>NC_142185.1:37126670-37426670 GCF_026936395.1 Plectropomus leopardus | reverse complement strand
AGCTCCTCATGTGGTCAGTGAGTTAGAGAATATCAGCTGTTCTGAGGGCAGCACTGCAGTGTTAGAGTGTGTAATCACAGGTAAACCTGCACCAGAAGTATCATGGTATCATGATGACGCTTGCCTCATAATCACATTAGGAAAATATAGAGCTGAGGTAGATGATAAAGTGTACAGGCTGTTTATCTACAGTTTTACATACACTGACGCTGGAGTGTACAAATGTGTTGCTAGAAATAAGATGGGAGAGGTTATCAGCATCGCTGACGTATCATTTCAGGCTGCTGAACCTGTGCAGTTTTCAGGGGCTGGTGGTTTTATTCCATCTGACATGGTGAGGAAGTCTTCCATAGGCTTAACTGAGGATGTCAAGAAACCTGCTGTAGTCCACAAAGTTGCCATCACTCACACTGAGGACAGCATCATCCAGATGAAAGATAAACCTCTGAGTTCACAAGCTCCATCGGAGGTTACTAAAGGCCCCAAATCGAGACCTGGTGTCTCCAGAGAGCCTCCAACTGTATCTGGTTGTGGTCTTTCTGCTTCTGCTGCTGTGATAAATGTTTCTCAGATTAAACAAGCTTTTGAGTCAGACTCTGTGGGTGCATTACTGACCTCCTCCTCCACTGAGGAGCAGAGGAAAGAAACAGGGTTCCCTGAGGAGTTCATACCTGCAGTGGCTGTTTCCCTTGATCAGCAGGAACAGGTAACAGAACCTGACACCGTGCATGCAGAGGGTGGTAGACTTCCTACTGGTACAACGGCAAACCCAGGTTCTTCCAAAGCTGCTCCAGTGGGAGCAAAACCAGGTTTGACTCCTACTATTCCTGCTTCAGGGAAATCAGTCTCCCCTCAAACTCCTGCAGCAGCCAAACCTGTCTCTTCTGAGACCGCCCAGCCCACCACCCCTCTGGAGGAAGACCGTGTGACCTCTGCGATATCTGGTGATGATGAAGAGGGGGCAGTTTTAGCTGAAAGCTCTGGTATAGTTAAGCAGTTTGTAGAGCAAGTACAGGAGTCTCCAGACCTGGTCAGGCCTAGAGCACAGAAACCTGCTCGACTACCTGAACCAACAGAGACATATGACGTGGAGATGGCCAGGGAGGATGCTGTTTGTACTTTTGACAGAACCAGCAGTTTCATTCCTTTCCAGTGTGAAAAAATCCCTTCAGTTAAACGCACTGTTAGAACT
Organism: Plectropomus leopardus; assembly: GCF_026936395.1. Lineage (NCBI taxonomy): Eukaryota > Metazoa > Chordata > Actinopteri > Perciformes > Serranidae > Plectropomus > Plectropomus leopardus. The sequence goes on along the minus strand of NC_142185.1, from coordinate 37,425,478 downwards.
TCAGCTCCAGCTGAAGAAGCTGTGAAGCCTAAAAGACTCTCTGAATCTCTTAAACCTGAGAGAACAAGTCCAGCTGCAGGGTCTCCCGCTGTTCTCAGTGAGGCTGAGGTTTACGGTATGGAACTTGCTGGTGAGGAGCTGATCTCAGTCCCAGAGCCCTCTATGGACAGCGGTGTCTTCCTCAGTATGTCGGAGTCCCAGGCCGATGTGACAGAAACAGCAGAGGAAATGGCTGGGGCTGAAGTTGAGCCTCATACACAAATTGAGGGTGAAGATGAGACGATCGATGTCCACATGAAGGCAGAACCTGAACCGGTTATTGTCAAGCCAAAGGCAGACATCAGAGATAAACTACCTGGTCTTTCGGAGTATGCTGCTGCTGAGGAACCTCAAAGAAAGGATGAATCTCTGCAGAAAAGAGGTAGTTTGGACAAGGCCTCTGTAGCTGAAGCAGGAGCACCAGCAGCAGCTGGTTCCATGGAGGAAGAGGAGGTCACTTTTGGTGCAGTGTATGACTACTACAACCCTCCAACAGACTGGGGAAGACCACTGTCCCCTGAGTCTGAGATGTCCATTGAGATTGGCAGCACTGTTAGCGAAGAGATAGCTGAGGTAGCTGAGAGGTTCTTCACCCCGGGCTCGTCCACCGAGGTCTCACATCCAATTGCCGAGTCCTTCCACACTCCCAAGTCTCACACGACCTTCCAGACTCCAAGTTCTGATACTCCTGGTGGATTTATGACCCCTCAGGAATATCCGTTCTCTCCTGTAGAACATAAGCGACCATCAACAGGAGACTCCAGCGAGAGGTTCTTCTCACCAGTTCAGTTCCTGACATCTCCTGCTGATGAGGGCATTGAAACAACACCGCCTGGAATAAGCCTTGATGAGAATCGATACCTCACCAAAGGAATGGGGTCTTTAGGTCTGGTACCCCTCCAGGAAAAGGTACAAGGAATCCCTCCTGCATTCCTCAAACCTCTCATTAAGAAAAGGGTGTTTGAAAATGATACGCTAATGTTTTACGCTGAGGTGTTTGGCCTGCCATCCCCTGAGGTGAGGTGGTTCTGTAACAAAACCCAGCTGGTGGCAGATGACAGAGTAAAAATGGGAAGAGATGGCGATAGCATCTCGCTAACGATTCACAATGTCACGAAAGCTGACCAGGGAGAGTATATCTGTGAGGCAGTGAACTATGTCGGGGAAGCACGAAGTGTTGCTTTAGTGGTGGTTGTATCGCAGGAAGTGAGGTTCATGCCTGCCCCGCCTGCTGTCACCCATCAGCATGTGATGGAGTTTGATGTGGAGGAAGACGACTCCTCTCGTTCTCCCTCCCCGCAAGAGATTTTACTTGAAGTAGAATTAGATGAAAATGAGGTGAAAGAATTTGAGAAGCAGGTTAAGATCATCACCATTCCCGAGTACACGGCCGACAACAAGAGCATGATCATATCTTTGGATGTGTTACCGAGTATTTATGAGGAGGGTGCAGTGGACTTTGTCACTCAGGAGCACGATGATTTGAAAATAGCTTTTGAGGTCACTGAGATGCCTCCAAGGTTCATCAATCCCATCTGTGACATGGAAACCCCAGAGGGCACTACTGTCATGTTTGAGTGCTCACTGATGGGAATTCCTTCCCCCATTGTGTCCTGGTTCAAAGGTGACAAAAAAATTCCCCACAATAACAAGAAATACTTGCACTCATCGGATGGAGACAACCATTTCCTGAAGATCTGTAAAGTAACACCACAAGATAGCGGCGTGTACACCTGCAGGGCGATTAACGTCGTTGGGGAGACTCTGTGCAGGGCATCTCTGGTGGTGTTGAGCGCAAAAGCTTTCTCTGGCAAGACCAGAGGCAGGGAGTTGACTGCTGTGTCTCTTGGAAGTGCCAAAGTCCAGCCGCAGAAGTTCGACATGATGGTTGGCAACACGTCGTTTGACAGCGAACAGGTTTCAGAAATTGAGCTTGAGTTTGAGTTTGAGCAGGAGGCAGATGAGTCTCAGCGGGCAGTCAGACTGGTGGCAAAGACCGACAACGAAATGAGCGAACAGGGAGAGAAATACGTTAGTGTTAATTTTGACGTATTTGCTGAACCAGCAAAAGATGACAAGATAGAGTTCAAAGGGAAGTCCTCTGACATGTGTAGCTTCCAGTTCCAGGTGACCGAGACACCCCCTAAATGTGTCATCCCGCTGACTAACGTTACAGCAGCCGTAGGGACACCAGTTATCCTCCAGTGTCTGGTTAGCGGTAAGCCAAACCCAACCGCCGAGTGGTACAAAGACGGAGACTGTGTCACAGACAGCAGGTGTATAATCCAGGAGAAAACTGCAGGACATTTCAATCTGCTCATAACCAACGTGACCCAGAGTGATGCTGGCGAGTATAAGTGCATAATCCAAAACCCATCTGGCTGCATTGAAACTGCTGCACTGCTAAAGGTCTTTTAGAGATAGACGGGTCTGGGGCCGGTTGCACAAAGAAATTCACAGTCCAAAATCTTGATTTTGACTCTTTACAGTTGTTTTTTACAGTGCACAAAGATTCTTTAAAAAACATTGCCATCCAATAAAACTCTATATGCTGCTTTACTTGGAAACTGGAAAAGCGTAAATGGAACAGAAAGCATTTATTTATAACAATTATGAACCCGCTAAAAGCATTCTCTTCTCAACACTTGCTGTTTACAAATGTACTTGTTTAAGAGCAAAGCAAAGACAAACTTAATACAGGAGAGAAGTTTAGAGAATCTTTGGGCAACCAGCTCGTAGTAATGACAACACTAAATGTTTGTCAAAGTGTGTCAGTGATGAAAAATGTAAACATTGAGAAAAAAAGTAGTTAATTTAAGTATTTAATAAGTTTTATTTATTGTAAGTTTAAAGAGTTCATTTATTTTGATTTTTGGTTGGGGAAAAAAACAGTTTATTTTTGCTTTTGTTATCTGGTAAAACAAAAACCTGAGCTGCTTTTACTTTGAAATTCAATAATGAGTGGACCTGACAAAGTAATGTCTTTAAAGCTCGCCACAAATTACATTGTTTTTTTTTGTTCAAAGTGAAGCAGCTCAAAGAGAAATGTCTGTTTTCATGTTGTGCTGCTCGCATCAGTTTGCACTTTACAAGATAACCAGGAATACTCGCCATGTGTTTGAACAACACCGTCTCCTAGAAAATGATGCTTATGATTATTTACATTTAGAATTATTTCATAGTTACATTTTTGCGAGAATCGAGTCGCTGCCTGCATTATGTTCAGAGACGTTCTGAGTTAATAAAAATACTAGATTAACGTTTTGCGCCGGACATGAGTCACTACGAGTGGATTGTGTCTTGCAGATTGTCCATTTTAGTGGAAAAAGAGTGAAATCCGTTGTTAGTGAACATTATACAGATATTTTCAGTATCAGCATGTTTGTGACTTGCCAGGAACATTGATTAACAGCATTTCCTCATAATGTTAATAGGAAACATAATTTGCTTGGCATGATGTGTCTCTCAAAAACTAATTTTTTTTTGTCTCAAAAAAGTTGAATATAGACAAAATCTAGGCTAGGAGTTGGGGCTGATGTGAAACAAATATCTATACATATCAATACATATCATTAGCGTTTTTAAATGTTTCTTTTTCTTAAATTAGTGATAAGTTTGAGAAGCTGTAAAGCCAAAGGGATAATTTATAATTTAAGTATTTGGAAATGAAATATGAAAATGGAATAATATTCATCTATTGCCTAAAAATTAACGGAGGCAAGCACTGGAATCAGTAAATTAGGACAAAACCTAAAATACGGTTTATGTTTTAACAGTTTAGTTAAACATGCCAGCATGGTGACATCCCTCCGACGTTTTTGACTACAAAGCCGTAATTATTATGAGTATAATGTCAAATAACGTGTTTTCAGCAGTGATGACTTCATGCCACGTAGAAACAGTTATCAAAAAACGTGGATTTAACTCGAATTGTGAGTTAAATCAAACTTCGATATTTCACTAAAGTAAAGAATATCAACCAAAAATGTGTCGTTAATGCTACCTGGATTTTGTACAGAACTGCTAAAAGTTTGGTTTCAGATAATTCACAGCAGGGTTTAAATAAAAAAAACAAAAGCTGTAATTTATTTTCATTCTTGTCAGCTTTATTGATACCTATCAATAAATTGAAAATAATGACATTAACCTCCTAAGCAAAAGTCCATCTGCTATTCATCAAGAATATATTTTCATAATGCTTACTTGAAATGATTCAGTTTTGTTGCTTGTGTGATTTTAAAGTTTGTTGCAGTATTTTTGATGGGAATTTATTTGTGTGTTAGGGTGTTTTTTGTGTGAATTAAATTTTTAGTGTTTTCAAGCAAGCTGGTAATTCATAATAGAGCAGTAAAAATTTTAAAAATGGATAATACTGTGAAACTTTTTTAAAATTTTTTGATGTTTTGTAAATATGTGTAATTTTAGGAGTGTATGAGTGGTATTTACCAGTGAAATAAGTGCATTAAAAATCTGGCTTTGGGATAGAAATTCATGGTTCATTTGTACAGACGTCATGTTGGTTTGTCTCAGAGTTTATATAAATAAAATATTTAATGATTTGAACATGATATTGTTGTATCTCAATGTTATCGTGGTGCATGGTCAAATGTACAGACCAAAAGCAAGTGTCAAAAACTGCCTATGTTGTGTCGGACTTAATAATCATTTTTATAATTTCTGATAATTAATAATTACTTTATACTAGTGATAATACATAACCTGATTTTGGAAAATAACCATTTATTTAATCTTAATATTTGTTCTACATAGCTTTAAAATGATATAAAAATAATCAAATTAAATGGATTGGTAATTCTGCAAAGGTAAAAAGCAAAACAGTTTAAAGAAATTCTGATGTGTTACCAGAAAAAAATACTACTTTTTCAGCTGAGAGAAGAATCATTTATCTGCTTGGGGGAGTTCTTTCATTGTGTGTTTATATTTATAAAGCATTTACTTTTTTCTCTCACATATTTAAGTAGATATATTTGTACACAAAGGGCTGTCCTCTTTCAATCGCTTAGTCAACTAATAGGTATTTCACATTGTTCAATTATATTTATTTTTTAAAATATGGATCGAGAATAAGCAGGTTGTCATAAAAATGTGAAAATGAAATTAATAATCACAAATATGCTTTTGTATTTCTTCACTGTCCACCAGATTTCCTCAAACATCTATTAGTCGACGAAGAATTTTTGGAGTCGAGGACAGCCCTAATATCTGCCTTTATCTTTTGATTGTTGATATTCTAGTTTCTTTGTTGTGGACATTATTATCAGTCTTGCTCAATATTTCCTAACAGAGCGTTCTAGCACCACCATCACCACTGTGGAGGAACAAGAGGAAACCTTCTACACTGGTGTCCAGTTACCTCAGAAAACTAAAACACTTGAACTCAAGCCAGAGTCCAAACGCTACTCTTCTACCTTAGAGAAGAAAAAAGAAAAGCCAGTTTTCCTCAGCCAGCTCACCCCCGCAGCTGTAAACAGCGGGGAGACGGCCAGGTTTACCGTTAGAGTGTCTGGCCTTCCAAAGCCAACAGTCCAGTGGTCTCACAACGGAAAAGTGATTAAGAGCTCCTCCATATACAAGCTGATAGAGGAGAAGGAGGAGTACACGTTAGTAATCACTCGGGTCATATCTGAGTATGAGGGGGAGTACTCCTGCACAGCCACCAACAGATTTGGTCAGACAACATGCACCACATACCTGGAGGTTAAAAAACCTGATGTTAGTCAGGCAGAGAAATGGGTTGAGAAGATGTTTAAGATCACAGGTCAACCTCCTTCTTTCTCAGTCCAGATCCAACCCGTGAGGTGCTCAGAGGGAGGAGAGGTTTCTTTTGATTACAAAGTCAGTGGTGATCCTATCCCAGATGTGAAGTGGTTCAGAGGGGCTTTCCAGATCCAGCCCAGTAGAAACTGCATCATTATAACCAACAGAGATGGATCTGGTGTTATCAATATTAAGAACGTCAAACAGGAGGACAGTGGCCTCTACACTTGTAAGGCCTCAAACCAGTTTGGGGAGGCGTCTTGTAGCGCTGAGCTCGTCGTGTTCAAGGAAACAGTTTCTGTTTCTCATAAACAGGAGCAGGTAACGATGGTTCAGAAGAAGGGCTACAAGGTTTCAGTGACCGAACAAGCAACAGAGTCACGCTTGTACCAGGTCAACCTCCCAGGCCAGGACAGGTCGAGGTCAGATCAGATGGTTTACACCATCGGCACTGAAGACCGCCAGATAATTCCTAGTGAGCAAGTGGGCTCGCTCAGAGAACTAGACATCTCTGCTGCAAGTATCCACCGTGAGCAGGTGACCCATCAGGCAGCAGTGCTTCAGTCTCATGAGATAGAGGAGAGGGTGTCTGTGGTCCCGACCCACCCGCCGCAGGTTTCGACTGTTCCTGTGAAACAGCTTCATATGGCGGCTTTTACGTCGTCTGTGGAAGAGAGTCAGGACCTCACCGAGCAGCACTGCGATCGCATTCAAAGCCCAGAGGTCATTGAGCTTCAGGCAGCTCGAGAAAAACGTTCAATGACGATGTCGGCTGTTGCTGAGGAGCTCACCCCAATTTCTACTGTTAGCACAGAGCCCCTGTCCGACCAGAAGTCTGCCAAAATCAAGCCCACTGCAGAACCTAAACATCTAGTCAGTGGGCATCAAGTTGATTCACAGCTGCCCATCTTAAAAGAGCAGTCTCAGGAAATCCCCAAACAACAGGAGGAGAAGGGTTATAAGGTGAAGGAAGGTGTTAAGATTTTATACTCAGCCCAGTCTGCAGAGAAACGGGTGCTGTCAGAGGGCCACACTTCTGAACTAGAAACAGCAGATTCTGCTGTCAAGTCTTCTGTTAGGAAAGAGCAGCATCGAGCTGTCCTGGCCTCAGTCAGTGAGACCAAGCAGACTCTTTCCAAGGAGACTAAGTTCTCCATGCAAAGGCCATCTGAGGAGACCGCCCATCTCTGTAAGGATAAAGTGATGAAGGCGGCTCTGACGGCTGAAGAGAAGCAAATGCTGCAGGCTGAGCCCACTCAGCAGCTGCCCAGTCTAGATAGTGCCATGTCCGTTCAGTCACAGGTAGAAGGAGAGCAGGTGTTGCACCTGCAGGTCATCACAGACCAGGACCTCCTTCCATCTGAGATGGGCTTTACCTGTGAGAAACCAGCACCAGAGCAGGCAGGAGCAAGAAAGAGTCCAACTCTGCTGCACTCTGTTAGCCAGGATGAGCAGAGGGCAGTCGTTTGTGAGGACACGTCCGAGTTTGAGGCCAAGGCTACTAGCATGACCATCCAGCCCCAGAAAGAGGGACCTACTCTTCTGCATCTCCAGTCAACCCAACCTGTGGAGGCACTGCTCAAAGAGGACATTCTCACTATTGAGAAGCCTGACCAGCAGGTGGCAGCGCAGAAACAAGAAAAGTCGAGGAGTCATGCAGCCACCTCGGAGGAGAGAAGGGAGCTCACAGCAGATTATCACACAGAGCTGGATCTGTCTGTGACGGGCATTCAATCTCAGCTTCGGACCGAGCCCAGGCCTCAAAACATCCTCCAGCTCTCCTTCCAGCCCATGCAGCTGCCAAAAGAGATGCCGGTTACCACCGATGTCAAGCAGCAGCGAGCTTTGGTGCAGAAGGAGGATCGTCTGGACGTGATGCATGTCACCAGCGTGGCAGACAGTCGGGCAATAGAGGAGGGTCACACTGAGAGTCTTACAGCCGTCGACAAATTCACCTGCCAGATGGCTGTAGAGCCAAAACTTCCCACCGAGCCAATCCAGGTTGAGGAGAAGGAGATATCCACTGAGAGTAGTTCCCTTCTTGAGGCAGCAGAACAGGACTTTGCCGTCCAGATCCAGGAGGGCCAGTCAGTCAGGCAGTCAATAGTGATGGACGAGAAGCAAGTGCTGATGGGCGAGCTCTCTCAGGAGATCACCAAGTCTGAGTCCACTAAAGTCGTCGCCACCACACAGCCGAAACTGTCACACCTGGCATCAGAGTCCAAAGAGAGCACAACCCTTCCCAAAGAGATGACGTTTGTGATTCAGATCCCTAAACCGTTCAGCCTGAATATACGACGTCAGCTCAGGGATGCTCTTCAGTCTGCTGTGGCCAGCGACCAGCCGGTGTTGCTGGCTGATGTTGTTGGAAAGTTACAGGCTGTCGAAGTACAGGAAGTCAAAGTTCAAAGAGAGCCCAAGCGGGCCATGTTTACATACTTGATCACAACAACCGGTGCTCCCATGGAGATCACTCTGGCTTTTGAGGGTAAATACCCTCAGACCGCTGACCTCAGGACTGAACTCCAGGCAGCTTTCCACTCCATAGTGTACCAGGAAGCCCACCTTCTTACCTCAGAACAGCAAGGCACTATGCAGCTCGACAAACCACAGAGGGCGCAGGTCACCTCGGCCCGCTCTAAGCAAATGCTTTCATCCATGGTAGAGACTGTGAGCGTGGCAGAGAGTGCGGTGGGTTTCACTGCTGTTGAATCTCAGGCTGCTGTGGTGAAGACCGAGTCTAAAATGGCAGTTGAATGTGCTGCAGCAGAGCAGCAGGTTGTGGTGCACGAAACCAAGGAAGCAAAGATGGAGCAGTCCATCTCATCCCAGATCAAAATCTCCACAGAGTCTCACATGGCTTTTGAGCAGTCAGTGCAGGTGTCAAGGCAGGAGATGAGGTCAGTAACAGTGAAAAGCAGAGAGAAAGATGTAGGAGCAGCTATTGTTACTGCTGCCCTGCCCCCCACCACCATCCCCACCGAACAGGTGGTGGATGTCAGCATCCAGAAGGAGCACAGGGAGGAGGTCTTTAAAGAGGAGATCACAGTTTCCAGGCCAGAACATAGAGAGTATCCTGAAATAGTCACGTCGCTGGAAGACTTATCCATCGACGAAGATAGTAAAGTAACCTTTAGTACCACCATTAAGTATGTCACTAAGGTAAACTGGTTTTTCAATGGACAATTGGTCAAATCTGGCGCAGAGTTCAAGTGTTCCAAAGTCCAAGACACATACACTTTGGTTATCAACAAAGTTGTCAAGGAGAGGCATCAAGGAGAATATGTTTGTGAGGCTGAGAATGAAGTCGGCAGGACTACAACATCTTCAAGACTCATTGTGGTCTCAAGAGGTTTGATACCAGAAAAAAATTTATGTATCATTCATTCATTCATCCACCTCCTCTCCAAACAACTAATCATTCACATAAAGTGGTTCATTCAAGACTTCTGTCCTCATAAAATGATGCATTTTTCATTTTAGTCTCATTTCATAGCTCAGCATGAGCACCCTTAGCGAGGCACTGGATGGTACTAACTCACCATGTCTTGTTTGTTCCACATCATTGTGCGGTCAGCAATTGCCTAAAGACCAGAACCATCACAGCCACGCAAGTTTAGCTTGAGGCTCTGCACTCGATAAGCAACTTGCTGTAGTGGTTGTCATGTTGCTGGCTTTCGGACAACTTTCATGGTCTTTCCATGGTCACTTTGGCATGTCAATGTCAACAGTGTCCTTTGTTTTAAACTCATGGTCTGTCACATTCCTTTAGGTCCATTTTCTCCACATCTTCGGTGTCTCTGCATGCTTTCAGGACTTCAGCCTGACCCTGCTTCATCTTTCACAAACTTTGTTTCTCCTCCTTTTAGCCTGAACCCTAGCCCCATGCGAGTACACTGAAACCATGGGGCTAAAGTTCTAGCTCTTTTCCTCCTCCACAGTCACTCCTGAATCTCTATTGTTGTACATTCCACCATTTCTGTTCTTGTCAGTTTTTTACATCAGTTTCACAGATTCCTTGACTGACATCTACCTTTTAATTTGTCTGCGTGTGCCTCAGTGCCACCGGTCTTTAGGCAAAAGATCACACCTCTGGAGATCAACATTGGCGGACAGGCCAAGTTCGAATGTGAAACTGAGGATGCTCCGGGTGTGACCTTCAAATGGTACAAGTCCGGCATTGAGATCAAGCAAAGCGAGAAGTACAGGATCATCAGTCGCCACACCAGTTCCTCCCTGGAGCTCCTGAACCCAGCCAAAGCTGACAGCAGTGAATATACCTGCAAGGCTTCAAACCAGCACGGCACTGACAGCTGCACAGCCTCACTCATCGTAACTGGTAAGACCCCAGTGGGACCTTTTTCTAAATGATTGCTTTACAACTGTGTGTGTTTGAGAGAGAGAGAATTATATATTTGCAATGTGTTTTTCCCTGAATCAATACGTTGCAATGTCAAATTGATCATTTGTCTATGAATTTGATCTGGTGTCACGTTTGGCAAGATGTAATGATGTAGACATCCACGTTTTCTCATGTTTAAACCTACATGGATCACCAAATAGAAATTGCACAGGTTGTTTTTCATGTTGGTATATTTTTCCAGTTTTTGAAATTTGCTCAATTTTTTTGTTCTACCTGCTCTCCATAGAAATGTACCCGCCGGTATTTGTATCAAAACCAGACCCAATGACTTTATATGTGGGAAAACAAGCTGTGTTCCAGTGCTCGCTCACTGGATCCTCGCCCATGGAAGTTGTCTGGCACAAGGACAACATAGCCATCTCCTCCGAGGGGAACTATGTCATGAAATGTGAAAAGAACAAGTATTCACTTTACATTAAAAGTCTTGAGCTGACTGACCAGGGAGTGTACCTGTGCAAGGCCTCCAACAGTGTTGGCACTGCTACCTTTACCACAGAACTCAGGGTCATCAGCAAACCCAGCTTTGTTAAAACCATTGAGCCAGCGTCAGCTGCTGTCAATGACCCGCTGAGGCTGGAATGCCAGGTGGACGAGGACACTGGTGTGACCGTCACCTGGACCAGAGATGGCAAAAAGGTCCACCAGAGCATGGATTGTAGAGTGTCCTTTGAGGACAAGGTGGCCGTTGTTGAGATTCCCAAGTCCAAACTGAAGGACTCTGGGAAATATGTGTGCACAGCCTCAAATGAGGCTGGGAGCTCATCCTGTGAGGCTGTGATAACAGTTCAAGGTAAGATCTTAAAGACGGTCTTCCCATTAGGTTTGACCAAAACATTTATCTCTGAAATGAGCTACTCGATTATTGCTCACAGCCGTTTTCAGCCAGCTGACGCTAACACTCTGCACTGCTATCTTCTTGTTCTTTCGCATTTCTTTTTCGCACTTTCCTGTCTCGGTTGTTTTGTTTCTCTGTCTCTCTTTTGACAATGATCTTGGTGTTTTTGAACTAAATACTCATTTCAGAGCCCCCTACCTTTGTTAAGAAACTGGAACCTAAGATTACATGGAAACAAGGTATAGCTGCACGCTTACAGTGCACCGTTAAAGGATCCCCTGAACTTCACATCCACTGGTTCTGGAATGAGAGGGAGCTTGCTGATGGTGAAAAATATAAAATCTCTTTCAAGAGTGGAGTTGCCTCTTTGGAGATAATGAACCTTATGGTCACAGACAGTGGGCGTTACACATGTGAGGTGTCGAATAATGCCGGTAGTGACAGCTGCAACTCCGTTATAGCTGTTAAAGGTTTGTCAAATCTTGCATTTACTTAACATTCACTGTTTCAGTCAGAAAACCTTGGTATTAACTGCATACACTTTACTTTGACTCCCAGAGCCACCATCCATTAGAAAAGAGCTGCACACAGTCGAGGCGGTGAAGGGAGCAGCAACCCATCTGGAGTGTGAGGTCACAGGAACAGCTCCTTTTGAAATTAGCTGGTTAAAAAATAAGAAAGCCATCTCCAGTGATCAGAAATATAAAATAATTTCCCAAGATTCCTTGTCAAGGCTGGAGATCCAGACTTTTGAAAGTGCAGATGTAGGAGATTATCAGTGTGTCATCTCCAACGATGTGGGGAAAGTTACCACTAAGGCCATGGCTAAACTTAAAGGTTAGTGAATTAAACACCCTTACTGACTCAGGTTTAATCTTGTGCTTCAGACTCAGTTTTTAACTCTTTAACTGTTTTCCTAGAGCCACCATCTTTCTCAAAGAGGCTTGAGAGTGCTACAGCAGTGTTGGGAAATACAGTAAAACTTCAGGGGACCATCAAGGGCTCGGCTCCCATCACTGTTAAATGGATGAAAGACTCTGAAATACTGAGAGATGACGATTCAAATATCAAAATTGTGTTTGAGAACAACGTTGCTAGCTTGTCGATAACGACGGTGGCCATCAGCCATGGCGGCAAGTATTTGTGCCAAGCTGAGAATGAGGCTGGCCAACAGAAATGTGAAGCTACCTTGAGTGTGCAAGGTCAGTTGACATCTTTGATGCAAAGATATTTGGAATTTAGGGAGTTCTATAGGTTCTTGTGTCTAAACTCTTCTATCTTAATAACTAATGGGTCTGTCTTATCCCAGAACCTGCCAGAATTGTAGAACCTGCAGAGTCCATTAGTGTGACTGCAGGAGATTCAGCCACGTTGGAGTGCACAATTTCTGGAAGCCCAGAGCTCAAAGTGAAGTGGTTTAAAGATGGAAAGGAGATGATCAGTGGCCGTAAATATAAGATGACTCTGAAGGACAATGTTGCTTCCATGAAGATTCTTTCGACAGAAAGAGGAGACACTTCAGAGTACAGGATGGAGGTGTCGAATAAAGTCGGGAAAGCAGAGTGCACATGCTCAGTCACAGTCTTAGGTTAGCTCCATGTTTTTGCTTCTTTAATATCTGTTTTTTTTACAAATGATTTTTGATCTTTAGAACTAATGTAGTTTGACACACACATTTTGGGACGTACTTTAAGCTAAAGTCTAAGAGCTGAAATGTTGCCATAGACATAATTGTAAGTAAAGACAGTATGCCAAGTATCTTTTGTTTTTAGGTAAACTGTGTTAATGCATGAGATCTTTTTTCTTCAGATCGGATAATGCCTCCAACTTTCACCAAGTCCCTGAAAAGAGTTGATGGTAACATTGGTAATGACGTCTCCATGGATTGTAAAGTGTCAGGGTCCCAACCCATGAATATAGCTTGGTTCAAAGATGACCGGGAAATCACGCCTGGATCCAAATTCCAGCCTGAATTCAAAGACAGCTCTGCTACACTGAGAATTATTCGGCTGGAAAAGGCCGACTCTGGAGTTTACAAATGCAGAGCCACCAATTCAGCCGGCTTCAAGGAAACCAGCGGCACGCTCTATGTTAAAGGTTATGAATGCTTGGCTTATTTTGTGCTTCTGTTTTTTGTGTGCAGTCTTTGAATGATTTCATGCTAACATGAAATGCAATCTTTGTTTTGTCTGTGGCCTCCAGAGCCCCCAGTGTTCACAGTGAAACCAGACAGCCAGGACGTTATTCCAGGAACCACAGTTTCCTTCAAAACAGCCTTCACTGGAACAGCTCCTTTAGCTGTGAAGTGGTTCAGAGAGGAAAATGAGATTATAACTGGAGGCTCATATTTCATTAAGAAAGATGCCTCTTCAAGCTATTTGGAGATTCACTCAGTGAAACCCAGTGACTCCGCAAAATACACGTGTCAAGTGTCCAATGATGCTGGGAAGGTGGACTGCACTCCAGTCCTCTTTGTGAAAGGTGCCTGTCTTCAGTCTCGTCTGCATGAAATTATCTTGACATCAATATCTTTTGATACTAACATAATGTCTTCTGTGTGGTAACGAATGTTAACCTCTTCTCTTAGAACCTCCCGTATTTGTAAGGAAGCTTGAGGCGACCAAGCTCGTCACCAGTGGCGACTCCGCCAAGCTGGAGTGCAAAGTGACGGGCAGTCCCGTCATCAGTTTTAAATGGTTAAAGGATGCGATGGAGATCAGCAGCGGTCCAAAATACAAAATGTCAGTGACTGACTTAGTGGCGTCTCTGGAAATAGTTAAATGTGCCGTGGAGGATAGTGGAGATTATGTCTGTGTGGCGTCCAGCGAGGCTGGTAGTGACCGCTGCAGCAGCACAGTTACAGTCAAAGGTTGGTTTCAGGGATTTATTTCACTCCCAGTAAAGTAAATGACGGCTTTTATTGTGACATTGAAGACATTTTACAGATATTATTTATCATTTCAAGATGCCACGTCCCCTGGTGGACAAGGACATACTTTGGAAGCACTGGTGGGGTCATGCCTAAAACTTGGTGTGGCCTCTTTATAGGGTAAACTCTGAGGATGTCTTGGCCATTAGAAAAAGCATCTTCAACTTCACAATAAAACTCCAGTGGATTCTTTTTAAAGGCTTTTTGGCATTATCGTTTGTCATACTTTTATAGACCAGCACTGACATGATTGCTGTTTCCTTCTAGAGCCGCCATTGTTTGTGCGTAGCTTGGAGCCCAAAGATGTGGTGAAAGGTTCTGAGATGATGCTGGAGGGTCAAGTCTCTGGTTCTACCCCCTTCAGTGTGTCTTTTTATAAAGACACAAAGCTGATTAGGAATGACAAGAGACACAGGATCACTGTTAAAGACGACCTGATAGCCCTGCAGGTGCTGCTGGTAGAGGCAGCAGATGTCGGTTTGTACCAGTGTACTGTTGAGAATGAAGTGGGGAGGGCTTCCTGTGATTGTCAGGTGACACTCAAAGGTTGGTTTGGATGCTTTGGACTTTTCTTTACATATAGATTTTTCTGCTGCCATTAAAAAATACCTATATATCACATCTGCTTTACTTCCATATTCTGATGGCCTCGCAAAGCTTCATTCACATCCAGCAATGTTCAGTGCACATTTACTCAAGGACGCTTTATTCTTTTTACATAACAACATTAATTATAGTAAATTTTTGCACAGCCCAAAATTACAAATTTGTCTCAGAGGGCTTTACAATCTGTACACCACAGAGCTCCATCTTTGAACTCTTGATTCGGATAAGAACAAATCTTTAATCAGAAAAGCGACAAAGTTGGGGCATCCTTCTTTATGGATGGGCAGACTCGCAGTACCTTTCGTGGGTTTTAGGGTAGACAACAGTACCCTTCTTACACTTGATGAAAAGCATCTGATTGATATTTTTGATAGAAATAGATCGGCTGAGTCAGGTTTTCATTTTAAAGAGCATACTCTGCATACTTTTATTGCTTCCTTGGGTCATGAGTTTAGACACACACCAAAGCTCTCTGATTGGTCCAAAATGTGTCAAACTCAGCTGATTCTCAGCGGTTTGTTTCTAGACATGAATCTCATGGCAAAAATTGAGCTTGCAGGATGATGTCTGACTTTGCAAGGCTGATATTCAGAAGAAAAGCCAATAATATTCATCTAAAATTTTCCCCCGTAGAACCACCATCATTTGTGAAAAAGCTGGAGAACCTCAGTTCCCTGGTGGGCAGCGAGGTTTCACTGCAGTGCACTCTGAAGGGCTCAGAGCCCTTGACTGTGTCCTGGACCAAAGACAACCATGAGCTGAAAGAGGCTGAAAACATTCAGATTACATACGAGAACAACATGGCTCTGCTGCACTTTACCAACCTACAGAGCAAACATGGCGGCAAATACTCCTGCCAGGCGCAGAATCAGGCCGGGAGCCAGACTTGCTCTGCTGTGTTGACAGTCAAAGGTTGGTTAAGTTTCTTGGGAAATTTGAACCTGAACTATTTTCCAGTGGGGCATTTAGGCAATCCTTATCAACTCTGGAAGTCAGACAAGTTTATAAGCAGGAAGTTTTCATCAAATGGCAAACCAAGTGTTAAGTCCCAGAGGTTAACAGAGAGAAGTTTCAGGGTGTACAAGTTCCCACACTTTACTCATTTGCCCTTAAACACTTGGTTGGAAACTGTCACTTGATCGAAAGCTGTGAAGTTTATCCATCGAATTAGTGTCATAAATAATGTAGTGACGTGTCTAGGCAGCTGACAAGACAAGGTGGACTTGATGTTTAGCCTTCATTATTTACTTCACTAAATTTTCCATGGTGATGGATTCATCATCAATCCTCGACCTTCCTTGTTGATAAGGAGTGCATGCATTGCTGTTAACTTTAGTCTGTTATTGATTTCAGATCTTGGTCTGTCATTATGTTGTAGTGAATCAGATTTGATGTCTTTGCTGACTGTTTTGTTTGACGTCTCAGAGCCGGCTAAGGTCACAGAGGAGGCCAAGTCTATCAGCGTGACTCAGGGGGATCCGGCCACGCTAGCGGCCAGGTTCTCGGGCACAAAACCACTGAAGGCCAGATGGCTAAAGGCTGGCAAAGAGCTGACCTCAGGCCAGAGATACAAAG
This sequence comes from Plectropomus leopardus, assembly GCF_026936395.1. Taxonomy (NCBI): domain Eukaryota; kingdom Metazoa; phylum Chordata; class Actinopteri; order Perciformes; family Serranidae; genus Plectropomus; species Plectropomus leopardus. The sequence continues at coordinate 37,409,293 of NC_142185.1, read as the reverse complement.
TCCAGAGCACAGACACCAGCTCTGTGCTCAAGATTCTTAAAACTGAGAAAAGTGACAGTGGTGACTACATCTTTGAGGTTTCAAATGATGTCGGCCAGAGTTCTTGCGAGGCGACTCTTACCATTCTTGGTTAGTTCTTAACCCTTTAACTTAAAATTAGTTTTGTTTGCTACATCTTACCTCGAAAATTGCTTCTCACCTCTTTTTTCTTCCATTTATGTTAGATCAAATAATTCCACCATCTTTTACAAGAAAACTGAAGCAGACAGAAGGTATCAAAGGATCGTTTGCTCATCTGGAGTGCTTTGTATCCGGCTCCCTGCCGATAACCATTCAGTGGTACAAAGATGAGAAAGAGATCCAGACTGATGAGAAACACAAATGCACGTTCTTTGAGAATGTTGCTTTCCTGGAAATCTCTAATCTTGACAGTAAAGACAGCGGCAGCTACACCTGCATCGCTAAAAACAAGGCGGGAACCGTCCAGTGCTCTGGGATCTTGTTTGTTAAAGGTTTGAGCGCAATTCAGTTTTGTGATATTTATTCTGAGGTGGATGTGTCTAATTAAAGTATAGATACACGACTAAAACTAACTCTTTACCATGTGTGCAGCTTTCATAAGTATTAATTGTTTTTTCTCTTCCAGAGCCACCATGCATTCTTGAAAAGCCTGAATCCATGAATGTTTTACCTGGCTCAAAGGTCCAGTTTAACGTACTGTTCTCTGGCACACCGCCATTGACCACCAAATGGTTTAAAAACAAGAAAGAGATTTTATCCAGCGCAGACTGCTCTGTGATCAAAGACAACACCTCCAGCTCTCTGGAGCTCTTCTTTGCCAAAACCTCAGATTCTGGAGACTATGTCTGTGAGATACACAACGATGTTGGCTCCACTTCATGCCAGACAACACTCTTTGTCAAAGGTCATCATTCTTTATGTGAAACTGAGTCAGTAAATATGTTTCCACCCATCTGTTCTTTCAGGCATTTTGAATTCAGAATTTGTTAGTGCAACTTTTTTCCCCTTGACTTCACGCTGACCCTTGTTTTCTGAAAGAACAGTGGCTCTCAACCTTTTTTGTGCAAGCTACTCCTAAAGTCAAGCATATAAGGTTATAGACCCCCATCTGGAAAGATATTTGCTTCAGGGACCTCCATTTGATATGATTTGCATTCAGGGACCTCTATCTGAAACCCCTGATTGAGTGCCACTGTGACAGATGATTAGTGGTGTTTTTCATCCAAACTTTTCCCTCTGCACTTACCATCAAGGGTCCAAAGCACTCGCAGATGGCACAGTAAAGTGGAGGACCAGCAGGGGGCAAAGGAAAATTCAGCTCTTAGCTGACTGGGATCTGCCCTGTAACAATACAAGAAAAAGAAAAGAGGTTCCCTACTACTTTGTCTATATGGATCAAGACCTTTTCTAGCTATATTTTTGGAGGCTACATGTTTTGCCTCTTTAGGACATCCAGCTCATAGAAATACTCTGATTTGATTAAAATTAATTAAAAACATTTGGATGGAAACATAAACATTGTCAGCTTTGCAGAGATCAGAATATTTATCTTGTTGCTGGTCTGATCATGACATCAAACATTTTATTTTGTTTTTTTTAGAGCCCCCTAAGTTCACACGAACCCCGGCTCGTTTGTCCGTGGTCCGTCCTGGTCAGAGTAAAGTGTTTGAGTGCCAGGTGACCGGCACACCTGAGATAGACATCTACTGGTTCAGGGAAGGCTCTGAGATCAGCCCCAGCGACCGGCACAAGATGGCCTTTGTTAACTCTGTGGCCACTCTAGAAATCTGCGGGGCTGATACCAAAGACAGTGGGCTGTACTACTGTGAGGCACGCAATGAGGCTGGCAGTGAGAGCTGCAGTATGGAGCTCAAGGTCAAAGGTCAGATGTGTCATTGTGCATTGAGTTTTAGGAATGTAGAATTGGGGGAAGTGGTTTCCCAAATATTGTAGATGCAACATTTCCTTCATAATCTGCAGAGCAGAAGTCTATTGGCATTGGCTTCATTTAAGAGCTGTAAAAATGTTGAAAAAGTTATTTCAAGTTGAAAATCAGGAATTTAAAAAACAGCATCTTCCATTCGCTAGCTGGTCCGACCAATTGCTTAATGGACCTAAGAGGACCAGTGTGTTGGATTTAGTGGCATCTAGTGGTGAAGTTACAGACTGCAACTAACTGAAAACCCCTCCATTAAACTCTCTCTTTGAAATAGACCCTATGCATGATTTAAGGTAACATACAAACTCAAAAGGCCCTCTCTAGAGCCAGTATTTGGTTTGTCCATTCTGGGCTACTATAGAAACATGAAGGTGCAACATGAAAGAATACCCGCCTCCTATGCACATATGACGGGCTCATTTAAAGGTAACAAAAATATAACAATTCCTAATTTCAGGTAATTTTACACTAAAGAAAACATAATTTTAAAAATCCTATTCAATTCAAGCAAATGCATCCCCCTAAATCTGACACATTGCTGTACATTCTTTCTCAAAGTATAAACTATAAAACATTTCTGTTGGAAATGTTGCTTCCAAACCTACAGAAAGTACTGATAGAGTCTGTTTGTGGCATTACTACTTTTGGAAAAGAATTGAAGCAGTGGTAGGTGACAATTTCTTTCCTCTCATCTTAGAACCGCCATCGTTTGTTAGAGAGTTGGCTCCAGCTGATGTTGTGAAGGGCTCCAGTGCCTGTTTTGAGAGTCAGGTTGCTGGGACTGGTCCTTTTGAGATAACATGGCACAAAGATGCAAAAGAGATCAAACCCAGTGCCAAACATGGCTTCTCCCAGATGAATGGCACTGTGGGCCTAGAGGTGCACAGGTGTGACACTGTGGATGTTGGTGAATATCAGTGTACCGTTGCTAACGAGGTGGGGAGCTGTACTTGTAAGACTATGCTTCACCTCAAAGGTTGGTTTAATCAGATTTACAAATCCAGATTTTTATCTTGTGAGGTGATAAGTGACTGTTTACTTTAACATTTCATTGGTTTTCTTTGATAGAACCACCAACATTTACCAAGAAGACTGAGAACTCTGTCACTGTTCTGGGTAAAAAGGCAGAGTTTCAGTGTGTCGTGCAGGGTTCTCCCACTCTCTCTGTACAATGGAAAAAAGACGAGAACTGGATTTTGGAGGATCCAAAGATTGAGAGAACATTTGAGAACAATGTGGCCACTCTCAGGATTCCTGCCTGTGAGGCAACGCACAGTGGGAAATACACTTGCCAGGTGGTGAACGAGGCCGGGCAGGATAAGTGCTTTGCCACCCTAACGGTGCAAGGTATACCTGTGTTTAACTAATCATGGCTTTGAAATCTTTCTATAGTCCTAACTTTGTTAGAAACATTATGAATGTTTGACTTTGCTTTGCATTGTAGAGCCTCCTAAGATCACAGAGAAACCTGAAGTGATAAAGGTTACAGTTGGAGATCCAGTCAGTCTGGACTGTAAGGTAATGGGCTCACCTGAGCTCAAAGTGAAATGGATGAAAGATGGCAGGGAGCTTCAGTCCATCAGGCAGCACAAGCTGATCTTTGAGAACAACATCAGCAGCCTAAAGGTTCAGTCAGCTCAGAAAGAGGACGAAGGAGAGTATGTCTTCGAGGTGGCAAACCACATCAGTAGCTGCACCTGCAAAGTCAAAGTGATCGTACTAGGTTGGTGTGAGAAACATAAGACTCTTGATTCATAGTGACATGTTTAAATAAAGCCTAACTTCTTTCCTCTTATTTTGTTTTTGAAACAGAACAAGTAATTGCCCCAAGCTTCATCAAACCTCTGGTAGACATGCAAGAGATATTGGGCTCATTTGTTCAAATATGTTGCAAAATATCTGGTTCCCTCCCCATCTCGGTTGAATGGCAGAAGGAAGGGACCAAAATCTCAAGTGGTGTAAAGCACAAACTCATTCAGCAGGACAACTCTGTGTCTATCGAAATCGAACAGCTAGAGAGATCTGATGCAGGATCCTACTCTTGCAAACTGACCAACGCGGCAGGAAGCTGTCAGTGCAGCGGATCCCTCATGGTTAAAGGTTAGACTGTGATCTCCAACATGATTGGTCATGTAATCCTGAATCAAAGGTGAGTGCCTCTTTAACATGGTCCGTCTTGCTCTCTTCAGAACCTCCCAGCTTTATGACACTGCCTGAAACCCAGGCGGCACTACCCAACAGCACTGTACGCTTCAAAGGCACATTTAAGGGAACGCCTCCCTTCACCGTCAAATGGTTCAAGGACGACACAGAGCTCATGACCGGGCCTACTTGTTTCACAGGGCAGGAGGGGCTGTCTTGCTTCTTAGAGCTCTATTCAGTGGGTGTCACCCAGAGCGGTGTTTACTCTTGCCAAGTCAGTAACGATGCTGGCTCTGTGCGCTGTAGTGCAGACTTGACAGTCAAAGGTTGGACCTGCATCTTTTCAATCATCTCTTGCGTGGCTCTATTCATCTCACATCTGCATCGCTGGCTTAAACTAGTGATTCTCTGTCACATTTTCCCAGCTTTCATAGCACTTCCATTTTTACCATTTTCATTGCTGCAGCTTCTCATCAAGAACTGTTTGTTGCCTTTGTGATACACCTGCATTTCCACAACCATCCCATCTCTGCTGCTAACCCATCATTGCCAGCTCATCTCCTCAGCTTATTTCATCTGCTCGCCACCTGCCTGCTGTAACAAGTTGTCGTAAGTTTACCTACATGATTCCAATAGCTAATACATCTCATTTCGGCTTTTCAGAACCACCTGAATTTGTGCTGAAACTCCCTACCACAAAGTTTGTGAAGCAGGGAGAGTCACTCCGCCTGGAGTGCAAAGTCAGTGGCACAGCCCCTCTTAAAGTGACCTGGTACAAACATGACACCAAGGTCACGGATGGGGGCAACTACAGGACATCATTTGTTGACTCGTTAGCAGTCCTGGAACTGCTGCGCACCAGCTTTGATGATGATGGAGTTTACACCTGTGAAGCTCAGAATGATGCTGGCAGCGTCAGCTGCAGCACCACGTTATCCGTTAAAGGTTAGCCTCTCACTGACTTCCTAATCATCCTTTAGTATTCATGACTTCTCAGTGTGTTGAAGTCAAAGTTTTGTTGAACAGCTTAAAACTGGAATACGTAACATCTCTACGAGTCCTTTATATCCGTCCAGTATGGTGCAGATTCGTCAAATGCTTTGTCCAGCAACTCGATTCGTCAGCTTGTTGGGTTGCCTCTTTGTTTGGGCAATCCAAATGAAAACATGCTCAAACATTCTGGATAAACAACTTAATATACAATCTTTCACAACCTAACAGCAATTTTAGCTGTTGATCCAACCACAATCCACAACTCTGCCATCCTAGTCACAACAGCTTTGCCCACTTAAGTATCATTGCATTCCCACAACACGATATGTTCTGTAGCTCCAACATCCAACATCTCTTTCTCAAAATGCCAGCATTGTAGCTGTAATTCCCCCATCCTTTTGAACAACTCAACTTAACTGTTCTTCCAACAAATTCCCCCAACAACTATGCCATGTTGCTGGAGCTCCATCAACTATTTTCACTTTTCCTCTGAAACTTTCCAGCTCACATTTATATGTGGGTCCCATGTTGGTAGTAAATGGGCTGAAAATGGGCCCTATGTGGGACTGTCCAAGGGTTCCATATTGGCCCCATCAATTGCCAACAAGGGTAAATTACCCAAGTGGACCCCAGATAAGGTACCAAGGAAGCCCTAGCATACGCCATGTGGGGCCAGCTTGGGTAAATCCAACCATGTGGGCCCCACATACAAATGTCGTCTGCAATAGTACCTTAGTTGAAGTTTATTCCCAACTCGGCAGTCCAGACTGTAGTTCCAGCAACTTTCCACATCAATTCTGCCATCTCACCTGTAGTTTCAACAGATATTCTCAATTCAGCAGTCCAGAATGTAGTTCCAACCACCTCCCACAGCAAAGTAAACAAATACAGTCCGCCCTGTATCCTGTAGTCAAACAAACATGACCAACTCTAGTTCCTACAACCTTCTTCAGCAATGCAGCCATTGGCGCTTAGCTGTACTTCCCGAAAATTCCAAATCAACTCCAAAATATTCGCTGTTGTTCCATCAAACATTCACAAGTCCATCATCTGGACTGTAGATCCAACATGCTTTCCTAGAAAAATTTGCCAATTGGAGTTGTCGGTCCAAGCAATTCCTTATCAGTTCTGCTATCTCAGCTGTAGATTCAACAAACTTTCCTAAAAGTGGCGACATCTTGGCCATGGGCCTTTTGCCACTGCACAGTGCGGCAGCGCATGAAATGTTACGTATTTCTGCTTTAAGATTTCGCCATGGATTCTTTCCCCGTTTATAACAGTTTGCTGATCTTTCTGTAGACCCCCCATCTTTTGTCAAGGTACCTCAGTCCGTTGAGGGACTGAAGGGTAAGGACGTGAGTCTGTACTGCGAGATGAGCGGTACAGCTCCGTTCCAGATCACCTGGTTCAAAGACAGGAAACCTCTGATGGAGAGCAGGAAGTATAAGATGGTGGGCGAGGGCAGCTCAGCGACGCTGCATGTCATTGGGATAGAGCCGATGGACGCCGGCGAATATGAGTGCAAAGTGTCAAACAGTGTAGGAAGTGACACCTGCCAGACGTTGGTTAAACTCAGAGGTCAGTAGAAACTGCGATAGTCTCAAATGAAAATCACAAGTCATAGATTTTTAAGTCACTTTGTCACCTTGCTGACTTTCCCTTCTGCGCTGTTTTTCTCCTCTTCTCAGAGCCGCCGTCGTTTGTGAAGAAACTGTCAAACATGACAGTGATAATGGGAGAGGAGGTGACCCTTGTGGCCACTGTTAAAGGCTCTGAACCCATTACTGTGTCCTGGGTTCAGGACAAGGATCACATTCTCAGGGACGGTGACAACAGGAAAATCACCTTTGAGAACAACCGGGTCGCTCTTAAAGTGTTTAAGGCTGATGCAACTACGGCAGGCAAATACACCTGCCAACTCAGAAACGATGCTGGGAGTGTGGAGTGTTTCGCTAACTTGACTGTTCTAGGTTTGTAATCATATAATTCTCTCTTTCTCTGTCAGCTGTTTTTTCTGTCACCCTTCCCTCCTGCAGGTTTGATTAAGAGCATGTTCTGCTTATTCTCCCTTGATTTGCAGAACCTGCCAAGATTGTGGACAAGCCTGACACTCTGAGCGTGACGGCCGGCGACATGGCCGCCCTGGAGGTCAAAGTGTGCGGAACCCCAGAGCTCACGCCAAAGTGGTTCAAGGACGGGGTCGAGCTGGCCTCCGGGAGGAAATACAAAATCTCATTTTCACGGATGATTTCCAGCCTGAATGTTCTCTCTGCAGAGAAAGTGGACTCTGGAGAATATACGTTTGAGGTTATGAACGAGGTCGGGAAGGACCTAAGCAAAATAAATCTCACCGTCTTAGGTTAGTGTCCTCCTCATACCTGGACTTTGGTAGCTAGACCTACTCATTTAAGCCGTAGTGCCACAGAGGGTGAGCTTACCCCCAAGTGTAATATTGCAATCACTCCACAGTTACCAACAAAGTAAAAGTTTTATTATTATTAATAATAATGTATTCATTTTGTCAGTAATTAGTACCAATTTAAAATCAATGCTATGTTTAATTTGCACTTACATTGTAAAAGAACCCAATTTAGAAAATCTAAAAAAAAAACCAAACTACCCACCAAATTTTTTAAAAATAAAGAAAAAAACAATTACTTAAATGTTTATTTCCAAAGTACCAAATTCAATGGAAAAAAAACACCTCCAAACTATAAACTTTTTTGTGACAAACCTTTTATTGAACAATTTGAACACTATAACACAAACATAGTGCCATTGCCTTGCCATTTAAGACTTTTTAAAGAAAAAGGAAGAACATATATAAATACATACATACATACACAAATAGAAAGAGGAGAAGTAGAGGGCAGGGGCTGAGCTGACCTACGAAATCACACACATGAATTCACAGTAACACCTTATATGCGAGCAGATAAAGTTATGTCTGAAAGAGAACCGATAAGAGCGTCCCAGGCCTGCAGAAGCTCGTGCTTTATGTGTGACCTGTGACCTCACGTGTGACCTTTCTAACAGAGCGATGTCCCTAAAGTGGTTCAGCCATTCTTTTGCCAATGAGGCTCTGGGGAAAACCATGAATGTATTATAGTCCTCTTAGCAGCAGTCAGTCCTGCAAATATAATTTACCTATGTGCCAATCTGGTATTGCCACTAAGAGTGGAGGCATCATTGAACAGAAGTAGGGTGGTATGCATAGGAATGGGAAAGCCCAAAATATTTTCAAGGCAACTATGCACCTTGGACCAGAGGCTAGACACAGAAGGGTATAAACTTTTCTTTAAAGGAAAAAACAAACGAACCAAAAAAAAAAAAAAATGATAGAAGTATTCATTAAAATAGTTGCCAAAGTACCAAATTCAGAAACATTTAAAAACAACACCCACCAAATTCAAAACTATTAAAAACAGAAAGAAAGAGACAGAGAAAGAAAAGACTTAATATATTTATATATTTATTTCCAAAGTACCCAATTCAGGGAAAAACAAAAACATCCACAACAAAAAACTCAAACTACCCCCCCACAAATAGAAAAAATACAAAGAAATAACACATTTTCATCAAAATTGTTGCCAATTAATTTTCTGTCTGTTAGCTAGTTGATTAATCGACTGATCATTTCAGCTGTGCTTGTATAAACTATTGGGTAGTTTAATTTATAACAAAACATATTTTAAAAACTTGATTTTTTTGGTAAAAAAAATAATTCTAAAGTACATATTAACTAAAGCTTTCAGATAAATGTAGTAAAGTAAAAAGTACAACAATGCCCTCCCATATGTAGTGGAGTAAAATTCTCAAGTATAGACTATATAGGATATAAAGAAAAGTCTCAAGTAAAGTACAAGGGCATGAAATGTGTACTTAACTCGAGTAAATGTACTTAGTTACTTGTCACCATTGGCGACCAATGACTCGTATCTGTCAGCAGCCTGGCTGCTGCGTTTTGTACCGTTTGAAGTCGACCAATAGAAGACTGAATAAGACGAGTGCAGTAGTTTAATTGAGAAAACGTTAACATATGCAGTAGAAGTTTTTGTTGATGGTATTAGTTTGATTTTTTTGCAATTTCACATTTGGAAAAACACAACTGAATGAGTTTTGTAATATGAGATTCAGAATTTAAATGTTGGTCAAACAGGATTTTTAGAGACGGTCTTGATGTTGCTTGCGAGGGGAACAAGTTGTTGACTGACTACCTTCGTAAAGCAATCGGACAAGGACCTTAGATGTGTCCAAATTAAGATGAAAGAAGTTTCGAGACATTAAATTTGTACCAGCAGATATGCAGTCATGAAGTTACTGTCGTCTGCGTGTCGTCAGCACAGCGACAGTGAGACATTTCACTAGAGTTAAGCAGAAGCATTTCCATCGAAGACAAAATAATTTACCGCTCCGGCCAGGACGCCCGCCCCAACAGTCGATCGACAGAGAGGATGTTTTGTCAGCTGTCACTGATGCTTTGAAGGGATCATTGGATTTCCCAAACTGAATAAAAAAACACATGAAACTGTCGACCCACCGGCACAGCTGATCCGAACTCCAGTCTTTTTTAAGTTAAACAAAAGTCAAAATTTATTGTTTATTTTTTTCTCCATGTGTTTGGATTAATGCAATCTATCTGTCATCTAGCAGCACCATTAACCCTTTGAAACCTGAGCGCATAGACTCAAGAAGGCAATGAGAAACTTTAAAAAAAAAAAAGTAAAAAGAACAGAAATACCTGAAAATGAGTAAATAAAAAAAGAAAGCTAAAGGGAAAAAAGAAAAGGGAAATCAGACAGGGTATGACATGAGTTTGTGAATTAAATTTAGAGATGACTAAAAGATGATGCTTTAGTAGAACGATATATAAACATAAATATAAACACGTCTGACGAATATTTCTGTCACATGCTGAGAGATGTTCAAATTTCTTTCTGTTGAAAAGCGTCGAGGTTTTATCCTCTGTCGGCACATTTTCTCTTTGTTTTTGTCCTGAAGCGGCTCTGAATGCTTGTTTCCTCCCGACAGATAAGATCATCCCGCCGTCGTTTTCCCGAAAGCTGAAGGATTGTAACGCGGTGGCGGGAGCCGCCGGAGAGATGGAGTGCAAAGTGTCGGGTTCTCCTCCTTTCACCATCTTCTGGTACCACGACGGAGAGGAGATCCAGAGCGGACCCAACCAGGAGCTCTCCTTCAGCAACAACAGCTGCTCGCTGCGAGTGTCCACGCTCAAACTGTCCGACTCCGGAGTCTACAAATGTAAAGCCGTCAACAAGGCGGGCTCCAGCGAGACCACCGCCGCGCTCATCGTCAAAGGTAATCCACAGCACTGCATCATGGGCTTTAAAAACCACGACAAAACTTGGGAAGAAGGTTATGAGCAACGAAAGAAGAAATGACCCCAGAATTTACCATAAACTAGTAATGAATTATCAGAAAATTAATAAAATGAATAAAATAAAATATGATAATAACCTGAAAAATAGTGCTTCAGAATTATTTAATTTTCTCCCCCTAGGGATTTTCCCCTGGGTTTTTAAACCCTTTGACATTTTTGGCAATTTGACTTTATTTCAAAAACATGTAAATAAGGCAATGAGTAACTTTACAAGAAATGGCCCAAAACACAGCAAGAAATTAGTAAAAACTTACAAAAACGTTACCTGAAATTAGTTTAAAACAGAAAAAGAAAAAAAGACTTGGAAAAATGTTTTCAAAATTATAAGTTTAATTTTTTTCTTGTTTCCCCAGAAAGTTTTCTCTGGGCTTTTTTTTCAGCTTCAGTCATAAAAACTCCTGAATTAAGTCTTTTTGGTCTCTTAAAAACATGTCTGTTTGTGTGTGTGTGTGTGTTCGTGAGTGAGTGCGTGTGTGTGTGTGTGTGTGTGTGTGTGTGTGTGTGTGTGTGTGTGTGTGTGTGTGTGTGTCCTCAGAGCCTCCGTCCTTCGTGGTGCCTCCTCAGCCCGTGGAGGCGATGCCCGGCTCAGACGTGACCTTCTCGGCCATGGTGAAAGGCAGCGCGCCGCTCAGACTCAAGTGGTTCAGAGGGGCGAAGGAGATGGCGATGGGACGAGAATGCGACTTCTCCCTCAGAGATAACCAGGTCCTCCTGACGCTCTTCAGAGTGGACCGATCCCACGCCGGAGAGTACACCTGCCAGGTCATCAACGACGCCGGCAAGGAGAGCGCCCCCGTCCACCTCACCGTCAAAGGTCAGGCTGACCGTCTATAATCCCGACATTTATAATCATTAATGTCACACAGATGACCTAACATTATTGAATATACAGTGGGCTAAGATCTTTTTATGAAATTTGGGCCTGTTTTCTCGAGGGTCGACAGCTGATTTATTACAGAAAACAATAACAATATTCAAACCCCAAATTGTCCGTTGCAGCACAAACGCTGTTTTCTCGGTCCTTAGTTTGTCGGTCTACGGTTCAGTCGTCAGTTTTCAGTTCTCCTCAGGTAAAGTGTAAATTGTGTAAATTGTCGGGTACTCGGGTATACTTTCATGATGATTTCATGTGGGTTACATTAATAAATAAGATTATTAATAATTATCTAAGCAGGAGCTTAATACAACACTTCAGTTCAGTTCATAAAACTGCAAATATATAAATAATGCAGTCCTCTGATCGGCAGGCACCAGCTTTAATTAACTTTGTGTGGACAGATGGCGACTGAACAGACGTTTATTTAAAACAAAATGTTTGAGGTTGGGACTGCGAACTGTTGTTTTTGTGTCTGTCAGAGCCAGCGGCGTTCTCCAAGAAGCTGAAGGACGTGTCGGTGGAGAAAGGCAAACCGTTGACGCTGGAGTGCACCTACACGGGAACTCCCAAAATCACAGTGAACTGGTTCAAAGACGGACAGCAGATCTTCGCCTCCTACAAATACAACATCACCACCACGGAGAGCTCCTGCATCCTCGAGTGTCTGAGCACAGATGACAAGGAGGCCGCCGGGCGCTACTCCTGCGAGGTGTCCAACGACGCCGGCAAGGACACATGTGACGCAGCCGTGTCTATCCTCGGTCAGTTCAGATTCAGACTCTCTTTTTTGCATTACTTTAATCCCTTCAGGGTTAATATATTTAAAATAGGTCATTTTTTGCGGTTCATCTAAAAAGATAGTGGCATCATGAGAAAAACCTGGCACTTAAAGGGTTAATATTCTGAAAGTCAATGAATATTTGATAGTTATGATTAGGACAGATCTTGGTTATTTTTAATAACATTTTATTTAAATTATTATTGTTTTAATTCTATTTTATCTATTCATACAAAATACGTCATTTTTATTGTGAGTCAGTTGTTCGTGTTGAGCTGCAGTCCCTGCGTCGACCACCAGGTGTCACTAACACGCTCTCTCGCTGTGACCTCAGAGCCGCCGTATTTCGTGGAGTCCCTGGAGCCGATGGAGGTGACGTCGGGCGACGGCGTGTGTCTGAAGTGTCAGGTGGCAGGAACACCGGAGATCAAGGTGTCGTGGTTCAAGGCGGACGGGAAGGTGCGCTCGAGCCCCACCTGCCGGCTGGAGTACTCGAAGGGCGTGGCCTGTCTGAAGCTCAGCAAAGCAACCAAGGCCGACATCGGAGAGTACACCTGCAAGGCCGAGAACCGCATCGGCTCCACCTCCTCCACCTGCAGACTCAACGTGCTCGGTGAACACCTGAATCCCCACCGTCTGCACCACACCTGGGCCGCTTCACACAGGCCGACTGATAAAAAAAATGAACACTAATGTTGTATTTACTTTTTGTTTTTGTGTGTTGTTTGCTTGTAAAGTAACATGACATGTACATACTACAGTACAGTTGTACAATAAAGGTGCAGTACTTCAGTACTCTTAACAACTAAAATACTCATTTCTCACCATGTCTCTCGTCTCCAGAGGCCAAAACGCCACCGTCCTTCCCGAAGAAGATCACCAGCCTGCAGCAGACGGAGGGTCAGCCGGTCCACTTCGAGTGCCGCGTCGCCGGCTCGTCGCCCGTCGAGGTGTCGTGGCTGAAAGACGGCGAGCCCCTGAGGCCGGGAGGCGAGTTCTCCATGCTGTACGACGACAACACGGCCGTGCTGCAGATCAACCGCTGCGAGAAGAGGCACTCCGGAGAGTACGCCTGCGTGGCCACCAACAGCGTGGGAACGGCGTCCTGCAGAGCCAAGCTCACCCTGCAAGGTCAGCGCTGCAGCATTGATCACAACCAGAAACTGTAAAAACATAATCAATTGAAATCATTGGAGGATTTTCGAGTTTTGAGGTCCTTGAACACGTTCGTTTATTCATAATAAACATTTCATGGATTTTCCTCGAGTCACTCGAGGTCTGTCTGTGTCTGTTTGATCTGATCGGTCTGATCGGTCTGATCCATCTCATTGGTTATTGGTTATTGATTGTCTCTCTGCAGAGCCCAGATACGCGCCAGTCTTTGACAGGAAGTTGTCGCCGCAGGAGGTGACTGTGGGCGACAGCATCGAGCTGGAGTGTCACATGACCGGCTCCGCCCCCATAAAAGTCACCTGGTCCAAAGATCACAAAGACATCCGCAGCGGCGGGAACTACAAGATCAGCTGCGTGGACAACACGCCGCACCTGACCATCCTGAAGGCCGACAAAGGCGACACGGGACGCTACTTCTGCCACGCCTCCAACGACGTGGGCAAGGACTCCTGCTCCTCTGACATCACCGTCAAAGGTAAACGTTAACCGCCGCCGCCTCGTTAATGGAGAGACTCCCTGTCCTCACCGTCACGTTCTGTTTCCTCCTCAGAGCGAAAGAACCCGCCGGTTTTCACCAAGAAGCCGTCGGAGAACATGGAGGACCTGGAGGGCAAGCTGGTGAAGATCGAGGGCCGCGTGTCCGGCTCGCAGCCGATTTCCGTCAGCTGGTTCAAAGACGACACGGAGATCAGCAGCTCCGACAAATACGACATCAGCTTCAAGAGCAACGTGGCCGTGCTGTGCATCAAGAGCAGCCGCGTGGCCGACAGCGGCAGGTACTCCTGCCACGCCTCCAACGAGGCCGGCGCCGCCTCCTGTGACGTCACCGTGGGAATCTCAGGTGGGTCCGCGCGTCTCATGGCAGGAACCGAATACTCAACAGCAACAGTTAGACGTGTGAACGCTGTCTGAAGCTGTCAGGCCGAAGAACGTCCTCCAGACAGACAGACAGATGTTATTCAACATGAGGAGTTTGTCCTCTAATTCAAAGACGTCTTCTGGGACGTTTTGAAAATGGGACAGACAGTTTTTGAGACTTTGTGTCTTTTTATACACAAAAATTAATCACAGCTCCAATAAACAGAAAATTATTTCAATTTTCATCTTTTAAAATGAAGTTAAAATGACAAAAAAATATTAAAGTAGCAGAAATCTAATTTATCTTTTCACATCTAGTATAAATTCCTAATTACCAATTCTGTATCTTGAAATTACTTTATTTGATTTCTCAGATTAATACACAAAATCAAACGGTGCAGGAGAGTTGCATCTCTCAATTACCAGATATAATAATAATAATAATAATGATAATTATAATAATGATAGATTGGACTTATAAAGTGCTTTTCTAAATACTCAAAGACGCTTTACATGGAATGCAAAAAAGTAAAAATAAAATGCAAAATACTGAAAGATGCTGACATGAAACAGGAATGAAAACAAGGAACAGAATATAAAACCAAAATGTCAAAGATATGACAAAGAGCACAAAGATATGAGGAGATCATAATTATCAAGACTGAAATTTTGAAATCCTCAATTTTAGTAATTAGTTGAGTCTAAAACGAGATCTTTATCTGTTAAATTTCGGGCTTTGAGCTCAAAAGCTGTAAATATTTTCCTTTTTTTTTTAAAACATCATCACAGAATATTGATCTCAGATTAGTGAGAACATTTCTAATATCTTCATCTTTGTAACGTGAACTAATGTTGGGGTTGAATTGTAAGCACTTTCCTGAATCAATTATTGGTAAAATTAATGATGATTTTTTTAAAACATAAAAACGTTGCTTTTTTCAAAGAATACCAGATGTGTTTTTTCCAAAATCAGAGCTCAGTGTGACAAACTGCAGATACTCTGACAGCATTACATTATCAATCAATACATTCAACAAACAGTATCAATCAATACATTCAACAAACAGTATCAATCAATACATACAACAAACTATCAATCAATACATACAACAAACAGTATCAATCAATACATTCAACAAACTATCAATCAATACATTCAACAAACTATCAATCAATACATACAACAAACTATCAATCAATACATTCAACAAACTACCAATCAATACATTCAACAAACTATCAATCAATACATACAACAAACAGTATCAATCAATACATTCAACAAACTATCAATCAATACATTCAACAAACTATCAATCAATACATACAACAAACTATCAATCAATACATTCAACAAACTATCAATCAATACATTCAACAAACTATCAATCAATACATACAACAAACTATCAATCAATACATTCAACAAACTACCAATCAATACATTCAACAAACTATCAATCAATACATTCAACAAACTACCAATCAATACATTCAACAAACTATCAATCAATACATACAACAAACTATCAATCAATACATTCAACAAACTACCAATCAATACATTCAACAAACTACCAATCAATACATTCAACAAACAGTATCAATCAATACATTCAACAAACAGTATCAATCAATACATTCAACAAACAGTATCAATCAATACATTAGATTCTCAATAGCGATCAATCGATTGCTGATTAATTGTTATCATCCCTTAAAACCATGACTTTTACATTTTATTTCGTGTTCTGTTGTGAAAGGTTTGAGCGCTCTGACGTTCACGCTTGCGTTCGGATGTCACGGGTGTTTTCGGTGTGTGTTCTTCACGTGTTCTTGTATCAGCTGAGGCTTTCGGTCGGTTAAGACTTTAAACGCGTTTCCGCTGCAGAGGCCAAGAAGCCTCCGGTGTTCGACGTCCCTCTGAAGCCGCTGACGGTGGACGAGGGCGAGCGGCTGAGCCTCCGCTGTCACGTGTGCGGCTCTCCGCCTCTGAAGGTGCAGTGGATGAAGGACAGGAAGGACCTGACGTCGGCCGGCAGCACCAGGATCAGCTTCTCCGACGGGACGGCCTGCCTGGAGATCAGCTCCGCCTCCCGACACGACGCCGGAGATTACCTCTGCAAGGCCACCAACGACGCCGGCAGCGAGTTCTGCAAGGCCAGAGTCGCCGTCAAAGGTACCGGACAATAACTGCGGACGTGTACGGAGTCACTGTGATCAGAGCATTTAACCCTTTGAAATCTGAACAGACAGGCTCCGTGTCTTTCCAAAACAAGAAAGGGCTCAAAACTGAGCAAGGAAAGAGTGAAAAGTTCAAGTAAAATTACCACTCAAAAAAAACTATGAAAAATAAATACAAATATATATATATATGTATTTTTTTTGGACATAATTTTACATTTTTTTTACATATTTACTTTTGGTTATATCTGATAATCCCCAAGCTAATTTTTGTGTGTTTTTGTCATCTTTTATTATTTTTTTGCAGTTTGAATGCTTTTGAATGAAAAATGTAAATGTTTAAATGTCTAAACATCGCAGGAGAAAACTGATGTTGATCCAGATGTTAAAGGGTTAAACATGAACTCTGTTCACAGCAGTTCATCGAGAGTTTTCTCAGATTTTGGATTATTAAACAGAATTTATGATGTTATGACTAATTTTAATAAAATTTTCTCCACCTTGCTGTTGTTGTTGTTTACAGAGAAACCAGGAGCAGCTCCGCCTCCCGCTGAAGCTCCCGCCGCCGCTCCAACCAAAAAACTCGACAACCTGTTCTTCATCGAGGAACCGAAATCTGCACACATCACCGAGAGTGAGACCGACAACACAACAATACACAATACACATAACAAAAACTTCAACAGTCATTCAAAAATCTCCAAAATATTCACTTTAAAAAAATCACCAAACATTTTTAAAGATGAAAAGAAATGGACACATTTTTTGTAAATTACTATATCTACAATTACTATAAATTACCAACATTCCCTAATTTAAATTTCAATATTCAGTTCTAATCCTGTTCTGAATTTACAAAAGAAATACATGATATATATATATATATATATATATATATATATATATATATATATATATATATATATATATATATATATATATATATATATACATAAAGTCCTGGAAATCTGTTGGTAAAAATGTGTGTGAACCCTGAACATAAAACACAACTCAGAACTGCAACACGTCACACACAGCGAGACACACAACAACACACAACTAACAATACACAATCACCAACACAATACACAACCAGCACCACACACCACGTGTTTCCAGAGTTTCGGTGAATAGGCACTAAATCTCAGGCTCTGCGGTTTTGGTCCTGATTGTCCTCGTGTCGCTCCTCAGAGGGCACCGCCACCTTCATCGCCAAAGTGGGCGGCGACCCGATCCCCAGCGTGAAGTGGATGAAGGGGAAGTGGCGTCAGATCACGCACGGCGGGCGGATCTCCATCGAGCAGAGGGGCCAAGAGTCCAAACTGGAGATCAGGGAGGTGACCAAGTCCGACTCGGGCCAGTACAGGTGCGTCGCATCCAACAAGCACGGCGAGATCGAGTGCAGCGCCGACATGCACGTGGACGAGAGGAAGGAGGCGGTGCAGCTGGAGGGAGACCTCCGTGCCAAACTCAAGAAGTGAGTTCAGCCGATGGCTAACCCTAACCCTCTCTGCAGGAAGTCTCATTTTCGACGTCTGTCCGTAAAAACAATCTCTTAATAATGATCATTCCGTCCTTTGATGGGGTCCAGATTATTGTTCAGTTCCAGTCAATTTCTGGAAAATTTGAAATTTTTCGGAGAAAAGTTCCTCACTTTGGAGGTGAAGTTATCAGGAATCTTTCTTTTCTTTTTTCTTTGCTGTTCAAAATGTTTAAAACAATGTTCAACGAGTCATTAACTTAAGTTAAAGTCTGACACAATTTTCTTTTCTTTTTTTTCACCATTGCAATGTAAAAAGGGCCTTTAAATATTGAACTTAATTTCTGCGGGAAAACACACTTGAAGACAGCTTAGATTGTTTTTTCTCTTTCAGAAGAAAAAAAAGAGTAAAATCTGACATGATTAGTTCCATGGAGAGGATGATGGAGGTCTGAAAGAGAATTTAACTTTTTAATTTTTAACAGAACAGAATATTAGCTGGGACTGCATTAATAAAAATATAAACAAAATATAGGACAATACATTTTTAAGTTTTTTTTTTTAAATAAGTTTTTTTGGGGGGGGTGTTTTTGTTCAACAAAATTCAGTTGTTTTTATGTTTAAATGGTTAAAAGTGCTTCTTTTGCTCAAAGGTTTGTTTGTCTGCATGTATGAGGGGATAAATCCTAAATAGTTCACATTCACATTTTATTTTGATAATTCTCAGAGAAAGTTTGCACTGTTTTCGTATATTTTTCAGAATTTTGTGACCTGATTTATCTGCGTCTTCGTAACATGTTTGATCTCTGACCTGAGCCGGACCCTCCTCTGTCTCTTGTCCCCATCTTGTCTCTGTCTTGTTGTCAGGACGCCGTCAAAGCAGAAGAGTCCCAAGGAGGAGAAGGACATTGACATCGTGGAGCTGCTGAGGAACGTGGACCCCAAAGAGTACGAGAAGTACGCCCGAATGTACGGTATCACCGACTACCGCGGCCTGCTGCAGGCCATCGAGCAGCTGAAGAAAGAGAAGGCTGAAGAAAGTGGACGACCGGTGAGTCTCTGCAGGTCGGCCGACGTGTGTCCGTGTCTCTGAGGACGTCCTCAATAATCATCTGATGCTGTCTGTGTTACAGGAACTGGAACGTGCAGACAGAGAGTCTGATGAGGACATGGCCCGACTGGTGGCCGACCTGCAGAAGAGGATGGAGCGCACTGAGGTCAGGACGCCGACACTGACTGCTTAAAGCATTATTTGACTTGCCTCCCCCTTTTTTCGCCACCCACCCCCTCCCCTCTCACAAATAACAAACAATCCCTAAGTTATATTTAAATATTCAGTTCTAGTGCTGAATGCTTTTTAAAAAATGATATATATTTTAAAGCTGTTATATAATAATGAAAAAGAACTGATAAAGAGTATCAATGCGAGTTTCAGAGAATGTTCAGTCTCTAACATTTGCCTCAGAGTCCTTGAAAAGTCCTGGCAATCTGTCAAGGCCTGTTCCTGCAGACTTCAGCGTAGGGTTGGTTTCAAATGTTGCCTGGTCCTCAGAGAGTTTTAACTGTCTTGTTGCAGCCTGTCACGGTGGTGAAGGACATCGCCGATCAGTCCGTCTTCACCAACAAGGAGGCGGTGTTTGAGTGCGAGGTCAAGATCAACTACCCGGAGATCACCCTGTCCTGGTACAAGGGCACCCAGAAACTGGACACCAGCGACAAGTACGACATCAGCATCAGCAGCGACCGCCACCTGCTCAAGATCAAGAGGTGCCAGGCATCCGACCAGGGCAACTACCGGGTGGTCTGCGGGCCACACATCTCCAGCGCCAAACTCACCGTCATGGGTCAGTACGAACACTGCGACATCATGTGTTCATGCCCTGTATAGTTTTCATATACAGCTAAACTGAACCTGGTGCTGGTCCTGGGCTGGTGATAGTGCTGGTTCAGAGCTGGTTCCACATTGGAACCTCTGAAGAGCCAGTTTGATTTTCCACCGGCACCAGAGCCATGTCATTACATCACTAAAAACGCCTCCAAATACGTGTCTGGTTCCCAAGCAACACTAGTGCCGAATACACAACATGTGCAATGGTGGACTTTGTGTATTTCCATGTGTTGCTCCTGGTTTGACAAACCTTCTTAAAACTCCAGGGAAGCTTTTTCAGCTTGTTGCTGATTTTGTCAATACTCCTCTCAAACCCTGCAGCCGCCATCTCATGCTGCAGAAATTTGAAGACCGCCTTGGTCTGCACAGCCCCGTCAAGTTTCCCCTGGACTTCAGCCAAAAACCACAGCCCCAGGAGGCAGGTGGTCTCCTCACTATGCTGCTTTGGCGTAACGTAGACTATAGATAAAAACATATAATATAGATAATATAATATAGTGCTCTGAAAATTAAGAAGCTGTGTCTGTCAGTATGTTGGTTTTTAAAATGGCGGTTACCGTGTTTTGGTCGGTCGTGATAACCCCACCTCCAGGCCCTGATGTAAGTGCTTCCATCTTCTAGACCAGCAAAGTGTTGGTTCCAGTCTGGAACTAGGTCTTCTGGCTCTGGGCCAGTACTTTGGCTGTGGAAACACAAAGAACTGATTCTAGATTAGGAACCGGCCCAGAACCAGTCCTGGTCAAAAAGAGATATGAGTCTACTTCTGGAAAAACAAATATGTCTGAATTACTTTGTAAGTCATTTTCTCGCTCTTTGTGGCGACCTCTAAACCCTCCTAACAGACGCTTCATGTTCTCTGTGTCCTTCAGAGCCGGAGGTTGAGAAGCACCTGCAGGACACTTCGGGTAAGGAAGGCCAGACATGCACTCTGTCTTGTCAGTTGTCCATCCCTAACGTAGAGGCTCAGTGGTATAAAAACGGAAAGCAGTTAGAGATGAAGGGCAGGTACTCGTCGGAGGTGAAGCACAAGGTTCAGAAGCTTCTGATCAGAGACCTGAAAACTGAAGACCAGGGCAGATACACCTGCCGGTACCAGAACCTGGAGTCCTCGGCCGACCTCTGGGTGGAAGGTTTGTACCTGGAAACCTTTCTGCAACCTCCTAGACGTGGTGGATGTTCTGCCCATTTACTAACCTCTTTCGACTCATCTGAGACTAATGTTGGACGTTTTGGGACTTTACCCTCTTTTTTCTCTCTTTCTTCTGGGATCTGTTGTAACACTCTTTACGCCTCTCCTCTCCTGGATTATCTTGCAAAAACCATCCGTCATCACCTCATTAGTTGTCTTCTTACGTCCTTCTCCACAAATCCCCCCCCCAACCAGCCATCATAACTGTCCCATAAACACTGATCATCATTTCTAACCGTGTGGATGTTGTGTCGATGAAAAACTACCATTCAGATATTGTCATACATTCCCAACTGTGATGCCAAATACCCATTCACGTCTTTATCTGTTTTAGCTGAACAAATTCATTTCACCAAACGCATCCACAACATCGAAGTCAACGAGCGCCAATCGGCCACCTTTGAGTGCGAGGTGTCCTTCGACAATGCTATCGTTTCGTGGTACAAAGACACCTGGGAACTGAGAGAGAGCCCTAAGTACAACTTCACAAGTGAGGGCCGAAGACATTTCATGGTCATTCGAAACGTGACCATCGAAGATGAAGGTGTGTAGAGCGCCATCAAGCCCCGTCACAAAGCCCTTCAGATTTTTTTTTTCTTCATTGTTCTGATGACTTGAGTGATAAACGTCTTCATTGATAATCCCGTGTAGGCGTGTACTCAGTGATTGTGAGGTTGGAGCCCCGAGGAGAGGCTAAGAGCACGGCTGAGCTTTATTTGTCTGGCAAAGGTACAGTTCCTAGTCAGACGCCACCTTTTCTGTTTCTGTTCAGCTTCTGTCTGTTTCAGTGTTTAACGCCTTCTTCGCTCTTTTTTCACAGAAATTGAATTAGCAATGGTTCCCCTCGGTAAGTATTTTATTTTCTAGACAACCTTAATCCATCAGGGACATTTTAGGAAAATCCTCTTGCTCACCATCTTCACCAGAGTCTTCAGTTTGATCTCTGTAGACGCCTTTAGCAAAGCTTAGCATAGAGACTACAAACAGGTGAAAACCGCGAGCCAGTTCTCCGACAGACAGTTTGCATAATCAGCGTTATGTTTACAGCTATTGACTGTTATGGAGATAATCTTGTGTTGCTTTTGTTTTGTAAGGTGAAACTGTTCACCTTCATTTTACTAGCAGTTTGTAGTCGACTGACTGAGTTTGCCAGCAGTTAGCAAATAGAAAAAACAGACATGATCTGCGTCCAAGGCAATCTGTCCTTTTTTGTGTGTGTTTGTCCGACTTTATGCTAGCTAACAAGAGTAAAACAGTTAGCTTTATCCAACATTATGGTAATAACTTGTAACTGAATGGCTAAAGTTATGGACCAGTGGTTACTCGTAGCTCTCATGGATTTTTAGTAGAGTCACATTTTAGTATCTGCATCTATTAGCTGCAGCAAACTGTGAACTCTGCAGCACTGAGAACAATGTTAACTTTGCTAGCTAATGTTAACGTAACAACATCGATGAGGGAATGTAAAAAGCCATCTACATGTCCAGCTGTCCTTTATGATACGCCCTGCAGTCGCTACTGTTCGTAGATGCAGAGTACACGACTGGGACAAAAATGGGACCAAGCCGTTGGCTAAAACAACACAGCCCATCTTCTTTGTAGTTTCCGTGTTGTTTCCACTTTACCACCTCAAAGCTCACGAACACAACCAAGTCTGAAGAACGACTTTTCAACTCGGAAATGACGACCTTTTGACATCACATGAACGCCGCTGTTGACCACGGCCAGTCGATGTTATGACAGCTATCATGTTAGCTGTTACTCAGCTTTATCTTACACCTTCAACAACTCTGGAAAATTTTGGGAAGCAAGAGGATTTTTCGAAATGTCTGACTGTTGGTTTAATTCGCAGTCCTGTATTTTTTCTCAGAATAAGTGATGTTATGGTAGCTTCTTTGTGTGAATCATATTCCATATTCTGTAGATGTCCCAGACTCCTCAGTTCAGAGGCCTGAAGTGCCCTCATCAGTGGCAATTCAAGGTAAGACTGGAATCAGGACCAGGGACCTCTTTAAACCTGCTCACCAGAAAGTGAATTCAAAAACCTATTTTGTATGAGAAGTTAATTCTTCATAATAACCAAAATTTTTATTTTCATGAAGTTTCAATAACCAGAAACCTGAGAGTAAATCTTTATAAACATGTGGCTAAATTTTTAAATGTAACATCATAATGAAACCAACATTGTTTTTTGTCTTTTAAAGAATCTGCTGAATTCTACCATTATGAAGAAGAAATTGAACATAGAGGTATTTATTATGGTTTTATACTTCATCTGCTTACATCCTCCATCCTCCAGAGATTTTAGCCCTAAAATTAACATTAGACTGATGGTATTTTCACTGAATTAACATTTACAGTGAAAAAAACCCAACAACAAATAATTTACTTTTCGACTGTTGTACTTCCTCACTTACAGTCAGACTAATCCATATTTCTCATCATGAGTCGAAAACTCTTCTGTCTTTGTTTTTAATAACGGAAACAAAAAACATTTTTGTTTTCTAAAGAATCAGCTGGATATTCTTATCACTATGAAGAAGAGATGGAGGTGGAGCAGAGAGGTACAACACGTGTTTATTCTTTATCACTCATCCTCTTCATCCTCTTCATCATCCATCAAACCATCTGAGCAGATCTGGGAAAAACAAAATGCATTCATCAGATCCAGGACAGATTTACACTGAACATCCAAACCTTTTCATTCAACATGAAGTATACATTTGCCCAAAATATATACTTTTTATTTATTTCTTTATGTAGTTATTTTGCACATCACAAAAAGATTTCAATAAATGCTTGTGTTCTGAAAATTAGCTTCTTCAAGAAATATCAGATAAATAATCACTCTATAATCACAATTAATGACAGTCATTGTTAATGTGAGCTGAATTAAAAGTCTGATAACTTTTAAGAATGTGAATTTACCCAAATCTGCCTCTGACCTTCATCATAACTTCATCATCATCATCATGGTGTCATCTGACTGATCTCTGCAGATTCAGTGTGAAGTTTTTATGTGTTGTGGTTTGATTGTGTCCAAACTTTCAGGATTTGTTCTTTTTTTCATTCTTTTAACTTTCATGCCATCTTCCATCGCACTTTCACTAACCTTCAGCGTGTCACCATTTCACAGTCAAAGTCTCGTGTGTCGTCGATCTGGAAAATTAAACTCTGCGTTATCGGGAATTTAAACTCATAAAAATAGTTTAGAGCTGTCCGTGTGAAAATGTAAATCTTTGTTTGGGGATTTTGTTAAATCTCCAAAATGTGAAATATGTTGGACGTTTAAAGCAGTGATGTGAGGGAGAATAGTTGTTGGCGCTGAAACAAAATCAGTCCGTTTGGCACAAACTCGTTGTCGTCGTTTTGTGTGTCTTTGTGGTTGTTTCGCATCTCATCTTAGTTCTGTCTTTGTGTTTTTTTTACGTTTCTTTGTAGCCTTTTGTGTTTTGTGTTCACTTTGTGTGTTTTCTAAGCCATTTTGTGTCTCTTTGTAGTCATTTTGTCTCTTTTCTTGTGATTTTGTGTCGTTTTGTAGCCATTGTGTGTTGCTTTAAAGCCATTTTGTCTCTCAGCCATTCTGTGTCTGTCTGTAGCAAGTTTGTGTCTCTATACTAATTATCTTTTTGTTGCCATTTTGTATTATTTGTGTTCGTGTTATGTCCTTAGTAGCAATTTTATAGTTTCTGTGGCAACGTTATATTTCTTTGTAGAAATGTTGTGTCTTTGTAGCCATTTTGTTTTTTTCGTAGCCATTTTATCTCTCTGTAGTAGTTTTTGCATCTTTGTCCTTGTTTTATGTCTCTTTGTGGTCATTGTCTTTTTGATTTTGTTTGATTGACTTTCCACCAACTACAGTAGACAGTCACTTCAAAAAGGGCGCTGTCTCAGGGTCCCCTCGGCCCTGTGTCCCCCAGACCTTTGTTCAGGGGCCGTTCAGTAACTTCAGCCTGTCGTTTTAGTCCCATCTCAATAACGAGTGAACCAAACAACAAGACAGAGACTTTGTTAAACTGTGAAATGACGTCCAGAGTTTTTGTGCACAAACTGCCTCACGTTTGTTGTCTTCTGTCACTTTTGTGTTCGTCACAACTTAAGTCGAGTTTGAGAGCTGGACAGAAGAGACGCTAACACAACAGGTGTCCAAATCCAAAGGTATCAGATGACAGTAACACGCTGGACGGACGTCTGTTAAATGTTAAATGTTAAAACCTGTGTGTGTCTGAGCCGCTCTTAACCATGGCTCTCTCTTAATATTTGTCTTTATGTCTTAGATTAACCTCTTTTACTTCTTGTGTTTCTGTTTGTCTCATAATCATTTTTCTGTTTTTACCTCACCCATAATAATAATAATAATAATAATAATAATAATAATAATAATAATAATAATAATAATAATAATAATAATAATAATAGTAATAATCTCTCTTGGTTCATTAACTGAAAAGTGGAAGTAATATTTTGGGCTTTGCTTACCTCCTTAAACTTTTAATTTCTTACTTCAGAAGCATGGATTTATTAGTAATTCTTTGGCTTTGCATTGAATTTCACTTTGAATTGTTAACTGGTTACCATGTTCATTTTAAGTTTGAGACTTTAACTGTTTATCTCTGATTCCTCTTGTTTCAAACCATATATACTACACTTCATTTAAGGTTTCTGATTGTAAAATAACATGAATTTCAAAGAAAATGGCTCTTTTTCTATAGACTTCATGGTACGATTGACTCACTTCTTACAGTGCAGTAACATGGACTTCAGGAAGTTCATGTGTCCTGACAATAATGATAATTCTGGACATATCTCTGTTTTTTTTTCCCTCTACTAGCTGCCAGAGTTGCCATTGAGGAAACAGTGGAGACCAAGAAAGTTGCAATGAGGGAGGAAGTCCCATCAAAAGGTACCACAGACCTGAACGTCTTCCTGCTGCAGCTCAGCGCTCTGTCCTGCAAAAAATCCTCTCTTATTTGTCCGTCCTCCGCTACTAAAATCTTTTAAGTGTTTTGTCTTGTTCCACCTCGTGTTTTGTTTGCATTTCTTCATCTTTTATTTTGGCTTCAGACAGGATCATTATGTATTATACTGTAGTTGCTTTATTCGTCTTACTCTCTTGTGCTGCGCTTCTCTGCTTCGCCTGCAAATGCACAGCATCTCTCTTGTGTTTCTAACACATTTGGTGTCTTTTAAGTTCCCAAAGCCGAGAAAAAGCCTGAAGAGAGGCCAACACCAGCTGTGAAGGAGCCTTCACCACCCAAAGGTACCAACAAACCTCAGATGATGAATGTATTCAGTCATACATTCATCTACGGCCTTCCACGTTTTTTACACTTTTAAAAATAATTTAACATCATTGTTGTTTATCTTATGTTGTGAAATTTCACTTAATTTATGACATTTTAAAGTACCTGAGGCCAGAAAGCCAGTGGAGGAAAAGGTTGCTGTAGTTTCAGTCCCAGAGAAGAAGGAAGTCCGTGCTCCAAAAGGTAGAGACTTCTGATTTCTATCATCTCTCCACTCAACATCATCTTCTTTGCAGATGACACTGTCCTTAAGTTTGTCGACTCTGTAAAGATGTGCTTCAGATTCAGCTGTTTCTTTAGCTGTCTTGTTTTCTGGTTGATCATGTCTTTGAATGTATCTTATAAGAACCAGAGGAGGTGAAGAAACCAGCTGCTCCTCCCTCAGTGCCTGCTGAGAAGCCAGGAGTGCCAAAGAAAGGTACTTCACTTTGTTGTTCCTTTAGTTTTCACATCTTAACAAATCAGCAGATCACAGCTACGTAGCTTCTCACCTCTTAATGTCCGTCTCATCTTGATTTTATTTGACTTCAGTCTTCCTCTTTTTGTAATCTGTGTTTCTCATGATCAACTGTTTCTACTTCCACTCTTCAGTCTGTCTCGTTTTTGATTGTCATCTCACTCTTTCGAACGCCTCTTGATAACTTTTAAATGCTTCCATGATTTCATGTTAACATTAGCTAATGTCTTTGTTACGTACTTGAAGATGAGCGCAAGCCTCAGGTGCCAGCTGAGCCCCAAAAAGTGGCGCCTGCGGCTAAGCCCGAACCTGAGGCCAAGCCTAAACCAAAAGCAGAGCCTGAACCAAAGCCAAAGCCTACACCAGCTCCCAAAGCACTACCTGAGGCCAAACCTGCAGCCAAGGTCGAGCCTGAAGCTGTGCCAGTGCCTGTAGAGAAGCCAGTGACACCTCCATCCAAAGGTACTTCCTGCTTTGTTTGGATGTGTGTTGACTTTAAGACTTTTAGGACTGTTGAGTCTGACTGTGTGTTGTGTGTTTCTAGGTTGTGTATCAAGATGTCTGAGCTGTTTTTATTTAGCTTCAACTGTGGAAGCGAATCTTTTCTCTGTTTCTTAAATGTCCTTTCTTGAATCTAAACTAAATGTTGCTTTAAGTCCCTGAAGAGGCAAAACCAGAGCTGGTAAAGGTCAAGCCTGAACCGGCAGTCAAAAAGCCGGAACCAGAGGCTCGAAAAGCAAAACCAGAACCAGAAAAAACAAAACCAGATGTCCATAAGCCTGAGCCTGTTGTCGTTAAGCTGGAAGCTCCAGTCCCAAAACCGGAACCAGCTGTTGTCTCCAAATCCGAGCCTGCAGAGGTTCCCAAACCTACAGAGGTCCCTAAACCCAAACCTGCAGAGGTCCCAAAACCAAAACCTGCAGAGCTTCCCAAACCAAAACCTGAACCCCCAGAGGCCCCGAAACTGAAACCTGCAGAGGTCCCAAAACCAAAAGCTGCAGAGGTTCCAAAACTAAAACCTGCAGAGGTCCCAAAACCAAAACATGCAGAGGTCCCAAAACCTGCAGAGGTCCTTAAACCAGAACCAGTGGAGATCCCCAAACCCAAACCTGAACCGGCAGTGAAAAAAGCAGAACCTGAAGTGAAAGTGCCAAAACCAGAACCAACGCCTGCACCAAAGGAACCTCCGAAGAAAGGTACACTAAGTCTCTGATTGAGATGCAGCTCTGGAGTTTCTCTTAATCTTCTTAACGGCACCATCCAACTTTAACTCATTTCCATGAGTGCTCATTCATCGCTTTTTGTGAGTAGTTTGATTTGTGCAAGCAAACTCCATCTTCATCGTAACCCGTCACACTAAAACCAAAACTCTTACATTCATCTAAAACTCTCTTCAGCTTCTGCTGTTTGGTTTTCTATAACATCTAACTCCAGTTTCTGCGATGCTTCTGTGATGTTAATGCAATGTTTCTGTGATGTGACGATGGGGCTGCACGTTGTCAGTTTGAGTTGCACTGGTCTTGCACTCGACAGAGTGTTTGGGTTGGTCCATTACTCTTCTGATCTCTTTGAATGGTACTCTTTAAAGTTCCTGTGGAGGAAAAAATACCAGAGGCTCCAAAAGTGACCAAGAAACCTGAAGCTGCTGTTGTTCCTCCCAAAGAGCCAACATGGAAAGAGAAAGGTACTTAAATGTTCCGATCCTCAGAGATGAGACCAGACTCTGTCTTGTTTGTTGTCCTCTGAGTCTGTCTTATACCAGCGGGGTTATGTGACTCAAATTGGTCTGGCAACAGTTTTTATGGTCCTCTGAAGACCATGATCTTTCTTCTGGTGCCTTGCCTTAGGACAAACTTGAGGATATTCTGCCTAAAGAAGTCTAATTTGAGTAAAATAAGTCCCTGCTGTGTTTATTGTTTCTTTATTTGTGCGCCAGCACAGTTGAAAATTCTTAAAGTCATGTCTTGTGCATGTTTTTGTGTCAAACCCTCTTAAAGCTTTGAAGCCCATACCTAAATTCGTACCTGAAGAGGTGCCCGAGCCTCAAAAAGCGTTTGAGGAGGTAGTTGTGTCTGAGACTGAACCTGAGAAAATACCTGAGAGAAGGAAAGTCCAGGTGAAGGAAAAGACCCTTGAGAGGGTCCCAGAGAAGGTGCTGGGACCTGAGAGGACAGTGGAGGAAATTCCACAAATGGTGCCAGAAAAAGTACCTGAGCAAGTTCCAGAAAAACCACCTGAGAAGGTGCAAGAGAAGCTTCCTCCTGAGAGAAAGGCTCCTCCTGAGAGGAGGCCTCCTCCTGAGAGAAAGGCTCCTCCTGAGCTGGAGGCTCCTCCTGAGAGAAAGGCTCCTCCTGAGAGGAGGCCTCCTCCTGAGAGAAAGGCTCCTCCTGAGCTGGAGGCTCCTCCTGAGAGAAAGGCTCCTCCTGAGCTGGAGGCTCCTCCTGAGAGAAAGGCTCCTCCTGAGAGGAGGCGTCCTCCTGAGCTGGAGGCTCCTCCTGAGAGAAAGGCTCCTCCTGAGAGGAGACCTCCTCCTGAGCTGGAGGCTCCTCCTGAGAGGAGGCCTGTTAAGGTTCCTAAAAAGGTGGCTGAAGAGGAGAAGAAGCCTCCTGAGGAGGTCAAACCTGAACGGGTGCCTAAGAAACAACTGGAGAGGATCTCTGTAGAGAAAACACCTGAGAAGGTGCCTGAAGTGAAACCTAAACAAGAGGTAGAAGAAACTCCTCGTAAAGGTATAGCTGAGGCAGACCTCAACTCTTTTTATCTTTTTTTTGTCTTTCTTTATGTCTTCTTGATGCATGTGAACCATCGGCAGCAGTTCAGTCACAGACCAGGTGACCGGCAGCACATCTGAATGTAAAATTAAATGTTGGATTTAGTTCAGTGTGCTAATAAATATACCAAACTGACAAATAAAGGCATGCTTATCACATTCACTAATGACAAAGAGCAAAGTCTCAAACTGAATCTGATCCATCATGCAAAAATTTTAACTTTGTCATTCCGGGCATTCACCATTCGTCAAAACTGTGTTAAACTTACAATGTTAAATTGGATCATTCTGTACTTTGGCGCCACTCAGTGGCAGGAACAAGAAGGACTGGTCTTTTCCTTTTTTTCGGACATCAGTTAAATCAAAAGCTTAAATCTTGGTTGCACTTTAATCTTTAAACTGAAAAGTATTTTACAATAATATATTTTTACTAAGGGCTTTACTTAAGGGCTAAGAGACTTGAAGTGAGTTTATTTCTTTATTTTTTTAATCTACAAACATAAATCAGCTGGCTAGTGACACTGAACAGAACTATTTACTAGAGCAGGTGTTACAGTATTCATACTGTTGTAAAAATCACCCTGAGTGTAAACAGACTGAACTGTTGCCTCTTCCTCAAAAGTTTTGTCACATCTTACACTCCCTCCTTGACATCTTATTTCTTGCTGTGTTTTGTCTCACTTAATGTTTGCTGGTTATTTCTGTTTGTTTGTTAAATGTCTAAAATTTCTTCTTTTAAAATCTCACGCACCATCTTGGATTAAAAACATATTCATTCTTTGAAAGAAATAGAAACAAAGAAGATTGAGAAGATTCTGCCTTCAGAGGTTGAGCAACAGAAAAAAGTCTCTCCTCCAGAAAAAGGTACCGGCCATCGTGAAAAAAAAAACAAACACGATGGGGCACTTTAATCACATCTTAATCTTTAACTCTAGATGATAATACACAGCAGGTGGATTATCACCTCAAGCATTAGCCATTTGATTAATCTCTGAGTTGTCCCTCTCTAACACCAATGCTTGTCTTTGTGTTTTGTTGTTACCTCTTGGCGCCGCCGCATGACGCCTGTTCTTCAACACCTCTTAAAACTTCCAGCAGCTACAAGTCTTGTTAAGATCGAGCAAAGGAAAGGCGCTCAAAAGATACAGGAAGTTTATTATGTGACGGAGAAAGTGTCGCCCACGGAGGAGGTGTGGGAGCACGAAGAGGTGGTGGAGGAACACGCCGAAGTGTTGTACGAGGAAGAAGTGGCTCGTCTGGGCGAGACGATCTTGTCGCTATCAGAAGTAGACGTCTTAACAGAAAAGGCGAGAGATAAAAAGTCTGAGCTAAGAGGTGAGATATCTGTTACTGACTTTGCAAAGAAGAAAGAAACCAGGGTGACTACACACAGAGTCTCAAAAACACCAGAAACCACTGTTGTAATGCAAGAATCTGAATCTGATGGAGACAGAGAGGTCACAATGCTGCAGGGTAAACCTACGAGAGACGAGATTGAAGAGGAGTCGTTTATCAGAAAGATTGAGTCACCAAAAGATGAGATTA
Source organism: Plectropomus leopardus (assembly GCF_026936395.1). NCBI lineage: Eukaryota > Metazoa > Chordata > Actinopteri > Perciformes > Serranidae > Plectropomus > Plectropomus leopardus. Next base: position 37,378,295 of record NC_142185.1, on the reverse strand, counting down.
AAGATGAAAGGAAAGACAGCGTTTCAGTCAGACAGCGGCCAGAAGACAGAGACGTTTCCAAACGAGAAACTAGTGTCACTCTCAAAAAACAACAAGAAATAACCATTAAAACTGAAAGCAAAGATAGACAAGTGAGACAGGAAACTACTTCAGTCAAAGAAATCGAGTTAGTTAAGGAAAAGGTTGTATCTGTCATAGACGAAGATAAAACTAAACCACTTATTATCAGCACAGAGGCAAGAAAACAAACCAAAAAGCTTGAAATTGAAGAAAAGCCTTTGACCGAACCAACCTATAAGGAATCAATTGGTCGTGGTGTCGAGATAACATCAGACATTCCTGAAGAAGAATACAGGGAGGAAGTTACCAAAATCACAATCCAGCAGAGAGAAGGTAAAGAGAAGCCAACAAAATTAGTCCCCACTCAGGTAAAAACAGTAGACGAGAAAACGAGTAAAACTCAAATCAAACCAGCAGTCATTTCTGACTCCAAAACATATGAAACTATTGCACCAGAAACAGTGCAGATAAAGAAATGTGAGATAGGTGAGCTGAAACCAGAGAGGGAGCTAAAACCTGATGAGATCGTTGATACAAAGAAGGAGAAAGCTCCAGAAAAACCAAAACCTAAAGAACAGATAACCCCCAAGGTAAAACCAAAAGAGCCGGTAACAGATATCGAGCCTGAGAAGCCAAAAGTGATCAAACTGGAGCCAAAGTTTGAGCCGGTCACTGCAAGAACTGAAGCAGAATACAAGAAAAAAGAGGAATTCAAAGAGGTCCGTCCTCAGAGAGTCCAACCTGAGAAGACAAAAGAAGAGCAGAGCCTTTTAATCGAGGACACGGTTCAGACAAAACCTTCAGTCCCGTCAAAACCAGAGAGGAAAAGGATTTCCCCAGAAACTGCTCCCAGAGGTACAGAGAGAAAATCTAACATCATGCTCATTTTCATCTCTAACTCTTTCACGTTACTCCATGTTTGGGTGCAAAATTTCCTCTTTTTTGTTCAAAATCTTGGGCCACCACAGGGGTCTTCAATTCACCTCATTTGTAAACATCTCTTCTGTCATGTTCATTGTGTTCTTCATCCTCCTCATCTTACACGACCCTTACAATATTGTGTTTGGCATCTTGTTAAGGGAATTCTTTTCTATCCCTTCGTAGTCTTTTTTTCTTCTTTGAAATGCTAATATCTTGCGTTAAAAACAAAACCTGGTTGTTCTTTAAAGAACCAGAAGTCGAGGCTGAGAAGATTCCTACAGCGATTCCTGCTCCTTCGCCTCCTGAAACACAAGCCGAGACAAAAAGGAAAACGACTCGAGGTACAATGACAGCATATTTTGCTTGTCAGCTGCTACTTCTCTCTTATTACCTCTGTGTTTGTCTTGTTTAACCCAAAATGTTTGTCTGTGTTTTGTTTTTCTAATCTCTTGGCACCGCCTCATGGTGCTTTTTCTTCAAACCTCTTAAACTCCTCCGTCCTCTAGTGGCCACCACTGGCCTTTTAAAGTCTGAGAAAAGAGCAGGAGCTCAGACGGATTTAATGTCAGAAGACGCAGAAAAACCTCAAATGTATCACATCATCAGAAAGAATGAAGAAGAAATTGCGGCCAAGAGTCCCAAATCTTTGACGCAAGACGGAATTTTAACTACGTTGGAAAAACCTGAGGAAGTATCTGAAATAAGTGGTGATTTATCTGTTACTGATGCTTTAAAGACTCAGGGTCTTAAGACAAGAGACTTTCCAAAAACTAAAGAAAAGCTCATCATGGCAGGAAGTGAATCTAAAAGGGAAAAAGTTGTGGATGAGCCCATCAAGCAAAAAGAGTTTTCTGTTAAAAAAACTGATTCTCCAACAGTGAGTGTAGAAATAAAAGACACTGAAAAAGACACTAAAGAACATGAAGAAGCACCTAAAAGCAGAGAGAGAAAATCTCAGAGTCCAGAAATTTCAGCCAAAGCTGTTTCTGAACAAAAAAAGGCGATAAAACCACAGCAGGTGAGTTCTGAAGCAGACGATGAAGAAAAGGAAGGTATTCGCAAACAAGGACTAAAAGATAAAACTAAAATATTAGCCAGAAAACCAGAGTCACCCAGAAAGACAGACGTTCAGCCTTTAGAAAAGTCCAGTCTCCACAAGAAATTTAAGCAAACTGACCAAAAAGAAAAAGCTTTGGAGGCTGAAAAGATTGAAACAACATCAGAAACACAAGAAACAGCTTGCTCAGAGCGTTTTAAACCAACAAAAAAGGAGTCACTCAAAACCAGAATAGCTGAAGCTAAGGAAGCCGAAACCGTCGGAGCAGAAACCGATTCAAAATCCAAAGAACGTGAATTGGCTGTAACAAAGGAGAAACATTTGGAAAATTTGTCACATAAACCTGAAAGTAAGATTGAAGAACGTGAGAAAGGTGTTCAAAAGAAAGAAATACAGACGAACATAGTAGATTCTGTGAAAAAGAAAACAGTCAAGAAACCAGAGATTCGGGAACTAACTAAAGACATCACAGATAAGGAACTGCTGGAGGAAGACACTCCTGAAAAAATAATGAGAGCTGATGAAGATGTTAGAGGAGCCATAGGACTAACTGACCAATTACAAAAACCAGAGGAGGTTTCTAAAAAGAAAATACAACCACCCAAACAAAAAGCACAAGATTTAGAAAAAGCAGGAGATGAAGAACTGGATGAATTTCAGTCAAATGTAGTCACAGAAAAAGATCTGAAACAAGAGGATCATGGAAAGAAGGAAATAAAGAATTTAATCCAAGAAAAGTCAACCAGCAAGCTGCTGCCCGAATCCATTTTGTCCAAAGTAGTTACATACAAAGACAAACTGGTCAAAATCTGTCCGATGGAGGGAACAACTGAAGTGAAACCCACCAGAGAGACTTCAGTTTCTCCTTCAACAGAAGACAAACATCTAATATCACGGTCAGAGGAAGACACTGTAACTGATAGCACCCTTCAAAAACCTGAAATCTTACCAAAGAGCAGGACTCTGACCAAAGGTGTTGCTCAGAAAGTGAAGCGGCAGACAGCCGTGGAAGACGAGGACAAATTTAAAACAGCTGCTGTCCAAGTTAGTCCAAAAGAAAAGACAAAACCAAGACACGAGCAAACTAAAAGACAGTCAGCCGTTAAATCTGAGACAGATGGAGTACCAAAACAAATGGCAGAGCCTTATACAGAACAAGATGCCACTAATGCAGAAGACACTGGTAGTGAAGAAAAAACTGTAAAATATATTCAAACCAAAGACCAGCTGGAGGAAGTTACAGCTACAGATAAACAACATGCTGTTCCTACAACTGAAAAGATAAAACTGAGACAGAAACAGATTGAAAGAAAAGCTGTTGCTGAGGAAACATTCATAAAATCATCAACAGAACAAGACGTCCCTGAGAGTAAAGTGCCTTCAAAGGAAAAAGAGTCACTGTTAGCCAAAACTGAAGACACTGCTGTTGAAGACCTCAAAAGTAAAGATAAAACACATAAAACCGAAAAAGGACAAGAAGCAGTTTTGTTAGAAACACCTCAAATAGAAGAAGTTCCACTGAAATCTGAAGATTTTACAGTTGAAGTTCAGCCAGAGGTCAGAGAGGTTATTCAGACTGAAGAGCAGAAAAAGACAAAGAAACTTTTAAGAAAGCCTTCAATTGAAGAGAAAGAAAAGCCAGAGGTCACTCCTGAAAAACAGAGACAGCAGAAGCCAATCAAAGGTAAACCTGATGATGTCCAGTCTAAAACAGTCAGATTTAAAGACGAAACTGAAGGCACTCCTGTCAAAGCAAAGGGAGGAACAAAACAAGAACTATTTGAGAAAATGCCCATGGTCACTCCTGTGATCGACTTTAAACACAAAGACGAAAAGACAGTAGCGGAAAAATCCACGATAACACCATCACCAACAGAAAGGCCTCAGAAAGTCCAATTAGAAACAAAAGAAAACAAAATCACTAAGGACCAGAAACAAACGAGAAAAGAACGATCTGAATGGGAGGAGACAGCTGTGCCAACATCTAAAGAGCCACCAAAAGAAACTCCAAAACTTGCCAAAGCTGACGATATTCCTGTCCAATCAAAGGGGATCACAGTAAACGATGGATTTACCAAAAATATTCAGACAGAGGAGCTGAACAAAACACAAGAGTTGCAAGTTGAAAGACAGGTGTCAAATAAATCAGATCAAATGACAGAACAATATTGTGTTGACAAGCCAGCAAATGTCCTTAGAAATAAAGTCAAATCCCAGAAAGACAAAATTAAACCTGTAGGTGCTGATTCATTGAGACTGATTGACAAAACTCCTGAAATTATTCCCAGTGAGACTGAAGCTGAAAGCAAATCGTCAGATGCCACTTCATCAGTAGAGGCAGAGGTTTCCAGGAAAACTCAAAGAACTGCAAAAATGAGTCCTCTTAAGAACAAAGTTGCTAATGAGGAAACAGGGCAAAGTCGAGATGAAACCCATGCGATTAAAATCAAAGATATTCAGTCAGAACAAAAAGATGGCGAGCCAACAAAAGAGGAAAGCCTGGACAGTCAGTTTTCAGTAGAAACAGCTAAGGAATCATTGATTGTGGAGGATACCTCAAAAACACACACTGAACCAGAGAAACCTGTCAGAGACATTTCAGAAGCTGTTTCTGTAAAGAAAGAACTATTATCAGCAGAGAAAAAACATCCAGTTACAGATATAGAGGAAACGAAATCGGAGGAGTTAATGATAGTTTCGAAAAAAACAGCCGCTAAAGAAACTGTGTCAAGTAAAGAAGAGACTACTGTGTCAGAGACTGTTACTCCAAAGAAAGAGAAAAGACACCAGATATTACAAAAACCTGACAAAGCTGCAGATAAAACAGCCACTGATGGTTTCATTCAACACAAGAAACCAGCAAGAAAGGAACATATTGGAAGAAAAGGTTTAGATATGCCAGTGATGGACAAAACAATTGAAATTGATACGACAGAGAGTGAGTTCACATCTCCAGAAGAAACACAAGAGAAACTTACCAAACCTGAAGAGATTGTTGTTGAACGAGACCAGCTAAAGGTCAGCACAGTTAGAGATAAAACTTTAAAAGTTACTCCACTTAAAGAGACAAAAACCACAGATGGAGAGATTGAAAGAAAGGTTTCAGTTACACTGTTTGACGAGGAAACTTTGGAACAACTGAAAGTAGCTCCTGAAAAACTTGACGATATCAGAGAAACTGAATTTGTAGCAGTTGATGAGGGAATTGATTCTGCTGGAGAAATACCATCTGACACAGCAACGTCTCTGAAGGACAGAAAACAAAAGTTACCCAAAACTAAAGAGGTTGCAGATAAACAAATCCCAACAAAATCCACCACAGTTAAACCTCAGAGAGTGACTCCCATTAAAGATGGCACACCTGAGAAACATACAAAAACTAAAGACTTTGTCAAAGAGCGTGTAACGTCTGATGAGGAAATTGAGACAACAGGAAGTGAGTCAGTATCTCAACAAGAAACACGACAGAAACCTCAAGAGGTTATTGTTGAACGAGACCAGCTGAACGTCAGGACAGTTAAAGATAAAACCTTTAAAGTTACTCCTCTTAAAGAGGTAAAATCACAACAGGAACAAAGCAAAAGACAAGTCTCAGTTACACCGATAATGGAGGAAACTTCTAAAGAATCTGAAATAGAGGCTGCTCCTGAAAAACTTGCAGAAATCAGAGGCACTGAATTTGTTGCAGTTGAAGAGGAAATTGAATCGTTTGGAGAAATAATGTCCCTGAAAGAGAAAGAACAAAAGTTAGCCCAAATTAAAGATTTTGCAGACAAACAGATCCCACCAAAATCCATCGAAGTAAAGGAGAAAACTGAAAAAGTGAGTCTCAGAAAAGATGGCACACCTGAAAGACATACCAAAACTAAAATAGTCACAGAGCAGGCGAAGTCTGTCGAAGGAATTGATACAACAGAGAGTGAATCAGTATTTCCACAAGAACCACAACAGACACCTCAAGAGATTGTTGAAAAAGACCAGCTAAAAGTCAGCACAGTTGAAGATAAAACCTTTAAAGTTACTTCACTTAAAGAGAAAAAATTAAAACAGGAACAAAGCAAAAGGCAAGTTTTGGTTACACCCATGATGGATGAAACTTCTAAAGAGCTGGGAGTTGAGGCTTCTTTAGAAAAACTTGCAAACCTTGGAGAAACTGAATTTGCAGCAATTGATGAGGAAAATCATGAGGCAGACGACAGTATTCCTCCAAAGGAACCAGTGTCCCTGAAGAGGAAAGTAAAATGTTTAGCCAAAACTAAAGAGGCTGCAGACAAACAAATTCCATCAAAGTTCCTCACAGTTAAAGATAAACCTGAAAAAGTGACACCAGTAGAGGATGACACACCTGAAAAACATGCAAAAATGAAAGAAATAGTCACACAGGGTGCATTGTTTGATGAGGAAATTGGCAGGAAAGAGAGGGAGTTAGAATCTCAACAAGAACCACAACAGAAACTTACTAAACCTCTTGAGATTATTGTTAAAAAAGACAAGTTGAAGGTCAGCACGGTTAAGGATAAAACCTTTGAAGTTACTGCTCTTAAAGAGACAAAAGCAAAACAGGAACAAACAGAAAGAAACGTTTCAGTTACACCATTGATGGAGGAAACTTCTGGAGAACTGGAAGTAGAAGCTGCTGCTGAAAAACTCAGAGAAACAGAAGTTGCAGCAGTTGATAAGGACGTTCTTGTTACTCCTCCAAACAAACCAAAGTCCCTAAAGGAGAGAGATGAGTTAGCCAAAACTAAAGAGGTTATAGAAAAACAAATGACATCAACACTCATCACAGTTACAGATAAACCTGAAAAATTGATTCCCATTAAAGATGGCACACCTGAAAAATATGCAAAAACTAAAGACTCTGCTAAAGAGTGTGTAACATCTGATGAGGAAATTGATACAAAAGAGAGAGAGTCAATATCGCCACAAGAACCAAAGCAGAAACCTCAAAAGATTATTGTTGAAAAAGACAAGATAAAGGTTAGCATAATTAAAGATACAACCTTTAAAGTTACTCCTCTTAAAGAATTGAAAACAACAGATGAACAAATGGAAAGAAAGGTTTCAGTTACACCTTTAGTTGAAGAAACCTCTGCAGATCTGGAAGAAGCTCCTGAAAAACTTGCAGAAATCAGACAAACTGAATTTTCAGCAGCTGAACCAATTGATTCCTTCAGTAAAACACCTTCTGAAACATCTATGTCTCTGAAAAAGAAAGGACAAAAGTTAGCCAAAACTAAAGAAGTTGCAGACAAACAAATCCCATCAAAATCCACCATGGTTAAAGAAAAAAAAGATAAATTGATTCCCATTGAAGACGACGCACCTGCAAAACATACAAAAACCAAAGAATTTATTGCAGAGTTCGATAGAGACTTTGATAAAACAGAGAGTGAGTCAGTATCTCCACAACAACCTCAAAAGAAGCTTACAAAAACTCAAGAGATTATTGTAAAAAAAGACAAGCTAAAGGTCAGCACTATCAAAGATAACACCTTTAAAGTTACTTCACTTCAAGAGACAAAATCAAAACAGGAGCAAACCAAAAGAATGGTTTCAGTTATACCAATGATGGAAGAAACTCCTGAAGGACAGGAAGTAGCTCCTGAAAAACTTGCAGAAATCGGAGAAACTGCATTTGCAGCAGTTGATGAGGGAATTCAGGTGGCAGACAGTACTCCTCCAAAGGAATCAATGTCCCTGAAAGACAGACAACAAAAGCCACCTAAAACTACAGAGGTTTCAGACAAACACATCCCATCAGAGTTTATCACAATTAAGGATAAACTTCGAAAAGTTACTCCTAGTAAAGACAGCACACCTGAAAAACAGACTAAAACTAAAGAATTTGTCACAGAGCTCGCAGCATTTGATGAGGACATTGATACAACAGAGAGCAAGTCAGTATCTACACTAATCACACCACAACAGAAACTTAATAAACCCCAAGAGATAATAATAGTTGAACAAGACCAGCTGAAGGTCAGTACAGTTAAAGATAAAACATTAAAGGTTACTCCCCTTAAAGAAATGAAAATAACAGATGAACAGATCGAAAGAAAGGTTTCAGTTACACCTTCAATAGAAGAAACGTCTAAACAAGTGGAAGTAGCTCCTGAAATCCTTGCAGAAATCAGTGAAACTGAATTCTCAGCAGCTGAACGTATTGATTCCTCTGGTGAAATACTTTCTGAAACATCAATGCATCCAAAGGATATAGGACAAAAGTTAGCTAAAACTAAAGAGGTTGCAGACAAACAGATTCCATCAAAGTTCATTAACGTTAAGGAAAACACTGAAAAAGTGACTCCCATGAAAGATGGCACACCTGAAAAACATGCAAAGACTAAAGAAATTGTTGCAGGGCCTGCAACATCTGATGAGGAAAGCGAGGCAGTACCTCCACAACAGCTTCAAAAGAAACCTCAAAAGATTATAGCAGAACAAAACCAACTAAAGGCCAGCACAATTACAGATAAAACCTTTAAAGTTACTCCCCTTAAAGAGACAAAGTCGAAACAGGAAGAAACCAAGAGAGCGTTTTCAGTTCCACCCATGATGGAGGAAACCTCTAAAGAACCGGAAGCCCTCGAAAAACATGCTGAAATCAGAGAAACTAAATTTGCAGTTATTGATGAGGAAATTGAGTTAGAAGATATACCTCCAAATGCATCTACATCCCTGAAGGAGAGACGACAAAAGTTACCCAAAACTAAAGATGTTGCAGATGAACAAATCCCATCAAAACCCATCGCATTTAAGGATAAGCCTCAAGAAGTGACTCCAATTAAAGATGGCACACCTGACAAACATTCAAAAACTAAAGACTTTGTGAAAGAGCATGTAATGTCTGACGGGGAAATTGATACTGGAAAGACTGAGTCAGTATGTCAACAAGAACCACAACAGAAACCTCAAGAGTTTATTGTTGAAAGAGACCAGCTAAAAGTCAGCACAGTTAAGGATAAAACCTTAAAAGTTACTCCACTTACAGAGATGGAAACAACACAGCAACAGACCCGAAGAAATGTTTCAGTTACACCTTTAATGGAGAAAACTTTTAAAGAACTGGAAGTAGAAGCTGCTCCTGCAAAACTTGCAGATATCAGAAAAACAGAATTTGCAGAAATTACTGCAGTTGAAGAAGTCTCCAATTTGGTTCCAGCTAAAAGTAAAACAGACAAAGTGGATTCCATTGAAAAGAAAACCCTAAAAAGACAGGAACAAATTGACAGCACAACCTCAGAAAGAGCTGTTAAAGATAGAGAAACAGAAGAGGGGCACATTAGTCAAACTGAAACCATTTGTCCAGCGAAACAAAAATCGCTGTCCAAGAGAGAAGAGAAGTCAGCAAAGACGGCTGAAGAAATTCTGCCAATAGGAGATACGAAAAAACACAGAAGAGACAAATTTGCTTCTCTAGAAGAAAAGAAAACGAGGAAGCAACAAACTGAAACAAAGGCAAAAGTTAAACCTGAGATAGAGGTAAAAGAACAAAAGCTATATGACTTTTTTCCAGAGAAAGACCAGAAATTAGTCGAACCTCACAAAACAAAAGTTGAAGCGATTAGAGATGAAACTGTCAGAGTTCCTTCAACTGACAAGACAAAACCAATAAGGCAAGAAAACATCAAAAGAGAGAATTCAGTAACAGCCCTGCAAGAAAACATTTCTAAAGACAGAACAGCAGAAGAGATCCAGTCCAAGACAGTTACTGTTAAAGATGAATATGGTAGTGTTACTCCATTGGAGGCAACAGAAACAAAAGAGCAAGTTAAAAGAAAGCTTCCAGTGGCTCCTGTGATGGAGTTTGCATTTGAAAAATCTCAGATCCTACAAGATGGAGATGCTACATCAGATACCTCCAAACCTATCACAGCTGAACAAGCCACGACCAAGAAAGACATAGTGAAAGATAAATCAGAGAAAACTGAAGCTAAACGAAGGGTTTGGGATGCAGCTAAACCAGAAAAAACTTTTGAGGACACTTTGGAACAACTTCCAGTAATGGACAAAACCACTGCAGTTCTTCCAAATGAAGAGATGATAGCCAGACAGACAAAAATAGAAACAAAGAAAGCCATTTCTTCTGTAATGGATGTTGCAAAAACAGACATCCCAATGGAAAAAGATTCCCTAAAGACAACAGATAACATAGAACATGTTTCACAAAAGAAAGAGGCAACTGAAACAGAAGTAGAGGTGATTGACAAAATATCAGAGATTATTACTGAAGATGTGCAAGCAAAGAAACCCTTAAAAGAGAGAGGCCAAAAGTTGGGGAAAATCACAAAAACTCTCCTGGAAGAAGTCCAGTCTAAAACAGTCACAGTAAAAAATGAATATGGGAGTGTTATTCCATTTGGAGTCACCAAAATAAAACAGGAACAAGTGAAAAGAAGATCCTCATTGGCACCTGTGATGGAGTTTGCATCTGAAAGATCTCTATTAGTGACTGAGGGTGATGTTAAATCCGACACCCTCCAACGGTTTATCACACCTGATGAACTGGTGAAGGATATTGTGTTGAGAAAAGAGGATGTATACAAGTCAGATGACATTTTTCAGAAGTCAAAGGAGTCTGTAAGGGACACAAAAGACATTACAGCTGAACAAGTCACATCAAAAGTAGACAGAGTTCAAGACCAAATGGAGAAGGTTACTCCTATTGAAAAGGACTTACTTGAAAGACAAGAACAAATTGAAAGAAAGGCCTCAGTTCTACCCAAACCTGAAGTTACATATCAACAGTCTTTGTTGGACCAAGAAGCTCCAGAAAAACTGACAGTTGTGGATAAAACCACCACAGTTCTTTCAGCTGATGAGCTAAAAATCAGACAAAAGCAAAATGAAACAAAGACAGCTCTTATTCCCTTAACAGAGGAAGCAGACTCAAAGATTAAAGACATTCATTCAAGGAAATCAGAATCCCTAAAAGAGAAAGGACAGAAGTTGGACAAAGGTACAAAACCTTCTCTTGAAGAAGTGCAGTCCAAGACACTGACAGTTAAAGATAAATACGGTAGCATTACTCCATTTGAAATAACAGAATCAAAACAGGAACAAATGGAGAGAACTTCCTCAGTGGCACCTGTGATGGAGTTTGCATCTGAAAGATCTCTGATAGTGAGAGAAGGAGACACAAAATCAGGCATCCTCCAGCGGTTTATCACACCTGATGAGCTAGTAAGTGATATTGCGTCGAGAAAAGAGGATGTATTCAAGTCAGATGACATTCTTCAAAAGACAAAGGAGTCTGTAAGGGACACAAAAGACATTACAGCTGAACAAGTCACATCAAAAGTAGACAGAGTTCAAGACCAAATGGAGAAGGTTACTCCTATTGAAACGGACTTACTTGAAAGACAAGAACAAATTGAAAGAAAGGCCTCAGTTCTACCCAAACCTGAAGTTACATATCAACAGTCTTTGTTGGACCAAGAAGCTCCAGAAAAACTGACAATTGTGGATAAAACCACCACAGTTCTTTCAGCTGATGAGCTAAAAATCAGACAAAAGCAAAATGAAACAAAAACAACTCTTACCCCTGTAATAGAGGAAACAGACACAGAGATTAAAGACATTCAGTCAAAGAAACAAAAGTCCCAAGAAGAGAAAAGACAGAGGTTGGACAAAGGTACAGAACGTTGCCTTAAAAAAGTACAATCTAAGACAGAAACAGTTAAAGATGAATACGGTAGTGTGACTCCATTTGAGGTCCCTGAAACAAAACAGGAACAAGTGCAAAGAACGTCCTCAGTGGCACCTGTGATGAAAGTTGCGGATGAAAAACACCTTATAGTTAAAGATGGAGACATTAAATCAGACACTCAAAGTTTCATTGTTCCTGACAAGCTGGTAAAAGATGTTGCATCAAGCAAAGAGGACATTTATGAATTTGGTGAGGTTTCTCCTAGAATACATTTACAAAGTCTAGAGTCTGCCAAGGAAAATCTGGAAGTTTTAGGCACAAAACAAGAGATTAAAGATAAAGACACACAGTTTGAAGATGTCGCACATCATGTTAAACCTGACAAAATAACATTTGTAGATGATGCAATAACAACAAAACAAATTCAACCAAAAGCAGAAGCTGTTTCTCACCAAAAGAACCATGAAACATTGGTAGTAGAAGATGCTAAAACAAAAGTAGTTGTCAGAGACCATCCACCAAGACACGAGGAAGTTATATACGATAGTACAAAGAAGCCAGACTTTTTAAAAGATCAAGGACAGGTCACATTTAAAGGCATTCAGTCTAAAACAGACACACTTACAGACATCTTTCCCAGTGTAACTCCAAATGTGGAAACAAAGCACAAACAAATAGAAAGCAAAGCTTCAAGGACACCTGTAATGGATGTTGCATCTGAAAAAACACTAGTTTTGAAAGAAAAAGATATTAAATTAGATACTCCACAGAAGTATTTTCCCCCTGACAATCTTGTAAAAGACACTGCATCAAGAAAAACAGAGATTTACGAGTCAGAGGACATTTCTTTAGAGAAAGACAAATCCATAATCGATAACAGACAGAAGTTAGCTCAAACTGAAGATATTAAATTGAAAAGAAGCAAGTCAAAGGTTGAAATACTCAGTGATAAAACCATCGAAGTTACTCCAGATGAAACAACTAGAGCTGATTCCACAGCTAAAGGATTACTGCAAAGCCAAGTTACTTCTGACAAAAACACCAGAATTGGACAAGTTATTGGCGATACTCTAACAGAGTTTCCACAGCAGAGCGTGCACAAAGGTGATGAATCTGATGTAACATTAGAAGGAATTCAGCCAAGGATAGTCACAGTTGATGATAAACAAGCTACAGTTAGTCCCAATGAAAGAGCAACCTCAAAAGAGTCTTTAACTAAGCAGGAAAAACAACTGAAATTGGCTAAACCCAAAGAAATGAAGATGGACATATTGAAAGGGAAAGACAAAGTAATCAAGGAGTTTAATGAAAAAGAGAAACTAGAGATAAAAGCCATTGGAGGAGAACAAATCAAAGGAGATCAGTTTGTTGTGTCCGTGAAAAGAGGTGAGGAAAAATATCAGCCCAAAGGAATTTCTGAAAAATACAAACCTGCAACGACAGAGTCAAAAGCTGATATTGATGTGATGCCTTTACGTGAGCACACAGTCAGAGAACCATCAGTAACAGATAAAGCCAAACCAAAGATGGCTGACTACAAAACAGACTCTCCAGAATACGAGGAAGGTGCCACCAAGAAACGGGAATCAGAAGTCCAGCAGTCTCATCTGAAACCAGACGTCAAATACATCTCCCCTCAGGAAGCTGAAACCATAACCAGAGAGGAGAGAGAAGCGCAAGAGCTTCGGTCCGTCATAGACACCAGGGTTTTGTCCTTGGAAACAGGAGGGAAAGAACATGTGGCCTTTCAAGAACTTCCCAGAGGTATAGAAGGAAAATGTTATGTGTCACCGAGCACGTGTTTTTGATCTGAGCACCAAACATCGTTGTGCACCTCCTCGTTTTCACCCTCTTATGGATTATAAGCTTCATGCCTCTTTTGTGGTCATCATTTCAGGAGGATATCATGTCATGTCACCCATCGTGTTTGGGCACATTCTTGCTCATTGTGAGGAACCGCTGTGCTGTCGACTGAGACAGTCTCTTTTGGTTCCTTTTCATCTGATATCTAAACCACCACAGCTTCATTTTGGGTTTTGTCTCAACGTTTTTTTTTCTAATTCTGTGTTTGTTTTGTCCGTTTGTTTTTAGTGTACCTTTGTGTATCGTGAGAAAATGTTTCAAACAGACAAGGTGAAATGTTTTGTGGAAATTTCTTGAAAATTTCTTCCATCTTTAAGCTCAGTCTTCCAAGTGTGTTTGTTTCCATCATGGACGTTATTTGTGTTATTTGTCTTTGCATTGTTCAGTGCTCACCCCATCAGTCTTAGTGACGTTCTGATTCTCATATAATTTCATTTCCAAGTTCCTGTGAAAGAAAAGGAGTCTCCACCACAAGTCAAAGAGGCACTGGTAAAGCCATCTGCTCGTCAAGAAGGTACCAACCTTTCTTTTCAGTGTGTTTTGTAATTTATGTGTGTGTGTTTTTGTTTGAGAATTCTCTAAAGGCATTCGTGAATGAATGTCACTATTGAATCTTTCAAAGTCTTACCAAAAATAAATAAAAATTCAAACAAGGTGGTTAGTAACATACTATAGAAAAGCAATGTAAACTCTGGTTCTTTTTGGAGCCAAGCTCTCTGATCTAGGATGAAGTGTTTTAGGAGAGCTTTCTGTTGAATTCCTTGTATTGCTATTACTTGAAGAGAGCAAACCGCCGGCTGCTGCAAAGGTTGAAGAAGCTGCCAAACGGCCTGAGGTCACTGACAAAACCAAGAGGCCAGAGAAGAAAGTTACTCCACAAGAAGAAACTAAGCCAGGTAGCCAAACAATGACTCTTAAAGAATTCATACTAACACCTTGTGCGTTTTTTTGGAAACAAAGTGTTATTACTTTGCTGTACATCAGTTCAATCTTTTTTTATACTCAAAGTGACAAAGCCAAAGCCTGTCCCGAAGGCCGAAGAACCAACCGAGAAAGTAGCAGAAGAAAAGCCAATCGTGGTAGAAAAGATAGCTCCTGAGACAGGTAGAGTTATTTAAAGGGCTGAGATGTTTTTTTCTTTTAGTCCTTTCCATCTTTTTCACATCTTGTTTCATCACTACAACTGCTGACAATATAACCTTCCATTTGTGTGTTTCCACTCTTGGTTTTGATTTGGTTGTCAGTCTGTCTTATCCAGGTGGTAAGACCTTTAGGTGCAGGACAGTTTGTCACTGTGGTGTTGCACTGTTTGTGTTGTCATGTTGTTTGTTTCATTTTTTGGTCTTTAATTCATTGACCTTGAGCTTGTCACAAGCATGCCACATTTGTCCTTGGAAACTTCACTTCAGCACACAATCTCCTTATATCGTCCAACTAAATCATATGATACTTTACTACTTTGCATTTCATTCACAATCACACATCACCTCTTTTCAGCATTCTGTGTTAGAACATTAGCCATTACTTGTATGTGTTTGGTATGGTCTTCCCATTTTTAAATGGTGAAATTGCTGCTCATGACTTTTCAAGGCCTAACTAATGACTTTCTGAACTATACTTCTGTATTAGATGAAACGAAGGGACCTGTCCAAGCACCGGGCGGAGTCAAGAAAGGTAGGAACACCACTCACCTCTCACGTCGCTCACACAGTACATGCAGTGCACAGTCATCAGCAGCTTTACTCATCCCCTGATCCCGTTACAGCGTCCAATAGTACCATCACATCTAAAAAGTACACCAGGTCAATGTTTGCGTTTCAGATCACTCTGAGATGTTAGGACCCCAAAGGGTGCAAAAAAAAATCAGGGAGTTGACCTTCATTTTGCTCTGATTGGCTCACTTTGTACATTCTTCCAAAGACTTTAAATTAATTTCTTTAATGGTATGAATGAAGTATATATTTTTCCACAATGTCGCGTGGGAGTTGTCTTTTTTGTGTCTGTCCTCTTTTATGTCTCTTTTGTTTCAATTATTGTTGTCATGTATTTTTTTGCGTAGTTATTTAAATACTAAAAATTGAGGAAATTGAGAATGTTTAATTTTTTGTGTTTCTGTATTTATTTTATGATTAGTGTTTGTACCAATGCTGGTGTCAGTTATGTGTCAGTGTTAGTAATGTCAGAACCTTTGCCACCTCAGAAATTCTTCTGCACAAAAAAGGTAAAATTCAGACTGAAGAGGAAGGGACGTTTGAGATTCCGACTTTGAGGAAGACAACCAGAATCATAAAGGAAATGGAGGAGGAGCAGGAGATCATCAAACTGAAGAAGATTCCATCGGTTCCACCTAAACAGGTCGAAGAAGAGGAAAAACCTCAGAAGGTCACCAAGACCACGATCTTTAATGTCGAGGAGATTGTGCACAAAGAAGAGACTGTGGAGATGTCTGTTGCCACCCGGAGACCTGCAGAGGAGAGGAAACCTCGAGATAAAGCAGATGTGGTGAAAAAGCCAGAAGTTGTGGAGCCTAAAGAAAAGGAACAGGAAAAAGCTCCTAAAGATGCATGGACCCGCCAGAAACCCATTCCAAAAGATGAGAAACCAGAAGATAAGATTACTCTGAAGAAAACTCCCAAGACACCAAAGGAAGAGGAACCTGCTCCGCCTACTGCAGCCTTGAAGAAAGTGAAAAAATTGCCTACAGATGAAGTGGAACCAGAGGTGGTCAAACTTAAACCATTTCAAAAGCCTGTCAAACCAGCTGAGGATCCAGAGAAAGACAAGAAGGAGAGGCCAGACAGGGACACTGTGCCTTTTCAGAAGCTTGAGAGGAGCCCCAGAGAGGTGGAACCCAAAGAACCTCCCAGGAAACCTGAAAAAGCTCCACCGGAGGTCACAGAGCCACCAGCCAAGGTGCCAAAGCCAGTAGATAAAAAGAAAACTCCAGAGAAAGAGCCTGAGGAGGTCAAAGCACCCACCAAGGTGAAGAAAATCCCAACACAGGAGCAAGAGGTTGAGAGCGTTAAGCTGAAACCCTTCACTCGGCCTTCTAAAGAGGCTGCAGAGCCAGAGAAGAAACCAGCAGAGGAGAAAGAGAGGAAGCCAATCGATGACCTCTCCCGCCGTCGCACAGTTCCAGATGAAAAACCCAAAGAACGAGAGCCAGAAGCTAGACCCAAGAAACCTGAGATCCCAGAAGTTCCAGAGAAGAGGCCAGAGAAGCCGAAGGTTATTGAGGCTGTTCCAGCTGAGAAGAAGGTATCTCCTGCTCCAGCTCCAGTTAAGAAACCTGAAAAGGTGCCAGAGGAGCCTAAACCTGTGCAGCTGAAGAAGGTAGTCACACCAAAGCCGAAAGAGGAGAAAGAGGAAGTGACTCTCAAGCCTCTAGAGCAGCTCAAGAAGGTTGAGCTGAAAAAGACACCATCTCCTAGAGTTGAGAAGCTTAAGGAAGAAGAGGCAGTCCCTGTTGAGAAGAAGCCAAGTGTCGATAAACTCAAAAAGATTTCTAAACCGGTTTCACCGAAAGAATCTATCGAAGGTGTGACTCTCAAAAAGATCCCAAAGAAGCCATCACCAGAGGAGGAGAAGGCTGCAGAACCAGCAAAGCCTGGTAAAGCAAGGATTCCCATGGTGAAGGAGGTCTCTCCTGGAGCTGTGCAGATGAGGAAGGTTGCCACCCAGCCGGAGGAGGAGGTGTTTGAAGAGGAAGCTGAGGAGCAGGTGGAGCAGGAAGAGGCCTGGGGTTGGGAGCTGGTTCCCACTGAGAGTTACGAAGACTGGGAGGGTGCAGGAGAGGAAGGTGCTCTGGAGGTTCCAGGGGTAACCAGGAGAGGTGAGACGGTGGCAGCCCCAGTTTGTTGGGTGATGGCCGAGAAAAACCCTTCCCTCATGCTCTGAATAATCTTTACTCATGCCCACCATCATACATGCATCCGAGTCGTCTTTACCTCTTCATTTCTTAATTGTGACGCGATTTACGCCATGGCTTTCTTGTATTTATGTTAACTATCATCTTGTTTGTCAAAATGTTCATATTCATTGCTTTCTATCATTTCAGTTACGTCATTTATTTGTTTGTCATTTCATTACCATACCATTCCCATCAGTCCACCATATACTGTCTTTATGTTTCTGTTTCTTATTCCATCTCTTCATTCGTCACACTAAAGTTGTAATTATACATTATTGATCATTGTGTGTTTTGTCTGTCTTTGTCATGATCCCATATATTTACCGCCATTATCATGTCATACTCCCCTATTCATTCAAGCAGACATGTCATTTCTCCCGGCACTGGCATGTTTAAGAAGACATTGACGTGATTACACTGTGTGCAGAAAATTCATTAAACTTGTTTCCAAACAGAGGGACAACCAGCAGAAGAAGCAGGAAGAGGTAGAGGTAGAGGGCTGAAACGTAAGTCATTGTCTTTATACACTTACAAATTCTCAGCAAGAAAACCATGTTACCTTGTACATCCTCTATAGTGATGCCACGGACTCCCTCTTGAAATTCCAATGCAAATTCACTGTCCTAAATTGTATTTCAGCCAAGCAGACCCCGTCACCTGGAGAAGGTAGGGGCCGGGGTCTGAGGCCCGGCGGAAAAGGCCCGTCACCACCAGAGGAACCCTTCGGAGGATTCAAGCTCAAAGCCGTCCCCCTGAAGTTTATCAAGAAGCTTCAGGACATCGTCCTGAAGGAGGCCGAGTCCATCGGCTCCTCCGCTGTGTTTGAGTGTGAGGTCTCGCCTTCCACTGCTATCACCACATGGATGAAAGATGACAGTAACCTGCGCGAAAGCCCCAAGCACAAGTTCACCTCTGACGGCAAAGATCGCAAGTTGAACATTATTGATGTCCAACTCTCCGACACCGGTGAATACACTTGTATAGCCAAGAATGCTGGCAAGGAAATATCATGCACAGCCAAGCTCATTGTTGAAGGTATGTCTATCTTTTTTTCTGCCTTTAATATAACACCAGAGGTACCAAAAATAGTGTCTCATGATCCTATTGAAGCATTCGTCACTGTCAAAAATCTCATTGTCTTTTCACCTCCCCACAGAGCTGCCAGTGAAATGGCTCAAAGAGCTGGAGGAAGAGACCTCGGCTATGAAGGGTCAGCCTCTGTATATGACCTGTGAGTTGAACAAAGAGAGAGATGCGATTTGGAAGAAGAATGGTGAAGTCCTGAAGAAAAAGGCCGGCAAGGTTCAGATTAATATCATTGGTATGCAGCACGCTGTGACCATCCAGAACTCCACTGAGGAGGACGCTGGGGCCTACTCATGTGAGGTGTCCGGACAGGAGGATGTTAAGACGACAACAAATGTCAAAATCATTGGTAAGCAAAACAGGAGATTGAATGTGTCCATAAACCCAGAAATAAACATGGTGTTTTTTAATGACTGTATCCTGATATCAGTTAGAGCAGGTATCTATACCAGTGCCTCCAGGTAGCATCTGGGGGCTTCATGTTTGGCCCATTCGTATTTTAACAATAAAAGAAACTTCACCATAAGACCTGTAATCCCGATGCATTGGATTACTCGATACGTTGATGACGTGTATATGTAATGTATTTTAGTTGTTCTGAAACCCATTTTGATGTACAGTTCAAAACCGGGTGTTATTTAATGTCCTGCAGCTGGGTTCAGATATGCACATAATCACATGTTAGGACTGCATATACAGGTGAGGAAGAAGAATTCTCCTCTTTAAAAACACGTCAAATTGCAGAAATTTTGATAACTAAGCTAAGACTAAGCTTGTTTTAGCTCCTCTGCCCTGGCTAAGACTGCATTTTAGTAATGTTTAGTGGGCTTTAATGGTTTGATGAACACTTATTCAATAATGTTAAACTTTTTCTAACAGAAATTATCAAAGATTGGATTGTGAAACCACTGAGAGACCAGCATGTGAAACCAAAGGCTGCTGCTACATTTAAGTGCGAGCTGTTCAAGGATACCCCCAACTGGAAGTGGCTCAAAGGAGAGACTGAAGTCACTCCCTCCGACAAGATTGAGATCAAGCAGGATGGAAAGGAGTTGACACTCATTATCAAGAACTGTCAGCCAGATGATGTAGCAGAATATGCCATGGAGGTGGAAGGACGCCTCTACACTGCCAAACTTACCCTAGGAGGTTTATCCACATATCTACTTACCTTTCTTTTAACTTAGTCCCTCAAATACTCAAACTGTCTTTCTGTTGTTTGGTCTGTATTTATGAGCACCAACACAACTTGTTTCTCAGAGCGGGAGGCGGAGATCCTGAAGCCCCTGGCCAGCGTTGAAGTGGTTGAGAAGGAAGATGCCATGTTTGAGACGGAGATCTCTGAGGATGATGTTGCAGGAGAATGGAAGCTCAAAGGAGAGGTTTTGACCAGATCCCCGGTATGACTAAATGGACTTGTTTCATTTTCATCCCATGCATATATGTCTTCTTTTACACTGTCATGTTGACTACTTTTGATTTTTAAATGCACTGCAATTTATCCACCAGACCTGCGACATTCAAATGGAGGGTGGGGTGCGTAAACTAACTCTGAAAAACTGCCAGCTGGATCAGGCCGGAGAAGTGTCCTACCAGGCTCTTAACGCCATCACCAGCGCAATGCTCAATGTCAAAGGTAAGAGATGCTGCTGGTATCTGGAATCCAGATTACAGTGCATCATGAATTTAGGGTATTGGCTTGTAAAAATAAAGGCTTAAGGTCCGTGGACAATAAATAAAGCTTTATGGCACCTGAGATGGACCTTAGGTCTTTATTTAACAGGGTTGACGAGTCCGATTCCTTTTTGTGCTTCTGTTTGAGAACTCATGCAGCCCAAGAAGATGAGATTTTGACGTGCGATCCCAAGGGTTCCAGTGGTCGAAACGTTGTTATATGTTTGTTGTTCTATGTGTTGTTTGTTCATGTAACCCTGTTTGGTGTTTTGTCAAATTCAACATTGTCTGAAAATGTGTGTAGTTGTGTCTCTCTACAGCATATTCATGTACCGTCTATGGTTAAATGTTTGATGTCAAATCTACGCACAGTGGCCAGTTTATTATTTACACCAACACTCATGAATGGGTCACGCCGCCAGACTTGGAATCAAATTGCTGAGATTAGCAAAGACAATGGACTTCAGTAACTGTTAGATTTTATGTAATCATAGCAGTAGATGGTCACAGCAGGAGGTAACTGTTGAAGAAAGAGCAATGGCCTGAAGAATGAAGCTTCTTGTTGCATCCTGATTAAACTGAAATTGGAGCCAAATGGAGAAGATGATGGGCTGGTCCTACCAGTGATGAAACGTTTGGTGAATGTTTCATGAAGAACCCGAGTTACCAGCAGGACTGCATTACTTGGTGATTGCACTCTAGCCTTCACGACGTCCTTCAACGGCACACTCCAAAGTAGATCAGGTGACCTGCACAACCTGAAGATGTTTTTAAAGGGTTTTCTGAGGAATAAATTAGGATTAGCTATGTAGACCATCAACTAGTCTGCAACAAAAATTGCATGGGTTTTTAATGCCAATACCCCCAAAATCTCTGTGGTAATATTCCATAAAGTTCTGGAGCCACAGATGGGAATAACCCAGTATTGCATACATGGTGCACAAAGTAAACTGGCCACTGATTGTAGACTGTTGTGCTGTTGTTGTGTTTTGTTGGTCTGTTGATGTACTGTACCTGTGTCACCTTTCAACCCAGAAATCGAATTGGACTTTGTTGTCCCGCTGAAGGACGTTTCTGTGCCTGAAAAGAAACAGGCTAAGTTTGAATGCACCATCACGAAGGATGTCTCTAAGGTCATGTGGTATAGAGATGCCGACATCATCACCCCAGACCAAAAGTATGACATCATCGATGATGGAAAGAAGCATATGCTGATAATAAACTGTTGTGAGTTTATAGATGAGGACGAATATACAATTGCGGTTGTGGACAAAACTTCTACAGCTCGACTCACAGTGGAGGGTAAGTGCTGGACTGTCCTTTCTGGACATAACTAGCAGAACCTTCATTTTTATGACGCCATTCATTGAGTTGGTTGCTTCCTCTTTCAACTAACTCGTATGAATATGCTTCACTAATACGATTGTAGGTATCAGGCTCAAATTTATCTCGCCACTAAAGGACCAAACTGTAAAGGAAGGCACAACGGCTCGTTTCGAGCTGGAGCTCTCTCACGAGAACATCCCTGTCACCTGGTACAAGAACGATGTTAAAATTCATCCAAGCAGGACAGTGGTCACGCATGTGGACGGGAAGAGGCATGTTCTAGAAATAAAGGAAGTGACTCTAGATGATACTTGCCAAATCAAGGCAGAGGCCAAAGGAATTCCTTCCATGGCCAATCTGACGGTTATAGGTAAACCAAGAATAACTGTCTGTCCTCTTCCAGTGTGTCTTCTTTTTCCCACAGCTTTTTGTACCGTTTGTCCATGTTTGTGTCTGTTCAGATTCACAAAACGACTTTGTTGTTTGTTTTTCTGTTTTGTGATGTAAGAACATGTTTCTCCATGCTGTCTTGTTTGACTGTCTTGTCCTTTGGTGACCTTGGACCATACTTATGTCTTGTATATGTGTTTTATATTTGTTGTATATATGGTTTATTTGTCTTGTAAATGTGTTGTATGTGTTGTGTAAGTGCCAAAAAATGTCACCAAAAAATGTCCATATTCCAGAGGGAGATGCGTACTTCACGGTTAAACTGCAGGACTTTACTGCAGTGGAGAAAGATGACGTGACTCTCGATTGCGAGCTCAACAAAGACGTGGAGGTCATGTGGTACCACAATGAGACTGAGATCAAGCCCTCTAAGATGGTGGCTATTAAGGCCGAGGGCAAACGCAGAGCCCTCGTCATCAAGAAAGTTGGAGACAAAGACAAAGGACAATACGTATGTGATTGTGGAACAGACAAGACAACGGCGATGCTTCACATCGAAGGTAAAAACCTCCGCTGCCTCCTAACCCCACCTCAAGCACCATCACCCCGTTCTTTTGTTGCAGCTGAAGCACCTTTTTACTCTCATCACCTCTTAATTACCAACGTCTTCACCTGTATGTGGTCTGTCATCACTCCACCCTTCTAAAGATGGTAGAGACACTGCAAAACTTAAAATGTTTCAGAAAAAGACTGACGTATTTGACCCTGATTATCACCCTTATTTTGGGATATCAGTCTTGTAGTGTTTGTCTACCATCACTTGTGTCCTCTGCTCTGTGTCTTTGTGTTTTGTTGAAGATACCTCTTCAGAAGGTCTTCATGGTTCCTGTAAAAGAACCATCCCTCTTTGAGGAAACAAACCCCTTTATTGTTCTTCAGTGCGGTTTGGAGAACTGTTGCACCTCAGTAATCTCAAAGCTCCATATAGAACCAAATGGCTCCTGAGAAGTTAATTTTGGCATTGGTGTGTCCACATAAATGGACTTGCTTTTGTAGCATCTTCGTTCAGCACCAAACCTCCTCTGCCAGCTCAGAGACGGTTGTTAAGAAACTGGATCACCAGATTATTTAGTACGACTGTTAGAGCCAACCGTAGAAAGCCATTTGGTTGTTTATGGTCCATGGAAAAGGTTGCACAATGAAGGAGGTTTTATATGTAGGACCTTCAATGAGGCGTCTGTAAAGTGCCTGTTGTCTATGTATTTGTGTATGTATGTACACGTGTATATATATATGTGTGTGTGTTTGTGTGTGTATTTATGTGTGTGAATATCTATCTGTATGTCTTCAGTCTGAATTTTGTTCCCTCTCTTAAACGTCAGCTCGCCACATCAAGGTGGTTCGGCCGATGTACGGCGTTGAGGTGTTTGAAGGAGAGACCGCTCGATTTGAGGTGGAGCTTAGTGAGGACGACGTCCACGGCCAGTGGAAACTGAACGGAGAAGTCCTCAGTCCATCTGCCGTACGTCTCACTCAGACACATTTCAGCAGATGTTTCTTACCGGTGGTTCAGTTCACTTTCATTGGTTAAACCCAGACATGGATTTGATGATGAATCCTGAGAATTGACAGGTTTCACATCTCAGACCCATCAGGGGTGAGATGTGAAGTATAGATCTCTCGTGAGCTGAAATGAAAGTGAATTGACCGCGGCCTTACTCTGATCACGTTTCTTTGAATCCTCGTGTTTTTTACTGAAATGCTGAAGTGTGTCGGTCATCTGCAGGACGTTGAGATCGTGGAGGACGGCGCCAAACACACTCTGGTCTTGTACAACTGCAAAGTGCCGCTAACAGGCGAGGTGGCGTTCACCGCTGCCAACGCCAAGTGTTCTGCTAACCTGAAAGTGAAGGGTGAGCGTTCACTTCCTCACTCTGTCTTCTTGTGCAAAATCTTAACAAGCACAACACGGTGCTCATTGTTTCTTCTGTCAGTGTGAAAATCACTGACATTATTAACTCACCCAAACACAACGTTTACTCCCCCTGCGCTGATGTTAACTGCGTCTGTCTGAACCAACAGAGGTCCCCGTCTCGTTCATCACGCCACTGGCTGATGTTCACGTGTACGAAAAGGACGAGGCGAAGTTTGAGCTGGAAATTTCTAGAGAGCCTAAAAACTTCCGTTGGCTGAAGGGAACTCAGGAGTTGTCAAACGACGATAAGTTTGAGCTCCTGCTGGAGGGAAACAGACACACTCTTATTATAAAATCTGCCAGATATGAAGACGAAGCCAAATACATGTTTGAGGCTGAAGATAAACGGACGTCTGGAAAGTTGTTTATCAAAGGTAAACGGAGTCGGACCGTTTCGGTGTGCTTTGAGAGGAGCGGTGTGCACCGTTTCGAACACATCATTACCTGTTTGTGTTGATGTCTAACAACTGTGTCATAACGTCACTCTTAATTCCACATATGTATATAATTTTTGTCTGTCAGGTATTCGCCTCGAATTTATCAAGCCGATTAAAGACGTGACTGTGAAGGAACGTGAAACCGCAGAGTTCAGCGTCGAACTCTCTCACGAAAAGATTCCGGTGGTGTGGTACAAAAATGACGTCCGTTTGCACCCCAGCAAGGTGGTGCACATGTCGGAGCACGGAAAGGTTCACACGCTGGCCTTCAAGGAGGTCACCATCGACGACACCGCCATGATCAAAGTGGAGGCGATGGGCAAGACCTCAGAGGCCATGCTCACCGTGCTCGGTTAGTATTTCCGGTTCTGAATTCCAAGAAACTGAAGACGCGTCCACAGAATTGCTGACTTGTTGGCCTCATCTGCTAATGTTGGTTTGTTTTGTACCTGAGCTGGTTGTTACTGGGTTTGTTATATGTCTTCCTGCAGAGGGCGACCTGTATTTCACAGTCAAGCTCCAAAACTACACCGCCGTCGAGAAAGACGAGGTGACTTTGTCCTGCGAGCTGAGCAAGGCCGCCGGTGAGGTCAAGTGGTTCAAAGACGGTAACGAAATATATCCGTCCAAGAACATTCTCATCCAATCAGACGGCAAGAAGCGCAAACTGGTGATCAAGAAGGCGGCGAAGAGAGACATGGGAACGTACACCTGCGACTGTGGCACAGACAAAACCGCAGCCGACCTGAACATCGAAGGTAATACCTGCCGCGATCCGGCCCCTCCCCCAGACTATGGACTGCAGAATCAGACCCCGCCCACCGCCGAAACCCCGCCTCTTTCGGCCATCCTCCCTCCATCGTCCGTCACTGTGTCTTGTTCTCTGCTTGTTTGTGATGTTATTATCATAATCCGACCCCAAACATCTGCATTATAACCGTATACAGAAACACTTTATGAACTCTGAGGACACACGGAGACACGCGTGTACCATGTTAATGTCTCCTCGCTCAGACGTCCATAACAGCGTTCATATACAGGTTATAATTATTAACTTTTTATTTATTTATTATGAATATTTTTATTTTACAGGAGATATGACAACGCACAATAACTTTGATTTTTTAAAATCATTTTATTAGATAAAGATATCTGATTTGAAAAAAAGAAAATAAGAAAAACATCAAATTCGAGGCAGAGCCAAAAAACAACAACAAAAAAAACGACGCCGAGAGGTTTGTGAAGCATTTTTACAGGTTAAAACAAAAAAAAATTATAAAACTCAAATCATGAGCAAACTGAGTGTGTTTATCAGGGTGTTGATCAAATTAAAAAAAGGTCAGTTATGACTCTTTTATGTAAACTTTTTAAAAATTGTAATATAAATTTCACCATAGCACATTATATAGTACATGTATGCAGTTTATTGATATTTTTTTAATTGTATTTTTCCTACTACAGATAATAATAGCAAAATTGTAAAAATAATTATGTCCTGAACTAAACCCTTTCACAGCAACACTTGTAATTTAATAATTTGCAAGTGACCTCCAGTGATAATAACAATAATAATTATTAAAATGCCCCAAAATGAAAACAAAAGGAAAACAGACATAAAGAATCAAAAGCTCATATTTTCTGTAAATGTGTTTGTAAAACAAATTTTTTAAAAAAAACCTTAGAGAGAGTCTTAATCAGCAGAGAAGGCAAGAGAGAGCAGCGAGTACTGATACTGAGTATTGATACTACAGAAAATTAGTATTTAAACGGTTTCAGATATATTCAGAACTGATGTTTTTGCCTAAATTGATATTTTTGACAAAAGTACTTTGTAGTTTAAATTTTTTAATGCAACAATAATTATCAGTTTGAGTCTTTTCTGATCACAGTCTGTCAAACGTGTATAAAGTTTAGAAATATCACCGCTGCGTGAGAACGTGTTTCTAATATTAATTTATTCTTGTTTTTTTTTTATAGCCGACAATAAATCAGTCTCGACCCAAAATTCTTTCTAGTAAAACAAATCATGAATAATCGGGTTATGATGCTTTATGAGACACTAATTAAAAAGCCGTGGACGGTGTGGAGATGTTTAACGGGGTTGGATTATGATTTGAGTTCGATTTTTCTGCTTCTGCACAAACTGTAAGTCGCTCTGAATAAGAGCGGCCGCTGCTCGTCGTGTCCTCACTGTTTGTCCTCGTCAGACACTCGGCTGATTCTCTGCTCTGTACGAGGACATCACACTGGTTTCTCTGGTCCACCATCTCACTGGTTTCCTCTAACGAATCTTTAAACCTCTGCAGAGCGCGACATCAAGGTTGTCCGCCCGCTGTACAGCGTGGAGGTCACCGAGACCGAGACCGCCAAGTTTGAGACGGAGATTTCAGAGGAGGACCTCCACGGCACCTGGAAACTGAAGGGAGAGATGCTCCACCCGTCTCCGGTAAGATCAAAACCCTCTTCATTTTTTTATTGAAACCAGAAAAACAACAACAATAATGGAGTAAAAAATGTTTGAGCAGGTTTTGTTTGTTGAGGGATGCTCAGATTAAATCAGTCAGCCGGTCCGGTTTCTACGGACTTTAGCTGATTTGTTTCTGTGAAGCGTCTTTGATTATTGTGAAAAGCACTCCTTGAAAAAAATGTATTATTATTAAATTATCCTCAGTGCTGACATGTCTGACCCTCATAAATAACAAACAGTCCCTGTCCCTAACCACCGAGGGAGGGTCCCGTTAAAGTCAGACCGAGGCGTTTTCATGACAGAGAAAATGGACTTTTACTCAGACGATGCGGGCGTGTCAGTCTGACTGCAGTGGGACGAACATGTTTACAGGATTTTAAAAGTCCACTTTTAGTCGCACTGACACAATAATTCAGCTTTTTCTAACATCGTGTGAATGCACTGTGAGTTTTAAAAGTTTCTTTAAAGCAAGTTTTTTTTGTTGTCGTCAGGATGTGGAGATCAAGGACGAGGGACCTCGACACACGTTGATCCTCTACAACTGCAAAATGGACATGGCCGGAACCGTAGACTTCTCGGCAGCGAACGCCAAATCCTCAGCTCAGCTCAGGGTCAAAGGTGAGAGAAACACGTCTGCTAAGATGTTGTCCTTTCTTCCTTCAATAAGACAAATAAGAATAATTTAATACATTTAACACTGCAACAAAACCTCCATCTACACAAGTCCTTCGTTCTTATAATTATTTATGCAACTTCAACCGAATTCAGCCAGCAAGGAGATGATTAAAGTCAAGTCCCAGCTGCACGCTTTAAAAAGTCACCTCCCAGCTGCACGCTTTAAAAAGTCACCTCCCAGCTGCACGCTTTAAAAAGTCACCTCCCAGCTGCACGCTTTAAAAAGTCACCTCTCAGCTGCACGCTTTAAAAAGTCACCTCCCAGCTGCACGCTTTAAAAAGTCACCTCTCAGGAGCTGAAGTCTTGTTCAGATGGAGGATTTGTGTCAGTGACTAAAAGTGTTTTTAGCTATCGCTGTTTGTCCTCCTGCAGAGTCTCAGTGTGTCTCTACAGACCGTGTCTCTGCAGACTTTGTCTTTACAGACTGTGTCTCTACAGAGCATGTCTCTACAGACTGTCTCTACAGAGCGTGTCTCTACAGACTTTGTCTCTGCAGAGCGTGTCTCTACAGACTGTGTCTCTGCAGAGCATGTCTCTACAGACTGTCTCTACAGAGCGTGTCTCTACAGACTTTGTCTCTGCAGAGCGTGTCTCTACAGACTGTCTCTACAGAGCGTGTCTCTACAGACTGTCTCTACAGAGCGTGTCTCTACAGACTTTGTCTCTACAGACTGTGTCTCTATAGAGCGTGTCTCTACAGACTGTGTCTCTGCAGAGCGTGTCTCTACAGACTGTCTCTACAGACTGTCTCTACAGACTGTGTCTCTGCAGAGCGTGTCTCTACAGACTGTCTCTACAGACTGTGTCTCTGCAGAGCGTGTCTCTACAGACTTTGTCTCTATAGAGCGTGTCTCTACAGACTTTGTCTCTACAGACTTTGTCTCTGCAGAGACACAGTCTGTAGAGACACAGTTTGAGGGACAGCTGGCCGTCAGCCTTTAAGTGGCTGTTAAGAGGCTTTAATTCAGGCATGTGAGGAAGCTGCTGTAAATATTTGATGCGTCGTGTTAATCTGACGTTCCGGATCTCAGTTTTCCAAAACACCGGCAGCCTGACGGCGTTACGACACGCGGCGGCCGGCCCGTGATGCAGGACGTTGGGTAACTCCTGCGAGGAGCTCCACATTCTCCTTTTCCAGGAAAAACGCTGTCTGCTGATTGACAGGAGCAGACTGACCCCCCTGATGGGTTTGGCAGAGGTGGGCTCTCGGCCAATCAGGGCCCTCGGTTATTTTAGAAGCCACATTCCTTATCTAGAGCAGGTCTGCAGTGATTGGCAGAGGGGAGGACGCGACCCCGTCCCTCACTGGCTCTGCCGGCCCTATCCATCTGACGGCAGGTCGTATGTTAATGAGCGCGGCCCCCCAATGCCAAGTCCCAGGGTGGCGGTGATCAGTTGTCCTGAGGGCTTCCAGCGGCCTGCCTTCAGCTCGGCACCGCCATGAGGAGCAGCCTCTGAGGATTAGCCGCCACTCCGCGGGGACCGTTTGGATCTACTGAGCTGTTTGAGGGGGGGACTAACCATGTCTTCTCCCCAATCCAAAGCCCGGGTCATCGGCCTGGCACGGCCTCTGAAAGACGTCACCGTGACCGCCGGAGAGACCGCCACCTTCGAGTGCGAGCTGTCCTACGAAGGCATCGCTGTCGAGTGGTTCCTGGGGGGTACAAAGCTGGAACCGAGCGACAGAGTAAGTACCGACACACCTGAGAGTCCGCACGCCACAAACACACTCATCACTTCCTGTAACCTTCCTGACACGCAACAGACCCCGCAGGCCGGCTGCTGGTCCTGCTGCTGGTCCTGCTGCTGGTCCTGCTGCTGGTTCTGCTGCTGGTCCTGCTGCTGGTCCAGGTCCAGAGCCGGGTCACTGTTTCCTGTTTGTTTGCACACATTGTTTCTTTGCCTGCGGCAGCTCGGCCGTCTTCATATAAGGTCCTGCTGCCGCAGCCGGAGGATTCCTGCTGAGCATTCGATCCTGGTTTTGAGATAACGCAGGCAGGGAGACTTTTCTGCCCCGCAAGCGTTTCTGCGGGTTATTTTTAACAGCTGCAGGAGGTCGAGCTGCAGGGCAGGTGGCAACAGCAGCTATTTCACGGCTCCTGCAGTGTTGTAACGGTTAAAACGTGCTGTTGATGTTTCGTGCGTTTTCCTGCTGAGAGGAGAGTTGGGGGCAGAGCTCGCCGTGAGTGCGGCGCTGACACGATGTCCGGTCATAACGGCCGATTAGTTTGATTATGGGATGTAACGTGAGAAGTGTGCGGTTTGCAGACACGTGATGTTTCTCTCTGCGGGTTGTGCAAGTGTGATTTACGGCTGTTGGTGTGTTCGACACGACACGTCGACCGTTCGATCAAACTAAAAGCAGCAGCTGCTGTCCGAGCGCTCCACTGCTCCGCCTCTGCTCTCTGAATATGAAAACACGTGAAACGTGTGAAAACACGCTGTGTGACGCTGCTGCGGATAAGAGCTGTTCATTTGTGTATTCTTTAAACGTTCCCCGTTTCCATCACAGATTGATTTATGGATTTATTGATTTTGCTAACAAAGGGAAGTCGAGGCCGCAGCACGGACTGATTTTATTTCACGGTTAAAAAAAAAACACAAAAAATATCATGATTGATGTCTTTATTTGTTTGATATCTTTATTTATAAGACTCAAAAAAAAAGCAGTTAAAACGTGAATAACCACAAAAAAGAGAAAAACAGAATAAATTCCAGCTGCAAACTGCCTCCGTTTATACGTGTTAAAAGGAAGAAGTTCAAACGTGTTTAATTCTACTTCTTTATTCAATAATTCAATTATCAAGATAATCATGTCATATATGTACCAGCATTGACCTACACACACACACACACACACACACACACTCAGTCAGAATATTCACACTTCTGATTATATTTACTGCTTTTTACACACTTGTATACAAAGACTTATTTATCTTATACAAAAATGGTTAATTTTGATGTAACCAACATGAAAAAAGTTATTACGGTGAAAAAATCATCATGTTATCGGTGAAAAACTAAAACGTAAAGTCAAAGCAGATTATTGTGAACATGAGTCTAATGAAAGCTCGAAGTCTCTTTAAAAGAGTTTAAAAGTTTTTTCCTTTTGGAGCTTTAATTCTGGTCAGTAAATAAACACAGTTGTATTTATTTTTTCATTTATTTATTTTGTGGTCATTCACTGGGGCGGGACACATTGAATTTAGAGTAAATGACATCAAGGCGTCAAATTAAAAGAATTAACAAAAGAAAAAACTCAAATGTCAGATTGAAAAGGTTTCGGGCTGACGTAAATCCACATTTAAAGAAATGTAAATGCACCCGAGTCAGCGGAGGAGCTGGTTCTCCGTCGCTCTTAGCCTGACGACCATAAGCCTCCTGAAATATTAAAGTAACACACTATGAAGACACAATATTACAAACCACACAGAGATAAACAGGCATTTATACATATATACAATATATATATACAACACGATAAAACACCTTTGCTTTTTACGTTTCGTTTTCAGCACGCAAACAAAACAGCATCCAAAAAACAATAATTAACACAGACAGACACGTAAGCAACGACAAAAGTCTGAACAAATGAAAAACCAGAGCCGTTTCTTATTTGTTTGCCTCCATTTTTTTGTTCATTTTTAAACCTGCAGACTGAACGAGAGATTTGATTTCACACACATTTGAATGTTTTTCTGATGTTTCAGAGACGTTTGCGATGCAGAAATGAGCCGTGAACAGACCTCAAACAGAGCGATAAAACAATAAAAGAGCTCAACACGCCGACCCCCGACACCCCCACAGACCCCCAAACCAGCTGCTCACCAGCCGACAGGAAACCACAGAAACGAGCTCACAGCTGAGAAAATCCAAACCTGAAGAGTTACTCGGCCTGTTATCAGCCGGAAATAACTAAGAAACTTTTCCGTCTGCAGATCTGAATCAACTTTATTTTTTTACTTCCTTTATTTTCATTTCTAAACTCAACAACGAAACATTCAATATTCTGGTCAGAAATCAACAAAACAGGGAACATTTGAACTTTATCGATCTTCTTAAATGTGTCATAGATGAATTCTCAAGTCCAAAGATCAGAAATCAATCATTTTACATTGTGGCTCTTAAATTTAAGGAACTGCTTTTTCTTCATTACATCTTTTTCGTCTTTTATTAACTCATCCGCACTGAAAACACATTCTCTCCTAAAAATACTTCAAACGACAATCGAGCGTTCTTCACATGAGAAACGTTTTTAGGATCTGACAACACCAACAGATAGTCACCAATGGTTGTGATTATGCTTACTTTGTTATTATTTAAAGAATAAGGAGCTTTATTTATTTAATATTTCGCTTTTTATTCTGGAAAATCATTATTTCACATTCATTCACAGCACATGTTTACTGTATTTATGCAAATGGGTTAGAAAGAGGAACTTTAATATCACATAAGTCGAGTTCGTCCTCGGTGAGTCGAGTCTCCGGGGCCTCGCTGAGAAATTCACTGTGAGGTAAAATCAGCCTCCAGGTGTCAAAGGTCACGCTGTTTAAATCGGGGAAGGAGAGCAGCTGCTGCCGTTCATTTTAGCTGTCAGGGATCAGCTGACTGACCCTACATGTGCTGGAGACCCGACACTCTCAATTCAGCCCCCTGAACCTGACAGACAAAGTTCAGGGAGGACAAAACCCTAATTATCTGCATGATTCGAGTGTATGCTGTGGACCTGACAGGCTCTGTTCAGGGAGGAGAAAACACACTCCGGCTCACAAAGAGCGTGAACTGGAGAACCTGACAGGTAAAGTTCAGGGAAATAAAACCCCACAAGTCAACTCTGTCATTTCAACCTGACAGACAAACTCATGGTTGATAAAACCCATAAACTAAAAAGTCCAAATCCTGACTTGTGTGACTCTGAGAACCTGACGAGTGTATTTTAGGGAACATTTAACCTCTTGATGGCCTCACACTGTTGAACCTGACAGGTGGAGCTCAGGGCAGGTTCAACCCTCTTGACTTAAGGACTGTGCTGAAGCTACAGGCAAAATTCAGGGCAGGTTAAACGGCAGTTACTGAGTCTCTGAATTGTGGTTTTCAGGGCATGTTTAACCATGTGACCATGTTGAACCTGACAGACAGTGCTGAGGGCAGCTAAATCCTTGTGAATCTATTGACCCTTACAGAAAGTGTTGACGAAGGTTTAACACGGTCATTTTGTGAACCTGACAGACAGTGTTGAGGGCATGTTAAACTGTGATTCTATTCACCCTAACAGACATGGCTGTGGTTAAACCCTGTGTTGTGTCTGACAGGTGGTGTTGAAGTCAGAGGCTAAAGTCCACAGTCTGACCCTAAGGGACGTCCAGCTGAGTGAAGCTGGACAAGTTAAACTCGCCGCCAAGGACTTCCAGACTGACGCCAACCTCATCGTCAGAGGTAAGACCAGCTGACGGCGCCGCAGTGATGTCACTGGGCGGGGCCACAGGTGAATAAAACAGAAATTAAACATCGTTCTCGTGTTTCTGCGCGCATTCAGAGCCGCCGGTGGAGTTCACGAAGCCTCTGGAGGACCAGACGGTAGAGGAGGAGGCGACCGCCACGCTCGAGTGCGAGGTGTCCAGAGAAAACGCAGAGGTGCGGTGGTTTAGGGACGGACAGGACATCAGAAAGACCAAGAAGTATGAGATGATCGTCGACGGCCGCAAGAGAGCGCTGATCATCCACGACTGCACGATGGACGACTCGAGGACGTACACGTGTGACGCCAAAGACTTCAAAACCTCCTGCTTCCTCAGCGTGGAACGTGAGTGCTTCCGAGAACCACTTTATACTGGTTATACAGGACTTTAAAAAACCCTTAAGCTGAGTTAAGGGACTCATTCAGCATCAAAGGGACCCTTTAAAATGTTAAGGGTACAACAGAAATGCTTAAGGACTCTATAAAAATACATATAATCCTCATCAGAGATAAAAAAAAAATTAAAAAAAAGAGGAATCCGTTGTCACAGGCAACGATCCCATAAAAAAGAAAACTGCTTATAATTTAAGGAACTTTTCATAAGACAAAAAAAAAAGACAAAAAAAACCTTAAAGAATCACTTCTTTGAGTTTCGTAACTCCCTTTGTGAGAGTTAAGGGACCTTGATCAAAGCATATGACCTTCTTCAAGAGTTAAGGAACCCTTTATAAGATCTTTCCTTAAAATTGAGAAACCCCTTAGCAGAGATAAGGATTAAAAATCCCTCAGTGGAGATAGAACCACCATATTTACAAACAGCTCAGAGATAAGAATAAAGAATCACTTGTCCGAGCTAAGGGACTTTTTGTAATTAGAGTTAAGGCATCCTTCAAAAAATCCCTCATAAGAGGAACCCCTAAAAGTGTTAAGGGACCTTTAACAAAGTTAAAGGAGTTTGAGTAAAAGAAGCGCTAGTTATAAAATCTCAAGTTCAAGGTAAAGGAACCCCCTTAAAAAGTCCAACTTCTCATTAGCTCTAAGGAACATTTAAGGGATCTTGATAATAAATGGTACTAAGGTGTTTCTGGTGTCCTCAGCTCCACATGTCGAGTTCTCGAAGCCGCTCCATGATGTCGAGGTCCGAGAGAAGGAATCTGCCAGGTTTGAGTGCGAAGTTTCCAGAGAGGACGTCAAAGTGAGCTCGCCCGCCTTCCCTTCGTCCACAATATCACCTATCTGAAGACATTAAAATGATTTTTCACTGATTATAATCACTTTTTATAATCACTCCTCCTCTCGTCTCACAGGTCCGCTGGTTCAAAGATGGAAGTGAAATCAGAAAGGGGAAGAAATACGAAATTATCGCTCAAGGTCGCCAACACATCCTCATCATCCACAAGTCAGTGTTTGACGATGAGGCTGAATACGAATGTGACGCAAAGACCTCCAAGTCCTCCGGCATGCTCACTGTCGTCGGTAAGAAGCAATAAAACCCACAAAAACATGAACTGATCCGGGTCAGAGCAGGTTTCTCTACCCCAGTTAGCTTCATTTTACTGTCGATTATTTCAGTCTGGATCGTCTAGTTCAGCTGATTCACATTAACTGAGTGTTGAGCAGGATTTTCACAAAAGAAGATTTTCCCTCGAGGTC
The DNA here is from genome assembly GCF_026936395.1 of Plectropomus leopardus. Taxonomy (NCBI): domain Eukaryota; kingdom Metazoa; phylum Chordata; class Actinopteri; order Perciformes; family Serranidae; genus Plectropomus; species Plectropomus leopardus. Next base: position 37,343,687 of record NC_142185.1, on the reverse strand, counting down.
TGATGAAAATATTGACGAAATAACTGTTGTAATAATTGTTCTTATGATTAAAGATCCCTCAAAAAAACGTTTTAAAGAATTGAGGGAAAGGAGGTACACAACTTAGGGCAGTTAAGGGATACCTAGGTAAAACTTTGAGAACTCCTCAAGAGAGTTAAAGAATCCCTTGTTAGAGTTAAAAATCTACCCCCCACCACCAACTAAAGCCCCTTAATTAGACTTAAGTAACTCCTAAAAAGAGATAGGAAACTTCAGGAATCCCTCAAACATGGATGAATCACTCTGTAAGAGTTAATGGATGCTGAATAAAGCAAGAGCTTCTGTAAGTGTTAAGAGACCCCGTTTAAGACCTAACCTCAAAGTTAAGGAACCCCCTAAGAAAAGCTAAGGGACCTTTTCTAATTGATAAAAAAAATTTTAAGGGCTAAAGAACCCCTTAAAATGTAAAGAAAGCCCTTGCTAGAGTTAAGGATCCCTCAAATAAAAAAAGTTGAGTTAAGGGACCTTCTGTAGGAGTTACGGGACTTATGTCAGTTAAGGGATCCCTAACGAAAAAGAAACTCTTTTGTGAGACTTTAGGAACACCTCGAGAAAGTCAAAGAAGCCCTTATCAGAGTTGAAGGTCTATCTGTGCATCCCAAGAAAGCCCTTAATTAGAGTTAAGTAACCCCTCTTTAAGAAGATTATAGACTTTAGGAATCCCTCAAAAGTTAAGGAGTTACTCTGTAAGAGTTAAGGGACCTGACAAAAGCAAGAGGACTTTGTATTAGAGTTAAGAGTCCCTTAATAAGACCAGAGATGACCAGTCAGAGTTAAATGATGCCTAACAGAAGCTCACAGACGACAGGACTCTGTGCTCGCTCACTGATTTAACCCTTTCATGTCGTTCAGTGGAGATCTGACGTGGTTTCTGTTTGATGGCTTGTTGCAGAGGAGGAGGCCAGGTTCACCAAGAACCTGTCCAATGTGGAGGGGACGGAGACGGACAGCGTGAAGCTGATCTGCGAGGTGTCCAAACCCAGCGCCGACGTCACCTGGTACAAAGGAGACGAGGAGCTGCCGGAGGGCGGACGCTACGACCAGATCGTGGACGGCAAGAGGAGGATCCTCCTCATCCAGGACCTGAAGATGGCTGACGCTGGAGAGTACAACTGCAGGCTGAGTCCCAGCATCAGGACCTCCGGAAACCTCAAGATCAACGGTAACCTTAGGACAAAACACGCACCTTATATTTTAAAATTACAAAAAAAATCCAAAAAACAGATTAAAACAGAACAAAAAAAATCCAAAAAGTTCAACCAAAAATAAGGTTGTTGAGAGAGCTGACGACGCTGCATTTCATTAACACAAATTAATTTATGAATATTTAAAAAAATTAAACAAAGTAAAAATAATAATATTAATTCTTATAGCACTTATCAAAACCAACAACGTGACTTACACTTAAGATCATGTTCTTTTTTTCTCGTCCTGTGACGACTGCGTGACGTTGTCGTGTTTCAGAGCTGGCGGCCGAGTTCATCGCCCGTCCTCAGAACCAGGAAGTGGTGGAGGGCGAGAAGGCGGAGTTCACCTGTTCCGTCTCCAAGGAAACCTACGAGGTGAAGTGGCTGAAGGACGACAGGGAGCTGGAGGCCGGAGACAAATACCAGATGGTCAGCGACGGCAAGAGACGCACGCTGGTCATCAAGAACAGCGAGCCCAAAGACGAGGGCGGATACGTGGTGATGATCGGGACGACCAGAGCCAGCGCCGACCTCACCGTGCTCGGTAAGCCCCGCCCACATCAAAAACAACAAAGCAAACACGTTACTTTACCCTCGGCCTGCGATGAGCGCTTTATCTGTCTGCAGTTTTTGCATCTCACGGATGTTATTTATTGTTCATAGTTTGGTTTATTTAGTGCAGCTGCTGCAACATCGTCCCTCAGGACAAATCACATTTCTCTGAAAAATGTCTCTTATATTGAGGTGTCTGGTGGCTCAGTGGACAGAGCGGGCGTCCCATGTGCAGAGGCTGCTGTCCTATCAATTAAAGGCAAAAACGCCTAAAAAATATCTTTAAAAAAAAAAAGTCTCTTAGAAACTTTGTCTTTTAGAGAAAAACAGCATCTGAGAAGAGCAACAACACTTAGATATCAGTTTTATTTACTGAAACTTGAATATCTGTTTTTATCTTTTTTTCTTTAAAGGAAGTGACTGATTTAAATACTTTTATTTTTGAGAAAACTGAACAAAACCTTTAAAAAAGTCACTCAATTTGTCAATAAATAAATAAATGTTTAAAAACGCTCTGTTAGGAATATATAAATATTATTATAAATACTACAGTAAAAAGCCAAAAGTATAACAATTAAATTATCTCTTAAAAAATAAATAAACAAATAAATAACCTTTGATTATATTATTTTATATTATTATTTTTTAAATATATTTTATAATTCAAGTTTAATTTGATTTCAACTTAAAACATTTAATGACATTTAAACACAATCGTATTCATTATTTAACTGGTTCACATTGGATCTTTAGGTTTAACTTTCACTTTCATTGCTTTCTTATTTATATCTTTTTCTTTAATATGTTTTTCTTTAATCTTGTCATTTATTTATGAATTAATTTTGGATCTTATCTTTTAATTCAAGTTCAGTTTCAGATAATTTTCAACGCACAGTTTGGCCACTTAGCAGCACACAACAAAATATAATTTCATTATTTAATTTTATTTTTTATTAATATTTCATTTAACAGTTCACTTCCTGTCACGCTTTTCTTTTTCTGCTTTCTTTTTGACTCATTTTTATTTAAATGTTTTAAAAATGACCAAAGAAATAAAATGATTGAGTTGTTTTTGTGGCTTTAAGTTGAATTTTTCAGAAATAAAAGTTCAGTTTGATCACACGTCTGATGTTTTGTGCTGCAGAGAAACTGAAGATCATCACGCCGCTGAAGGACACGGAGGCCAAAGAGGGACAGGAAGTGGTCCTGAACTGCGAGGTGAACACGGAGGGAGCCAAGGCCAAGTGGCTGAGGAAGGACGAGACCATATTCGAGAGCAGCAAGTACGTGATGGTCCAGAGAGACAACGTCTTCTCTCTGAGGATCAAAGACGCCCAGAAGGGAGACGAGTCCAACTACAGCATCAACGTGACCAATCAGAGAGGAGAGCACGCCAAGAGCTCCTGCGACCTCACCGTCAAAGGTCAGTCACGATGTTTCAGTGTCTTCTGTTTGACGGTTTCTCTGAAGTCGGTCTCTGCCGGATGCTGATGTCGTGTCTCTTTGTGTTCAGAGGAGAGTCTGAGGATCGTGGTACCTCTGGAGGACATGGACACGCAGGAGAAGAAGACCATCAGCTTCTCCTGTAAGGTCAACAGGCCCAACGCCACCATCAGCTGGATGAAGGCGGGCCAGGAGGTGTCCTTCAGCAAGCGCGTGGTCTACAGAGTGGACAAGGACAAGCACACGCTGACCATCAAGGACTGCACGCTGGCCGACGAGGGCGAGTACACCGCCGTGGCCGGAGACAGCAAGTCCACGGCCGAGTTGATCATCAGCGAGGCGCCCACCGACTTCAGCATGCACCTGAAGGACCAGACCATCACCGAGTTCGAGGACGCCGAGTTCACCTGCAAGCTGACCAAAGAGAAAGCCGACGCCAAGTGGTACAGAAACGGACGAGAGATCAGAGAGGGACCGAGGTACGCCGCCGAAAAACCCCCGAAACAGCCGACGTCACAGCGGAGCTCCGCTCGTGTTTTTAGCATTTCATATCATCACAGCTCGTCAGTCTGTGTTTTAACGAGTACATTAAAAATATGAGAACACCTTCCAACGATAAAAACAGCGCTTTGCAAATACAGAAAAAAAGTCACCGTTTAACCCTTTAAAAACGCACTCGACTTCTTTTAAAAACAACGAGCAGCAAAAAAAAAAAACTAAAATTGGTAAATAGTGAAAAAAAATGACCTAAAAACACTTTATAGACAAAGAAAAAATGACCTGGAAAACCTTTTTAAAAATGTTAATAATTCTGTCACCTAATTTTTAACATTTAATTTTGATAATTATTGATATAGTTTTTCCTGTCTATCGTTTTAAAGTCATTTTCTAAATGTACTAAAAATTCTAAATCTTTCTATTTCCTTGTGGAACATTTTGTACCAAGTTGCTCCTTTTTTCCATAATAATTAAGAGTTCAAAGGGTTAAATGAATGAAAAACATTTAAGAAAGATATTTGTGAATCTACTTTTAAATTTGTGAATTTAATGCTTGCATTTTTGCATTTTACACACACAGATGCAGCTAGAATCTTTTTTTTGTTTTTGGCCGATCTGTTTTCTGTTTGCAAAATATTTTTGTGGGTTAAAAAATCTGTTTTTGTTTGAGCGGAAGACGTTTTATGGATTTATAGATCACGAACACAGTTTGTCGATCTGTTCACGTAAATAATTTATCGCAGATTCACGTCAGCTGACGACCGACCGAACGGACTGTTTGTTTTTCCAGATACGCGTTTGAGAAAGACGGAAAGATGTGCACGCTGAGGATCAAAGAGTGCAGACCCGACGATGAGTGCGAGTACGCCTGCGGCGTGGACGACAAGCGATCCAGAGCCCGGCTCTTTGTTGAAGGTGAGGCTGCTCAGATTCTCTCTCTACGGTAAACCAGAGAAACCTGAGTCTGGAACAAAGAGACAGAGATTGATCAATTGATTGATTGATGGATTGATTGATGGATTGATTGACTGATTGATTGATGGATGGATGGATGGATTGATGGATTGATAGTTCCTGCTCTTCACGAGTCTCTGTGTGTCCTGCAGAGACGCCGGTGGAGATCGTCCGGCCGCCGCAGGACGTGTTTGAACCTCCGGGCTCGGACGTGGTGTTCGAGGTGGAGCTGAACAAAGACAGACAGGAAGTGAGGTGGCTGAGGAACAACATGACGGTGGTTCAGGGAGACAAATACCAGATGATGAGCGAGGGAAAGATCCACAGACTGCAGGTGTGTGAGATCAGACCGCGAGATCAGGGCGAGTACAGAGTCATCGTCAAGGACAAAGATGCCAAGGCCAAGCTGGAGCTGGCAGGTAGGAGCTCAGACACGAACCCCACGGAAACATTTTTGGTAATTTTTTAAAGAACAAAATTTGGCTTTTTTTTCTTTGTTTTTTGTGACTTAAAAAAATAATAATTGGCCAAAATTTTTCACCCAAAAACTTAAAAAAAATACCCAATTTTTTTAAAGACAAAATGGCAAAAAAAAATCTTTAAAAATCACCAAACAAATTTAAAGAGAAAAAAAGACCACATCTTTTTTTAAAATGGTCCAAAAACTTTAAGGAAAAAATGGCCAGTTTTTTTTTTTTAAAGTCACCAAAATCTTTAAAGAAAAAAAAAAGGCAAAATCCTCTCTTTAAAAATAAAACCAAAACTCGTAATTATATATATAAAAAAAAATAAAAATCAAGGTCAGCCCAAGGCTGATAAACTTGATGACGTGTTTCTTCCAGTGTTGTTGTCTCTGACGGCGTCTCCTTCCTGCTCTTCCTCCTCTTCCTCCTCTTCCTCCTCTTCCTCCTCTTCCTCCTCTTCCTCCTCCTGCAGCGGTGCCTCAGATAAAGACCACAGACCAGACGTACGTCACGGATGCCAGGAAGCCCATCGTCATGGCCGTCCCCTACAGCGCCTACCCGCAGGCCGAGGCCGACTGGCTGTACAACAACCTGAGTCTGCCCAAAGACAACATCCACACGTCCGCAGACCGCACCGAGTACCGCCTCAAGGACCCCATGAAGGCCGACGAGGGCCGCTACAAGGTCATCATCAAGAACAAACACGGGCAGGGAGAGGCCTTCATCAACCTGGAGGTCATCGGTGAGTTCAGCCGACTCGAACACCAAGCAGCTAAAACTGAGCTCACGTGCACTTTATACTACTTCGTACTCGTGCACAAGCTTTCATACCTCGTCACCCACTTTTCCGAATATAAATGTAACGCTGTCCTTGTTTTGTGTTTGTGTTTTCTAGACGTCCCTGGACCCGTGAAGAACCTGCAGGTGATCGACACCGCCGATGGCGAGGTCAGCCTGGCGTGGGAGGAGCCTGAGAGCGATGGCGGCAGCAAGGTCATCGCGTATGTTGTGGAGAGACGCGACGTGAAGCGTAAGACCTGGACGCTGGCCACCGACCACGCCGACAGTCCAGAGTACACTGTGACCGGACTCCAGAAGGACTCCATGTACCTGTTCAGAGTCTGCGCCAGAAACCGGGTCGGCAGCGGCCCCAACGTAGAGACCGACAAACCCGTACAGGCCAAGAACAAGTTTGGTAAGAAGAGCTTTACTTTTATTGATAATTTAACGATAAATGAATGGGTTAACATGAGCGCGTTTCAGACTTTGTTTCAAGTCTGTCCTCCCAGTTAGTCGCTAAATCCGTCTGTCTGAGTGACAGAAGAGGAAAACACGGAAGTGTAGAGGGCAAAGGTCGTCCACACATTCATCTTCTTTTACTTTTTATTCATTTCTTGACCATTTTCAGTCATTTCTTCTTTAGCTGCATATCGCCTTCTTCCCATGATTTTAATAGAAATCAAGCCAATCTGCAGGTTTCAAAGGGTTAATTATTCTATTTGTGTGGGAAAAGATAAAAACATTGATCCCTGAGGTACGCCAAAATTGATAAGACACTAAAGTAAGTACTGCGACAGTGACACCAGACTCTCAGTTTAATGAACTCTTTTGTGTTTGTGATTATTTTCAGACGTTCCCGAAGCTCCTCTGAACGTGATCGTCGGAAACGTCAGCAAGTTCGGCTGCACCGTCTCCTGGGAGCCTCCCGTGTCAGACGGAGGCTCTCCCATCACCTCCTACGTCGTCGAGCTGCGCGACAGGACGTCCGTGAAGTGGACGCCCGTCCAGGTGACCAAAGCCGACGAGCTCAGCGCCATCATCAACGACGTCATCGAGAACAAAGAGTACATCTTCAGAGTCAAAGCTCAGAACAAAGCCGGCGACGGCAAACCCAGCGCCGCCTCGCCGCCCGTCAAGATCATGGACCCCATCGGTAAGTCCGGACCCATCGCAGGTCCTGTGCTAGTTTCTAAAGACAGAGTTGAACTCATCAGTGCATTTGTTTTGTGAGCTGAAATTCCAACATAAGTTTAGTTGCTGCTTTCTTGCCAACTTGTTTTTAATTTTAACAATTTCAGCAATTAAATTAACACTTAAAATGAAATAAATAAATAACCTCCAGGAAAATGTTTTCATGGATCTTTTTTATCTTATACTTTTATTAAAGTTTAATTAATTAACCTTAAAACAAAACATCTAATGGCATTTAAACATAAATTAAATACATTTTCATTATATGAGAATTTTGTTTAATTTTATTGATTTATTTGATATTCTAGCTTCAGTTGAGTTTCCATTTCTCTGCTTCCTCATTGATAATTTAATTCATGACGTTTTTTAAATTATTTCCCGTCAGTGGTAACTTTGGATTTTAAATGAATTCATCCATAAGAGTCTTCCTTTCCCTCCAAATCAGCTCATATACAATTATAGAAATGATTCATTGTGTTGCTTTAATATTTTCGTTACGTCACTCATTTATCAGAAACGGAAAAATCTCGTTCCTCTCCGCACTCTCTGTTTCACGAGCTTCAGCTTCACTTTATTACCTCAGACTGAAACATGACAAAATTCATCTGAAACACGGTTAAAGATGGAGTCAAAGTGAAGGACAAAACCTGGACTGTCCTCAGTAATGTTTGTGTGTTTTGCGTCTGTCCCCTGCAGAACGTCCCAGTCCCCCCCTGAACCTGAACTGGGAGGACCAGAACAAGAACTCGGTGCAGCTGACCTGGGAGACTCCTCTGAAGAACGGAGGCAGCATGATCACCGGATACATCGTCGAACGCAACGAGGACGGCGCCGACAAGTGGCTGCGCTGCAACGCCCGCCTCTGCCCCGACCTCTTCTACAAGGTACGACCGCCAGTGAACACCGACTCTGTACAAAGACTTTGTACGTTCAGGACTTTGTGACTGATCGTTTCACAGAACAACACGGTTCCTGCCGATCTCTGAAGAGTCTGAGAGTGCTCTCACACCTACGTCGTTTGGTCCGAACCAAAACGACAGGTATGGAACCTCCTCTGGACCTTGGTCCGGACCAAACAGCCGAACCTTGGTCCGACCAGAGGAGGTGGTCCCGGTCCAGATCAAACTGAACCACAGTCTGGTTCATGTACAGTGTGAAAACATTATTTTGAAAGGTTCAGACCTTCGTACCAATGACAGGAAGTTACGGCGGGCTAACCAACGTTACCAAAACAAAATGAGCCGCGGACACACGTGAAGAGAGGAGGTGACCTGATTCCACCTGCTCCTCATCTACTTCAGATTTGTTCGACCGTACTGCAAAGATAGCCTACTTTTTTCAGCAGTCTTTAGAATAAGACCTTTTTCCCAAAGCAGGCGTCAGCAGTTCGTGACGGCAGCCTCGCCGAGCTGCACCGTGTTTTATGGCGTTCACACATGCAGCGTTGTTGTAACGTCGTTGCGTCATCGCTGCTGCGTCTATGAGTTCTGTATTTTTATATTTATTAGCCAAATTTCTCTAATCTATGAAGTCATGCAGCTCCCGCACAGCCGACAACACAGTCTTGTAAATGTTTCAAAATAAAACACCTTGTGTCATCATCTGATGGGATTCTGTCCACAGACACGCTGTCAGAGGACTTTTATTTTGAAAGGGAAGCAGGGAAGTTGCAGTACAGCCGTCATTTTTGGGTATTAGAAAAGTGGTCTTTCAAAGTGGCGTTAAAATCGTCTTAAACACAATCTAAAAAAGTCTTCAAATCGCTGTAAACTGCAGGAACCCTGAACAAGACGCAAACTTTCAGAGGTGTAAGTTTGTCTTTCGGGCTGCATCAAACTGTCTCGCGTCTGCTTCACAGTAAAAGTCTCCAGTGTCCGACTTTAACTTTGTAATTTCAGGTTTGTGGCCTGAAATATGGAACCAAGTACAACTACAGAGTGTTCGCTGAAAACGCCGCCGGAGTCTCCGACCCGTCGAACATCATCGGACCTCTGCTGGCCGACGACACACACGGTGAGGCGCACGGACGTCTTCGCCGTTTCTATTATTAGTCACTTCCTGTTTAATTTGGATGAGTCGTGTGACACATCAGAAGAACGACATTAAACATTAACTGTTCAATCGGTTTACAATAAAAACATGCAGCAAGAGCGGCGTTCAGTTCCCATCATGCCTCTGTCTCTCCTCCGCAGTCGGTCCGACCTTTGACCTGAGCGCCTTCAAAGACGGCCTGGAGGTCATCGTCCCCCAGCCGCTCACCATCAGAGTCCCCATCACCGGATACCCGACTCCCGTCGCCAAGTGGACCTTCGGAGAGAAGGAGCTGTCCACTGCCGACGAGCGCGTCACCATGACGACCAAAGCCGCGTTCACAGAACTGATCGTCACGCCGAGCGTCCGGCCGGACAAAGGCACCTACACGCTGCAGCTGGAGAACGACGTCACGTCCGTCACCGGAGACATCGAGGTCAACGTCATCGGTAACTGAGCTGTTTTCTGTTTTTTCTTTTTTCAGGCAATCGCAGAGTTCAGTGTGTGTGTGTGTGTGTGTGTGTGTGTGTGTGTGTGTGTGTGTGTGTGTGTGTGTGTGTGTGTGTGTGTGTGTGAGTGTGTGTGTGTGTGTGTGTGTGTGTGTGTGTGTGTGTGTGTGTGTGTGTGTGTGTGTGTGTGTGTGTGTGTGTGTGGTTTCAGTGTGTGTGTGTGTGTGTGTGTGTGTGTGTGGTTTCAGTGTGTGTGTGTGTGTGTGTGGTTTGTGTGTGTGTGTGTGTGTGTGTGTGTGTGTGTGTGTGTGTGTGTGTGTGTGTGTGTGTGGTTTCAGTGTGTGTGTGTGTGTGTGTGGTTTCAGTGTGTGTGTGTGTGTGTGGTTTGTGTGTGTGTGTGTGTGTGTGTGTGTGGTTTCAGTGTGTGTGTGTGTGGTTTGTGTGTGTGTGTGTGTGTGTGTGTGTGTGGTTTCAGTGTGTGTGTGTGGTTTGTGTCACCATGTTTCTGTGTGTGTCCTCCAGCGGCGCCCAGCGCTCCCAAGGACTTCAAGGTCCTGGAGGTGACGCGGCAGCACGTCCACCTGAGCTGGGAGCCTCCGGAGCACGACGGAGGAAGTCCTCTGACCGGCTACCAGGTGGAGAAACGGGACATGACCCGCAAGACCTGGGTCAAGGTACGACCTCCACGTCACGTTTTTACATTTACACCTTTGTCACACGTGTCAATGAGGATGAGGTGAGACAAACACACTCTTATATTATTTTAAATAAAGTATTTTTAAAAAAAACCCAAAAAAACAAAAATCATCATCAGACCGAAGAGAAGAACTGAAAGGCCAGAAAACCTTTATTATCATTATTTAGATTTTATTTTATGATATTTTCATGTTATAACACAGTGTCAGGTCTCCAGTGGTCATGAAAAACCTGGAAAAGTCATGGAATTTGAAAATAGCAGTTTCCAGGTCTGTAAAAGTTCTGGAAAAGTCATAAAAAAAAATTGTTTCACAAACCTGTATAATAACACATGCTGTGTTTTTGGACGACCAGAAGTCTGAAATTCATCAAAAAATCTTAAATCACTAAAAAAAAAAAAAAACATTTAAAAAAAAAAAATCCCTGTTTATTTATTTATTTTTTAATTTTTAAAAAAAAATTGCCACATATTTTTAATGAAAAAAAGAAAAGGTCCGTTTTGATTTTCTACATACATTCAAGGAACAAAAATCCAAAAAATAGTGACAACAGTAAATATCAGACGTCTCAGACGCGGGAGACACGTGTCCCTCTGTGAGACAAAGACGCTCCAACAAACAGGGAAAAGACGACAAACCACGAGGCCTCCAGCATCAACTGTCCGTCAGGAAGGAAAACCAGCAACTCCGGTCCATCACACTGAGGTTTGTGGACGCGGCGGTCAAAGACGCGATCATGCGGAACGCTTGGAGTCAGGGACAGGTCTTCCTCCGGGACAAACGGACCTTGTCTGACCAGGATTATTCACAGGAGGAGCGAGCAGAAGTCCACGAAGTCAGGGACAGCTGGAGGGTGAGGAGAGAAGACCGTCTCCACACCGGCGAGCGCGCTGCGGAGGAGACGAAGCGTGAGGAGGAGGAGGAGGGACGCGGTTATCATCAGCGGACTTTAAGGTTTCCTGCAAGAGGGCGATTAACTCTTAACGCCAACAAGACTGAAGACGTGTCCGGAGTGACTCACGCACGCGCGCGCACACACACACACACACACACACACACACACACAGTGGTGAGTCACTTGTGTTAAATTAAAGCTGCTGTCATAAATCATTTCAAAGCTCGTGTTTTAATGTTCTGACGGATGCTGTTTTCTGAGGCTCCATATGAAAGAGACAAAAGACATAAAGACACATAAAGACACACTCAGAGCGTTTCACACACGAGTGTCACATCGAGCACATTTGCAGAACATTTTAGAAGTTCCTGTGGACCCCGTGCTGTCCCTGAGGACACATGCAGTCATGATCGGAGAGACATATTTCGGATTCTCTTACTTACTGCAAAGAAAAAAGATAATAGTGCAGTGAAGTTTATAAAACCACCAACCAAAACTCACCGAGACTCAAGCAGGTCCACATGAGGGGGACGTATACATATACTGGGGACATATGACTGCAAGTCTGCAGATAAGGGTGGACACCGTGGCTCGGAGGTCGTGTTATAACGTGTCTTCCTGGTTGTTGGAACAGAAAAGGTCTCGATATGATTGGACATAAAAAACACGTAGAAAAAAAAATTGTGAATTCTCTTTTCTTTTTTATAATAATTATTTTTATTTAATCATTTATTTTTACTGTTGATATTTTGTATGCTTGTTATTATTTATTTATTTATTTTTACTTTCAACTTTTATTTTTAATAACAATAACAATTCTTTCTATTATTATTATAATTTCATAGAAAGTCCTATGTCAGGGAATGTTCCTTAATGTGAAAATTGAAAATAAAAAGTTCTAAAAATAAAAAATAAATAAAAATTGCCATAAAAAAATAATGGCCAAAAATTGAAAATAAAGAAAACAAAGTTTTGACAGAAGACAGCTCTGAGGGGGACGTGTGATGATGACTGAACCCTCTGTCCTCTCAGGTGATCACAGGTATCCAGGACACAGAGTTCACCGTCACCGACGTCATCGAAGGGAAGGAGTACCTGTTCAGAGTCACCGCCTGCAACAAGTGCGGCCCCGGAGAGCCGGCGTACATCGACGAGCCCGTCAACGTCTCCTCTCCCGCCAGTGAGTCCCGGCTGACGTTTTTGAAGACGTCTCACATCCAGTGTCTTTCTCACCGTGTGGCTGCAGATCTGGGCGTCGTGTCAGCGGTTTAATTCCTCGTATCCGTGATTTTAAATGCATTTATATGTTTCTCGTCTCCCTCCAGCCATCCCCGACCCCCCGGAGAACCTGAGGTGGAGAGACAAGTCCGCCAGCGGCATCTTCCTGACCTGGGAGCCTCCGAAGTACGACGGCGGCAGCGGCATCCGCGGCTACAACGTGGAGCGCTGCCAGCGAGGGACGGACAAGTGGGAGCCCTGCGGGGACATGCTGCCCGAGCTCAAGTGCCAGGTGACGGGTCTGATCGAGGGCCAGTGGTACGCCTACAGGGTCCGCGCCCTGAACCGCCTCGGAGCCAGCCGGCCCTGCAAGGCCACCGACGAGATCCAGGCCATCGACCCCAAAGGTACCGAAAACCGTGTTGCTGTCAGAGACCTGGAGTTATGTCTTTACTTTGACTTTCATCAGCTAAAAAACACACGAGAGGATCAGTTAGACTCAGTCTGTCAAAACCTGTTCTGAGCTCAGTCCAGATCTTTTCCAAGAGCAGGAGCTCCAGAGAAGCACTAAACTGAGCCTTCAGATTTGTTCTGATTAATGATCCTCTTCAGCTGAAGCTCTCGTTTATGTGCCGTCCTTTTGATTTTACAAACGTGTAAAAAATTCCCTGCAAATCACCAAAAACTACTAAAGAAAAAAAAATGCCAATATGTTTTTCTTTAAAAATTAACAAACGATTTAAAGGATAGAATAGAATATATTCCTTTATTGATCCCCCATTGGGGGAAATTCCAAATGTTACAGCAGCATGAAAAAAGAAAAGTGAAATGTAACAAAGAAAATAACAATAACAAATAACAATAAATAAGTAATAAAATAAGTATGTACAGAAAAGAGTAGTAAAGAAAAGAGAGCATTTTTTATATCTGTAAAAATTACAAAAAAAATTATAGGAAAAAGTTGCCAAATCAAATCTTTAAAAATTACCCAAAAATTTTAAACAAAAACAAATCAAAACATTTTTTTTCTTTAAAAATACCTAAAAACATTTTTTTCAAATTCCCTTTTTTATTTCTTTACAGATCACCAAAACAAAGAAAATATTAGCCAAAAATTTTTACTAGAAAAAAAGCTAAAGTTTTACCCAAAAATGTTCTTTTAAAATCTGCACCCAAAAAAAGGAGATAAGGAGTATTGACGTCGTTTCAGTGATTTTATGGCCATTTTTCTGCCACTGTTGACTTCTGATGTGAACATCTTCCATTAAAGACTCGTCTGTGGAGACGGATTTTTCTGGATAATAATACACATTTATTGAGTTATTATTATGAATACGTTCATTCAGTGTTTCACAGAAATAAAATTCAGAACGCGCTCCATAAAAGAAATCAGCGAGCTTCAGATGAAGATTTTCATCTTTTTGAGTTCACAAACAGAATGTGTCCTTCAGCACAGCAGAGACGTTTCAGTTGTCCCCTCTGAGCGACGCTTTGTCCTCGTCCTGCAGAGCCTCCAGAGATCCAGCTGGACGTCAAGCTGCTCGCCGGTCTGACCGCCAAGGGCGGCAGCAAGATCGAGCTCCCCGCCGAGGTGAAGGGTAAACCTGAGCCCCGGGTGAAGTGGACCAAAGCGGACCTGGTCCTCCAACCGGACGACAGGGTGTCCATCGACACCAAGCCGGGACACTCCACCGTCACCATCGCCAAGACCAGGAGGGACGACAGCTCCACCTACATCATCGAGGCCACCAACAGCAGCGGCCGCGCCACCGCCACCGTCGACGTCAACATCCTCGGTGAGAAAAGAATTATTATTATTATTGTTGTTGTTGTTGTTGTTGTTGTTGTTGTTGTTGTTATTATTTTGAATGTTTTTTAATGCTTTCACCTTGTCAAACCGTTCAGTGCTTTACTGATAAAATGAATTATTGTTATTATTATGATCATTATTGTTAGAATTATTAAGAATAAAGAAGGTTATTTCCTGCTTGGTTAAATCAAACTTTGCTCCCACAGATAAGCCCGGTCCTCCAGCCGCCTTCGACATCTCTGAGATCACCAACGAGTCCTGCTTCCTGGCCTGGAACCCTCCGCGCGACGACGGCGGCTCCAGAGTCACCAACTACATCGTGGAGCGCCGCGCCACCGACAGCGAGATCTGGCACCGCCTGTCCTCCACCATCAAACAGACCACCTACAGAGCCGTGGGCCTGGTCAAGTTCAAGGAGTACATCTTCAGAGTCTTCGCCGAGAACCAGTTTGGTGTCGGCCCGCCGGCAGAGCACCCGTCCATCATCGCCAGATACCCCTTCGGTAAGTCAGCTGACCCTCACGCTTCTTCAGACGCAGCATGAGATTTCTTTCTATGCAGATGATGTTTTATTGTAATGATAATGATAATAATACGTTTTATTCATGGAAGAAACTCAAAGACTCTTCGCGTAGTAAACAGGATCGAAGAATACGGTTAAAACATAATGATACATACCCGCTGAAATTCATAACAGAACTTTATTATACATAACAAACCCAAAGCCGACAGTTTGTGTTTGCCGTAATTTCTCCGTCAGAGCGAACGACCCCAAAATCCTCAGCACCTTTTCATTTAGAGTGAATCCCAAAATAATTCAGCCGAAAGTTTCCCTCCTCTCATAATCAGGTCACAATCATGCTTAACCCTTTGAAACCTGGATCCACGTCACTGTTCTCGTGCTGCATTCAGATGCTTTTCACAAGTATTTAACCCTTCGAGTCCGGAGCAGATGATGGGAAAAGACATCGAGCGGCTTGGCAAGAGATCGCCCACAATTCGCAAGAAATGAGTCATTTGGAAAAAATATTCTTTTAAAGATAGAAAAATACTCTAAAAATAATTAGATATTTAAAAATATTTTACAAAATTAATATAATTTTTGAGCACTTGTCTTCAGGTTATGTCCTTGTTTTGTTTTGTTTTACTTTCCAGCTTTTTTGTTTGTTTGTTTGTTTGTTTTTTGGTGCAAATCTTAAAGTGTTTTTTTGTACTTTTTACTGATATCAGGCTAATTTTGGGTCATTTCTTCTTACGTTGCTCATTGCCTGCCTCGCGTGTATTTTAAAGAAATCAAGCCATTTTGCCCAGGTCTCAAAGGGTTAAAATGCTGGAAGTTGCTTCCTCTTTCCCTTTTTGGCAGAGTTAAAGTTTTATCTCTCCAACTTTTCCAAACATTTCGGATGAATTATAGTTAAAAACAGACTTCTTCTGCCGTCCAGATGTTTCTTCTTTGACGGTTCAGTCAGATCAGGTTCAGATTCAGGTTCAGATCTGTTCTGGATCAGTCCTCCTTCAGGTGAGCTGAGACTGACCCTGTCCCTCCTGTCCTCTCCTCAGACACTCCCGGAGCTCCTTACAAGCTGGAGGCTTCGGACATCGCGAAGGACGGCCTGACGCTGGCGTGGTACGAGCCTGATGAGGACGGAGGCAGCCCCATCACGGGCTACTGGGTGGAGCGGTACGAGCCCGACCACGACCGCTGGATCAGGTGCAACAAGGTGCCCGTCAAAGACACCAACTACAGGTGAGTCCACCTGCTCTAAGGACACGTCCCACAGGAGTCTTACACTGCGAGGGGCCGGTTCCACGGCAACGGTTGTTGCATGAAACGCTTTATTCAACAAAAATACAAACAAAAAATAATCAATAATTATAAATAATCATAATATCAAGACATAAACTCATAAAAATCTTTTTAAAAAATGGACAGAAACAAAATTACATCTTCATATCACATCAGGGGTTTTCTAAATACGTTCTTATAATAATCTAATATGTGTTTTTCGTCATCGATGAGAGAGGAAAGTTAAAATCCATCAGGTGAAGACACACGGAGGGCTGCTGACCTAAAATGTTTCTTTGTCATTACGAATTTAGAATGAAAAAAGCAGCATAATACAAATATTTGTTACTCGTCTCATCATCATAGCCAATCATATCTTTAAGGGATTCGTTCCCATGACAACAGCGACAACAGCGTTTTGGAGCCTGATAACACAAACTTTCGGGTCCAGAGTGTGATCTTTTGAAAATGCCCCCCCTTCTGTCGCCGTGGAAACGGCCGATGATCCTGTGAGGGCGGTGACGTCACATCACGCAGGCGTGTGGTCTTCTTCTTCTATGGTGTCGTTACAAAGTAACGCCGCCAGCTGATGTCCTGACATGCAGACTGCGGCGATTTCGGTTGTTTTTGTGGATCCACGTAGACAAGGATCATGATGTTTAACTCACTGAGTGCCAGCCCTGTTATATACTGGAAAGTGGCTTGTGCCAGCTTTTCTGGCCATTTTGAGTCCTCTTTCAAGACCCACAGAATATTTTGTACAAAGACTCTGAAAACACCGAATAGCTCCAATGAAAGAAGAAACTCTCCTTTTCGTCATGGAAAAAATGTTTGTTTGCACCTTGTTCCTTTCTTGATTTATCTGAAGTTGAATAGAGGCTAGTTTAATCAAAAAAGGCCACTTTTTTTCTAGAAAGGTGAGAAAAATGCATTTTTGTGAAAGGGAGTCTGTCGAGCCAAACAGTGAGTTTTGTACTAAAACTACGAATCCCAGCAGCCCCAAAATTATACACAGGGAGCGTGAGAGCGCCCCCTTGTGCCAGCCGCCGAAAACACAGTTTGACATATATATACGTCAATGGCACCTAATGAGTTAAAAACACAAAGGAAAGATTTTTTTTTTTTTGGCACGTCGTTCTTGTCTAAACGTGACCGAAATCTGCAGTTTTCAGCGTGTTGATGTGTTTTTTCTGTCTGCAGAGTTAAAGGTCTTCCAACAAGGAAGAAGTACAAGTTCAGAGTCCTGGCTGAGAATCTGGCTGGAACTGGAAAACCCAGCAAGGAGACGGACCAGATCCTCGTCAAAGATCCTATCGGTACCAAAACTCTCTCACTTCAAGTGTGTTTGAGCGTCTGAATCCCGTCAGAGCGCTAAAAACGTGTTCCTCCTGCAGATCCTCCGTGGCCGCCCGGGAAACCCACAGTCAAGGACGTGGCCAAGACTTCCTGCTTCCTGATGTGGACCAAACCGGAGCACGACGGCGGGGCCAAAATCGAAGGCTACGTCATCGAGATGCTGAAGAGCGGCACCGTGGACTGGATCCGCGTGGTGGACAACGTCAGCATGCTGGAGCACTTCCTCAAGGGCCTGATGGAGAAGCAGGAGTACTCCTTCAGAGTGCGCGCCGTCAACGTGGCCGGAGAGAGCGAGCCCAGCGAGCCCAGCGACCCCGTCCTCTGCAAGGAGAGACTCAGTAAGACAATTACACAACGCGAGACACACGCCCAAGCCATCGTCCAAAACGTCTGCTAACACAGGGCATGTGCTACAAATGTCCTCAAAGCTTAGAAACAGCCTGAAATCCTAGAAATGTCTTAAAATCCTTGAAGTGTCCTAGAATCCTTGTCCTCCTCTTCTCAGACCCTCCCTCGGCTCCTCGCTGGCTGGAGGTCGTAAACATCTGCAGGAGCAGCGCCGACCTGAAGTGGACGGCGCCGGAGCGTGACGGAGGCTCGCGCATCACCAACTACATCGTGGAAAAACGTGACGCCAGGCGTAAAGGCTGGCAGGCCGTCGACACCACCGTGAAGGAGCTCAAGTACACCGTGTCACCGCTCAACGACGGATCGCTCTACGTGTTCCGCGTCGCCGCTGAGAACGCTGTCGGCGTGGGACCGTTCTGCGAGCTGGAGGACTCTGTGCTCGCCAAAGACACTTTCAGTGAGTCAGAGAGACCTTTGAGTCACAAGTGAAATTAATTGTTTCAATCAAGACGATGAAGATAATGAGATTTGTTTTTCTTTTTGCAGCAACTCCCGGTCCGCCGTATGCCCTCACCGTCAATGCCGTCACCCAGAGATACGTGGACCTGCAGTGGGAGGAGCCTAAAAACGACGGAGGCAGACCCATCCTCAAGTGGGTTTCTCTTTTTTGTTAAATCTGTATCAGCAGGAGGTTGTCTTGGTAGGAAGACTGCAAACTTTAGGATGGCGAAGGAATGGCCTGCCCTACTCTGCCTCTGATTGGTTAACCCTGACGTTCTTAGCCAAACTCTGACCGATCCGACCAACGAGAACAACGAGCCAATCACAGGGAGAGGAAGGTTCACCACACCACCTACTCCAATCTTAGAAATGTCCTCAAAATCCTATGACTGTCCTAAAATCTTGAAATTTCCTAAAGTCTTAGAAAAGTCCTTAAATCTTTGAAATGTCCTAAAATCCCGTACTGAAGGACTTGGAAATGTGCGTGGGTCTCAGCACCTTATCGTTTCAGCACTGCGAGTTTATTAAATCACATTTACGCTTTACAGGTACGTCATTGAGAAGAAGGAGAAGCTGGGGACACGCTGGGTGAAATGCGGAAAGACTTCAGGTCCAGATTGTAAATACAGAGTGACGGACGTCATCGAGGGGACCGAGGTTCAGTTCCAGGTCTGCGCCGAGAACGAGGCCGGCGTCGGTCACCCGAGCGAGCCCACGGAGATCCTCACCATCGAGGACCCCACAGGTCCGTCCTGTCATCACAACAGCCACTTAAAAATATCATAGAAGAAGAGTCTAAACTGTCCTGTCTCCTCCAGGTGTCCCCTCGCCGCCCATCGAGCTGCACGTCACCGGAGCCAGCCGGGACTTCCTGTCCATCGCCTGGAAGCCCCCGCAAAGAGACGGCGGCTGCCCCATCACCGGGTACCACATCGAGATGTGCGAGGCCGGCACCGAGAAGTGGATGAGGGTGAACTCGCGTCCGGTGAAGGAGCTCAAGTACCGCGTGGAGGAGGGCGTGGTCCCCGAGAAGGAGTACATCCTGAGAGTGAGGGCCATCAACTCTGTGGGCATCAGTGAGCCGTCCGACATCTCCGAGAACGTCTTCGCTCAAGAGTCCGACTGTAAGAGCGCCCGCCGCGGTTTGACTTTACCGAGTGGCGTCCGGTGAACCGTCAGACTAACAGCCGTGTGTTCGCAGGTAACCCGACGCTGGAGTTCCAGACCCTGGACCTGGTCGTCGTGGAGACGGAGAAGCTGCACATCCCCGTTCCCTTCAGAGCCGTCCCGTCGCCCAGGGTCACCTGGCACAAAGACGGCAAGGAGCTGAAGGCCGACGAGCGCCTCGGCTTCAGGTCAGTGACGCGGCACCGCTGGTCCTGGATCAGAAACGCGTTCTTCTATAATCTAAAGAGGAAACACAAATTGAGGATGATGACTTTTTAATTTGCACACTGAAGGTTAATGTAAACCAGCTTAGTTTGATGTTAGTTTTTTATGATCCACAAACACATTTTAATGTCATAAACACACTTTGATAGAACAGAGTTTGAGATTTTCATCGTCAGTTTATCTAAAGTTTAAGCTTCAGAAAAAGAAGAAAAGGTTGGAAAAGATAAAACCGATAAATAATTGTCATTAAAAGGAGATGACGGTTCCTTCAGCTCCCCTTTGCCCCCCCGCTGGTAGATTCAATCTGATTTCGCTTTTCCAAGAAAATCAGATTCAGTTTTTTATTTACAGTTGAAAGTTTATAAAAGAACAAAATAAATAAAAGTTCTTCGTCGGATCATCAGGTTGGTGGATCGAGGTCAGAAACCGTTGTGGTCTTTTTTGGCTCGTTTGTTCACAGTATTTCTGCCAGTTTTCTGTTGATGGGCAGATTGATTGATGGACTGACTGATTGATTGATTGATTGATTGATTGATTGATTGATGGACTGACTGATTGATCTCCGCTGCTGTGTTTCTGTCAGTGTGAGCAGCAGTGGCTGATGGGATTGTTTGTGTCCAACAGGAAGGACTACACTTCCTGTCACCTGGAGATCGACAGCAGCCTGCACGCAGACGCCGGACAGTACAAAATCACCCTTGAGAACAAACTGGGCGCCGCCAGCGCCACCATCAACGTCAAAGTCATCGGTATGCCGTCAGCGGCACGCGTTCGCACATCAGAACAGGTTTTTACTTGAACACGCAGTCTTCAGAGCCCTGGACCAACTGATCTCTGTGTCCTCAGGTCTTCCTGGTCCCTGTAAGGAGATCGTGGCGTCTGAGATCACAAAGAGCTCCTGCAAAGTGTCCTGGGATCTCCCAGACTACGACGGCGGCAGCCCCATCATTCACTACGTCCTGCAGGTCTGAGACAGCGCCTTATCCTCTGAGCCGCCATGACAGCTTGAAACCAGACGGCAGGCCCTGAAAATGTCACACTGATGTTTGTTTGTTTGTTTGTTTGTTTGTTTGTTTGTTTGTTTGTTTGTTTGTTTGTGCAGCGCCGTGAGGCCGGCAGGAGGACGTACGTCAACATGATGTCCGGAGAGAACAAGGTGAGCTGGAACGTCAAAGACCTGATCCCCAACGGAGAGTACTACTTCAGAGTCCAGGCCGTCAACAAGATTGGCGGAGGAGAGTTCATCGAGCTGCGTAACCCCGTCATCGCCGAGGACCAGAAACGTAAGACTCGCTCATTTCCTGTCTTACAGGAAGTGTGAAGGGTAGTTTATTTCAAATAAACTCTGACAGTTTTTGAGAAATGTAACATTAATCCGTCTCTGGTCCCAGACGTCCCCGACCCGCCGGTAGACGTGGAGACGCACAACCCAACATCCAGCACCGTCACGCTGACCTGGAAGCCCCCGATGTACGACGGCGGCTCCAAGATCATGGGCTACGTCCTGGAGAAGCAGATGAAGGGCGGCGACAAGTGGGAGCGCTGCAACGACTTCCTGGTGCCCGTCCTGTCCTACACTGTCCGAGGACTCACCGAGGGCAAGAACTACACCTTCAGAGTCAAAGCCGAGAACGCCGCCGGGCTCAGCGAGCCGTCACGCAACACGCCATTCGTCAAGATCTCTGACGCCGTCAGTAAGGATGACATCATGTCCTCACAACGGTTTCTATGTTCCTACGCGAGGACGTTTAAGATGCTTCACAGACATTTCACCAAACTTTAAAATTTGACATGCTGGGAAAACAGCTATTTACTGAAGAGGATGATAATAATAATAATAATAATGATAATGATAATGACGATAATGATAATAATAATTATGATAATGATGATAATGATAATGATAATGATAATAATGATAATGATGATGATGATAATGATAATGATAATGATAATAATGATAATGATGATAATGATAATGATAATGATAATAATAATAATAATGATAATGATGATAATGATAATAATAATAATAATGATGATAATGATAATAATAATGATAATGATGATAATGATAATAATAATAATGATAATGATGATAATGATAATAATAATGATGATAATGATAATAATGATGATGATAATAATAATAATGATAATGATGATAATGATGATAATGATAATAATGATGATGATAATAATAATAATGATAATGATAAAAATAATGATGATAATGATGATGATAATGATAATAATAATAATGATAATGATGATAATGATAATAATAATGATAATGATGATAATGATAAAAATAATGATGATAATGATAATAATAATAATGATGATAATAATAATAATAATGATAATGATGATAATAATAATAATAATAATAATGATAATGATGATAATGATAATAATAATAATGATAATGATGATAATGATAATAATAATGATGATAATGATAATAATAATGATGATAATGATGATAATGAGAATAATCATAATGATAATGATGATAATAATAATGATAATGATAATAATTATAATAATAATGATAACAAACTTAACTGATGTAGTACTTTCATACAAGAGGTGCAGCTCAAAGTGCTAAACAATAAAAAAAAATGCAACACAGAAAAAAAGACAAGATGAACAATCTGAAGACAAACAGCATTAAACAAATAAAAGTCAAAGTAAAAGTACAGAGAGCAGCGAGAAAATTATAAATAAGAGAATAAAAAAATCTTGGCAAAAATTAGACTAATTTAAAGTCATACTAAACAAATATCTAATCATGTTTACTTGTGCATATAATTGTGTGTATTTAACCTTTTAGGGCCCACTTTAATATAACACACACACACACACACAGACACACACACACACCTGTATCTGCACACAAAATGTGTTTTTCAAAATCAGGCTTGAAAAAATATAATATATTTATATGATTTTCTATTTTTTGGACCTGAACAGTCTGAATGTAACTATTTAGTTTCCACAGTGTATTTTAGACTTATTGTAGGAGCTGAGCTGCAAATTCACTGATTACACTCAAATACACAATCTGGACTACATTTAGGACACATGCATCAACACACACACAGTTATCACAACAGGAAGAAGAAAAGAGACTAAAATGAGACAAACAGTCTCTAAAGGGTTAATAACTAACAGTCCCTAAAGGGTTAAACATTAATACTATTTGAATTCACCAAAGACACAGCGGAGACTGTCAGCTGATCTGACCTGCGTTTTCTGCTCCAGGCGCTCCGAAGGTGTTCCTGAGCGGCAGCCTGCAGTCCGGCCTCAGCGTGAAGCGCGGCTGCGAGATCTGCCTGGACGCCAACATCTCCGGCTCGCCGTACCCCGAGATCACCTGGTACTGGAACAACCAGGTGATCCGACCCGAGCCGCTGCGCAAGCGGCCCGACAAACCCCTGAGGAAGAAGGTGGAGAAGAAAGAGGAGGAGAAGAAGGAGGAGGTGAAGAAGGAGGGAGAGGCCGAGAAGAAGGAGGGAGAGGAGAAAAAAGAGGAGGAGAAGAAGGAGGAGGAGAAGAGGGAGGAGGCGCCGGAGCCTGAGGTGGAGGAGTTCGACTACCCGACCATCAATGAGCGTCTGACAATCAACAACAGCCGCAGGGGCGTGTCCTCCGTCATCATCAGGGACTCGTACCGTGCCGACCACGGCGTCTACATGGTGAAGGTGGAGAACGACCACGGCAGAGCCTCGGCCACCTGCGAGGTCAACGTGCTCGGTGAGACGCCTTCTCATGTGGTTTACAGTCTGACTAAAGCTGAGTGATGAGAAACTAAACGCGTGATCTTGTGGTGCGTCCGTGTGTCCGCAGATGCTCCCGGGCCTCCGGTCAACTTGAGGTTTGAGGAGGTGAGGAAGAACTCCGCGATCTGTAAGTGGGATCCTCCGCTGGATGACGGCGGCAGCGAGATCCTCAACTACACGCTGGAGCAGAAGGACAACTCCAAGCTGGAGATCGGCTGGAGCTGCGTCACCGCCACGCTGAGGGGCTGCCGCTTCCTGGTGCCCAAACTCATCGAGAAGAAGGAGTACCTGTTCAGGGTCAGAGCCGAGAACAAGTACGGCGGCGGGCCCTACTGCGTCTCCAAACCGCTCGTCGCCAAGAATCCTTTCGGTAAGACGGCGTTTATTATTCCTCCCGTTCATGCGAAGCTTTCCTTCATTGCTTTTTTTTGTTGTTAAATGTAAAAGTTTGAACATGAGTATGACTAAAATGTTCGACTAAGAAGACCACGTGGGACACTTTTTTAATTTTATTTGGTCTTAATTTGTTGAACATTTTAAAATTCCTGTTTTAACTGTAAAATAAGGAGTTTATGAGCAGAGTCATTTCACACCAACTATGACGTCACATCCCCTTTTCTTTTTAGAAGGTTTTGAATTTTTAGTCATTTTTAAACAAAGTTTGAAAAATGAAATTGTAATTTGTCCTTGACCCTGCTACATCTTTGGAGTTATCCAAAGCTTGATTTCTGCTTAGCTGGCTGCACAGAACCCCTAAAAAATGTCCTCAGTTTATAGATTTTACAGCTGTAAAATTCTTGTCATATTTAAGGTTTTTTTCAATGGTTTGATTAACTTTAAGGGATTCTTTAAGTGTATTATTATTTCAATGTCAAGTCAAGTCAAGTCAAGTCAGTTTTATTTATATAGCCCATTATCACAAAACATGGTTTGCCTCAGAGGGCTTTACAGTGTACGACATCCCTCTGCCCTCAGACCCTCACATCACCCGAGGAAAAACTCCCAAAAAGAACCCCTGTAACGGGGAAAAAAAAGGAAGAAACCTCAGGAAGAGCGGCAGAGGATAGTGAGGGATCCCTCTTCCAGGACGGACAGACGAGCGATAGATGTCGTAAATAGCAAATGAAATACAATCATGGCAAAGAAGGAAAGAGAAAGAGAGGGGGAGAGAGAGGAGGGGGGAGAGGGGGCACAGAATAATAGAAACAGATGCATGTCATATTACAATAATGGTAGGATTAGCGTAGTGCAGTTCAACAGACCCAGGCTCTGTAATCGCGAGCCCCAGGTAGTGAGAGTACCACATGGCTATCACAGAGCTAAGTTAAGCTTGCACATGGCAATGCAGTTAACAGACATGCATGATTTCTGATGGCGGCATTGAGAGAAGGAAAGGAGCTCAGCGTATCAGGGGAAGTCCCCCGGCAGGTTAAACCTATGTCAGCCTAACTATGGGCTGGTCCAGGCAGCCTGAGCCAGCCCTAATTATAAGCTTTATCAAAGAGGAAGGTCTTAAGTCTACCCTTAAAAGTTGAAACGGTGTCTGCCTCCCTGACCGAAAATGGAAGATGGTTCCATAGGAGAGGAGCGTGGTAGCTGAAGGCTCTGGTTCCTAACCTACTTTTGGAAATTTTGGGAACCACAAGTAACCCTGCGTTTTCAGAGCGCAATGTGGATTGGCTTTTATTGTTTTTTTTGTATGTTTTTGCCTCCGATCTTTTTGTTTAGTTCCACATTCATTTTTTACTCGTGCATTTTGATTTCTGTGGTTTCTTTTCTGTCTGAGTCTTACTCCGTCTCTCGTCTTCTGTCCCTCCGTCGTCCTCAGAACCTCCCGAGGCTCCTGATAAGCCAGAGATTGATGACGTCACAGCCAACAGCATGCTGGTCATCTGGACCCCGCCCAACGACAACGGCAGCCCAATCCTCGGGTACTGGGTGGAGCGCCGCGAGATCAACAGCTCGCACTGGACACGTGTCAACAGGTGGGGAGACGTGGAGACGTTCTGGACACAGACCGCTGTTTGGGGAAAACCGCTGTCTCTGAAATGTCTTTCTGAATGTCTTCAGGAACATGGTGCCGAACGCCGAGCTGAACGTCGAAGGTCTAATGGAGGGGCTGACCTACATCTTCAGGGTGGCGGCCGAAAACCAGGCCGGCCCCGGAAAGTTCAGCCCCCCCTCCGAACCCAAGATGGCCCAGTCTCCGATCCGTACGTAACCTCCTCTGAACCCGCCGTTCAGTCCGACTCTGATGGTTTCCATGTCTGTCAGCGTGCAGGACAATAACTGTGTTTTGTTTTTGTCATAATAATCTTGAATATGAAAACTGGAATCACATTTCTTTTATCGTGAGACTCGAGATCAGGAGACTGTCGGAGGTCTGATCTGTGTTTATCTGTGACGCTGCAGTGCCTCCTGGACCTCCTATTGCTCGAGTTGCGTCGACCACCGATCACTCCATCGACGTAGAGTGGGACCCGCCGGCCGACAACGGTGGAGGAGAGATCCTGGGATATCACGTGGACAAGGTCAGATCACGGCCTCCGATACTTCCAGTTTCCTGCGTCGCTGCAGATACAGATTCATGTTTTTCTGCGGGCAATTACGCACACACCGGTCCCTAACAACACACACACACACACACACACGCACACACACATCATTGATTTGATTTGATTTATGTTAATATATTTAAAGTCCCTCGCTCCAGCAGGTGGAGGACGCTCCTCCTTGTCCTCCCTGTTCCTCTTCAGTTATCCAATATGTTTCCAGTCCATTTTGACATTTCAATTTCCCAATTTAACTTTGGTTAGCTGCTAGCTAGTGTTGATGGCACTAAGTAGTAAAGGTTTGCTGGTGAAGGCGCGGCCGCACACAAGTGACGTCACTGACGCAACGTTTCCGAGCTTTCCCGCTGATCTCAAGTCAGTGATAATCTGAGACGTCTCTAGGATTAGTAGATGTTTCTCAGAGTTTAGGACATTTTCAGGATTTTAAGACGTTTCTAGGATTTTAGGATATTAGGATCTCAGCTAGGTCCTCTGTCGGGGGTGCGGGGGCTCTATTGTGATGCTGTTTTTTGCACTCTGGCACCTTATGGATATGAAAAGTACAAAAACAATCCCCAGTGTCAATCACTTTATTTTCTCTGTGAACTGGACAATGGCTGGGAGGCCACCCGGCACCCTGACAGGGGCCAGATTTGGCCCGTGGGCCGTACGTTGAGTATCTCTGGTTTAGCCCCTCCTGATCTCAGACTCGTGTTCCTCTGCTCTGTGCTGTTCTTCAGGCCATGGCTGGTTCTAAGGACTGGTCCAGGTGTACAGAGCGCACCTGGAAGACTCGCGCCTTCACCGTCTACGGAGTCCGTGAGGGAGCCAAGTACCTGGTCAGAGTCATCGCCTGCAACGCTGCCGGAGAAGGAACGCCAGGATTCACAGAGTCTGTGATCGTCAAGAATCCTGCTGGTCAGACAGAACAAATAAACTTGAGAAAATGAGCAAAAATAAAGAGGCTGAAGTTTCATTGCTTTAATCAGTATAAATCTCATCATTTTAATTTGTTTTTGTCTTCTTTGCTCGCTCGCCCTCCACAGAGAAACCGGTGATTGAAATGGATCTGGCCATCAAGAGCGGCGTGATCATCCGAGCGGGAGAGAACCTGCTGCTGCCGGCTACAGTCACAGGGAAACCCTACCCGTCTATCTCCTGGACCATCAATGACAGCAAACCTGACAAAGACCGCGTAGAGTTCCTCACTGAGGGCAATGACAGCATCGTCTCCATCCCGAACATCCAGAGGAAGGAGTGCGGCAAATACACCATCACCGCCTGCAACCCCAGCGGCATCAAGCATGCCTCCACCAGAGTAGAGGTCATGGGTGAGTCCTGGAAGGCTTCATCCTAAAACTCGACAGTTTGTATTTTATCGATGCTCTGAAACAAAATCGGACACAGTATCATAATATCGCTTCTTCTTCAGATGTCCCCGGACTCGTCACCGACCTGAAGCCTGTCGTCGTCACTCGCAAGATGATCTTCCTGAACTGGGACGACCCTGTGGACGACGGAGGCAGCGACCTGACCGGCTTCATCGTGGAGCGCAAAGACGGCAAGATGCACACGTGGAGGCAGCCTGTTGAAACCACCTCATCCAAGTGCGAGTGCGTGGGCATCGTGGAGGGACAGGAGTACATGTTCCGCGTCATGGCCAAGAACAAGTACGGCGTGGGACCAGCCGTAGAGCTGGGACCCCTCTTGGCTATCGACCCACAGGGTGAGTCCTGAAATTATTATTACTGTTACTGTTATCATTATTATTTGCCCATGTTTCAAAGGTTTAAGGTGGTCCCTATTCTGCCAGCTCCTGGAACCCCCAAACAAGACACAAGAAAGTTGGAGAGTGCTGAAGCTGGGGCAAACCAAACACATACTGCCCACACACGTGACACAGAGCTGGTTGAAAATCTGCCAAATTTCCCTTTCTAACTAATCTTTGCTTTGGTTTTGCAGGTCCACCCTCGTACCCTGAGAAGTTCCGCTACACGGAGCGTACCAAGGACTCCGTCACCCTAACCTGGAAGCCGCCTCGTAACGACGGCGGCAGCCCTGTCATCGGATACTTTGTGGAGAAGAAGCGGCAGGACCAGCAGGCCTTCGAGCCCTGCAACACGGAGATCTGCCCCGACATGACCATGACCGTTCAGGGCCTGGAGGATGCCTGGATGTACGAGTTCAGGATCAAGTGTACCAACCTCATCGGAGAGAGCGAGCCATCCATCCCGCTCACTGTGGTCATCATGGATGACGAAGGTGAGGCCCAATGTCTGGAATTATCCTAAAAATAATGAGAATACATTTAATTAATAGGCACCTTCTAAAACACCCAAGGACACCTGACAGAGCATAGAAAAGCTACTAACTCTATTTTTATACGCTAGAGAGGAAACAAGGCAGATTTTTATGCCTCCTGGTGGGCGACAGCAGTGGCCGGAGTTATTATGACGTCAGGTTGTCCGTACGTCTGTCCCATTGTTTCAAACTTGATATCTCAAGAATGTCTTGAGGGAATTTCTACAAATTTAGCACAAACGTCCACTTATACTCTCATTAAATTTTGGTTGTCAAAGGGAACTATGACCTTGTGTCCATCCAATTCTTATGAATGGTATATTTCAAAAGGCCCTGAGGGAATTTCATACAATTTGGCACAAATGTCCACTTGAACTAAACGATGAAACAGATTCAGTTTCGGTGGTTGAAAGTCACTGTGACCTCACAAAATTTGATTTGTTTTGTTTCCCTTTCAGTCCCTCCTGAGGTCCACATGCTGACACACTTCAAGGGCGACTCCATCACCGTGAGGAAGGGCGAGCCCATTGACATCCCCGCTGACATCATTGGCCTCCCCATCCCTAAGATCGAGTGGACCAAAGACGACGTGCTGATCGACAAGCCCACAGACGCCTTGCTGATCGACACGCAGGTGACCGGCAGGTTGAATGCCAAGACCGCGCTGTCCATCCCCGCGGCCAACAGGAGGGACCGCGGCAGCTACACCGTGACCGCCTCCAACAACATGGGCTCGGCCAAACACACCATCTACGTAATGGTGCTGGGTGAGTCCAACCACGAGCCAATCGAAGGCCGCGGAGACAGGACGAGTTTATATGACACATGCTAACTTTATTTTCCTCTCCTGTCAGACCGACCACTTCCTCCCAGGAACGTGACGGTGTCCAACATCAGGGCGGAGTGTTGCTACCTCCACTGGGATCCTCCGCTGGATAACGGCGGCAGCGAGCTCACCAACTACATCATCGAGAAGAAGGAAGTGAGGACGGAGGAGCCGGAGGTGGAGGAGGGACAGGAGGCTCCAGCTGAACCTCAGTGGGAGGAAGTCACCAACAGCATCATCGAGAGGAAATACGGGGTACGACTTCAAAATAACAAGTAAAAACAGGTTTCTCAAAGGCCTTTAACCCTTTGAGACCCGAGCAAATTGGCTTCATTTCTTTTACAAAAACATAAGAAAGAAGGCAATGAGCAACAGAAGAAGAAAATTCAAACATGAGAATTTGTAAAAATTGCAAAAAAAATGTACGGGAAAATTATTTTTAAAAAGAACGAAACCAAATAAAACAAAACAAAAAAATAGAAAACATAAAAGTTTAATTAAAAAAGTGCTTAAAATATGAAATAAATCTGTGACATTATTATGAATATGTAATTATGCTAATTATAAATATATATTGCATTCCTGACCGTTTTTTCCCCCTAGACGTTTCACAAACTTTTTAAAAGAAATATTTTTCTAAATATATTAATTTTTTGCAATTTTACTGTACAATTATTTTAAATATTTAACTATGATAATTTGAAATATAGATCTGAAGAAAAATTTCTTCATCTTTTCTAAAAATAATTTTCTAAATCTTGCCTAAATTCACCTTAATTGCTCTCCTGCAGGTGTGGAACCTGGAGACCAACAAGACTTACCTGTTCCGGGTCAGAGCTGAGAACCGTTACGGTAAATCCGACCCCTGCGGGACGGAGGAGGTCCTGATCACGGATCCGTTCGGTCTTCCCGGACCACCAGAGAAGCCAACCATTGCCGAGTACTCCAAGACCTCCATGATCCTGACCTGGGAGCCTCCCAGAGACACCGGCGGCTCCATGATCATCGGCTACTGGCTGGAGAAGAGGGAGAGAGGAACGGCCTACTGGGCCAAAGTCAACAAGGTGCCCATCACCAAGAGGGGCACGAAGGGCTGGGAGTACCAGGTGAGCTGCTTTTCACTGGGAACTGTTTGTGTTTGCAGCTCAGGGACCGATCACAAATCAGTCCTCAGGATCTGCAGCTGAACCCAACCTCTGTCAACCCTCTCAGCACCCAAACAGACCTTTAGCACGGTTCATCACAGACTTCTAGAAAGGTCTGTCACAGAAATTTAAGGTAGAAGGTAGATTTATTGGTTATTTTTTAGTTTAAAAGACAAAATTACTTTTGTCGTTGATCCTGCTACATCTTTGGAGTTGAAGGATGAGTTGATTAAAATCAGCAGCTGCTATAAAAATTCCCTCCATTTCCTTGGGCATGTTGGTGCTGGTGGCATCATTCAGTTGCTGCAGTGCATTAAGACTTTTTATTGGCCGTTAACATGAGATAATGATATTCAATAATACGAATGTAACGATGCATCACGAGGCAGTTTAAAATTGATAAAAAATATGTGAAATTCAAATCAGTGAGATGAAAAATTGCTCAACGTGTCACATCACTACGTGTTCAACGTCCTACGTCATGTCGAGACTACAGACAGCTCGCCAACGTAAATAAGACGAAGCAAAGGCTCTGCGACAGGCGATATTGAAATCGAAGATGCTCCCTCCAGTTTCAAATTGAAGTGTGGCGGCATTTGAGCTTCTTCAAGTCAGAAAGAAGTAAAGTCGAGAAGATAACAGAAAAAAACAGTCTGCAGATACTGACAGTGTTAAACTACACAAATAGTACAACTAACAGGATGCAGCATGAGAGCTGGCATCAGCCCTATGCACGTCACTCCTTAACGACTACACGGCCAAAACATTTTTTGTTTGAAATAATTCATAGAATTTTTCAGTCATAATTTTTCTGTAATCTTACTTTTTATTTGAAAAATTACAAGATACGAACAGATTAAAAGCAGCCAAAAATAGGAATAATTAGCAAATGAATGAAAGCTAATTAAAGCCATTTTATAAAAGTGGGTTTTTAAAAGAGTTTTAAAGGAGGATGTTGAGGCGTTGCCCTCACAGCAAAAGCTCTACTCGTGTAGATCTGAGAGGATGAGCAGGGCTTTGAGGCCTCAAAAACATTTTTAAATCAGTCCTGAACACATCAGGTAACTGGGTAAATGTGGTCATATGTCAGAGTTCTTGTAAGAACCTTTGTTGCTGCATTTTGGACAAGTTGGAGATGGTTTATTGATTTTTGGAAGAAGTGCTGCAGACAAGAAGTGACTAATCTGGATGACCGGTGACAAAAGCATGAGAAATAGTTTATGCATTGTCAGGAAAGAAAAGATTTCGCTTTTGGCTCCTGATTTGACTGATTTTGTGACGCTGTTAAAATGTTTGGAGATGAGCCTGTTAGAGTCCTTCAGGAAGGTCTGTTGAAGACGTTTAAAATCTGTCTCCAGACCTTTAGGTTGGCTGATGGTGGCTGCGGCTGTGGTCCGAGAAAAGTCTGTAGAACATGAGGAAAAGAAAACACCTGCACACTGACCACACCTACATTTAGACATAATGCACACAGACAGGCTGGTTAGCTCTGTGGTGGCAGCTGAAAAGATATGAGCAGGATCCAAACTTTGTCTTGAAAAAGTCTTGAATAAAGTTGGAGTTAGTGTGCAGGTTTTAACTTTTTCTTCATGTTTGCTGTTTTTTGACAGCCTTGCATTATCATATATCCCATCATAGACCTTCAAAAGGTTTGTTAAAGACCTTTCAAAAAGGTCCTGCTCAAACCCTCCTGGTGGTCTGTCACAGAACTTTAGGAAAGTCCCTCATAGAGCTTCACAGAGGAGGGTCAGGGTCCTTTAGGAGGGTCTGCTGCCCCCAGGAGCCTAATGAATCCACTCGTTTCTCCGTGTCTCTCAGGTGACTCGTCTGATCGAAGGAACAGAGTACGAGTTCAGAGTCGCTGCCTGCAACTCTGCAGGAACCGGACCGTTCAGCGGACCGTCCGACTCGGCCTTCGCTGTCGATCCAATCAGTGAGTAAAAAACAGCTGGCGTCTTTGTCAAGTACTGTTTGATAAATGAATCCGACACATCAAAATAAACTTTCTGAACTAAAATCACTGCCGAACCGAAGTGCTCTGACTGATCTGGATCTGACTGGTTCCTGGAAGAAGATGACTTTGAATGCTGTTCACACAAACTGCATCTCTCCCCTCCAGCTCCTCCCAGCATGCCCGCTGCTCCTGTGGTGGCCGATAAGACGAACCACAACGTGACGCTCACCTGGAAGCCGCCAGAGAGGGACGGAGGAAGTCCCATCAAGGGTTACATTATCCAGATCCAGGACGAGGGCAAGTCAGACTGGGTGAGGGTGAACGACCCCGACACCCTCCACCCCACCACCCAGTTCACTGTGCCCAGCCTCCGCGAGCTCAAACGCTACCGCTTCAGGATCATCGCCGTCAACGACATCGGCGAGTCTGACCCCAGCCCCCGGACCAGCGAGGTCCTGATCGAGGACGTCCAGCGTGAGTCTGACTCTGACGTGTCACTGCACTGAAGAGACAAGGAATCTATCTAAAGGTTTGTCTCTGCGAGTCTCACTGATGTCTCTTTCGTCCACAGTTCCTCCGTCCATCTCCATCGACATGGTGGTCGAGGACCTGCTCTGCATCCGAGCTGGAGATCCAATCAGGATCCCCGCCACCATCAAGGGCCGCCCCGTCCCCAAGGTCACCTGGGACTTTGATGGCAAAGCCAAGGCACACAAGAAGAACAAACTGCACACGCTGCCCGTCGACTCGGAGGTCAGAACTTTGTTTTTACTGAAAACGACCAAAACAAACAACATTTTTATTAGAGAACTGCTGTTTTTTTTTGTTTTGCGATCGCACATTTTATAGACTGAACAACAATTTAAATGCAACATTGTTGTTTTTGCTCCCATATTTCACAGGTTAAGTCAAGATCTAAAACCATTTATTTATCCTGGAAAAGAATAGCTCACTAAAAGCTCATGAAAAGCCTGAAGCGACATTCAGTTTTCAGACGTCTTTCACAAAAATTCTAAACCTTTGAGCCCTCAGCACATTGGTGCCATTTCTTTCAAAAACATGGAAAAAAAAGTGATGAGTAGCTTGGCAAGAAATGCACCACAGATTGCAGGAAATTAGTAGATTTAGAAAGTTGTTTAAAAAAAACAGGGAAGCGTTTCTATCGCAGTATATTAATAATGAGCTTTATTACATTAGTTTAAATAATTTTACAGAATGATATATTTTTTAAGCATTTTGTTCAGGTCAGTGGTAATCAGAAACCTGGTAAAAATGTTCTTAAAAATGTACGAAATGAGTAGATTATTAGTAGTTTATAAATTATTTCAGAAAGGAAAATGTCTAGGGATAAAAGAAAAAAGATAGGTAAAAACTATATTTATAGCAAATTATCCTAATTGTATATTTGAAATGATAATTTGTGACCACTTTTTCAGGTAATTTTTAAAATTTTATTTATTCATTTTTATTAATTATTATTATTTATTTTTTAATTTTTCAGGTAGTTTTCTTGTACTTTTTACATATTTTTTATATGTATATTTTGGGTAATTTTCTCCCTCTTTTTTGTTGCTTATTTCCTTCTTCCTATGTTTTTGAGAGAAATGAAGCCAGTTAGCTCGGGTCTCAAAGGGTTAAATTTAAAGTTATGAAACATAGAAGTAAACAGAAAAATGTTGTTTTCTCAGTGTAGGTCTTCTGTGAGGGTCCGTTGTGTTCTAGGGGTTTGTAGTCTGATTGTCAAACTGTGTCTTCAGGTCGAGTCCACAGACACCACGTCCATCGTGACCGTCCCGTCAGTCTGAGGACCCACTCCGGACGCTACACCATCACCGCCAAGAACAAGTCGGGACAGAAACACGTCAACGTGCGAGTCATCGTCCTCGGTCAGCCTGCGTGATGAGTGTTGCCGTGTTGTAGACAGTGTTGTGTTGTTGTGTTGTTTTTGGGTCTCTGACTGTGTTTTCCTCCCGGTCCCCAGATGTCCCCGGACCTCCGAAGGAGCTGAGGATCACTGACATCACGCGCTCCACCATGAGGCTGATCTGGAAACTCCCCGACACCGACGGAGGAGAGAGAATCAAGAGCTACTTCATCGAGAAGAAAAGTCTCACTGACAAGGCCTGGACCAAGGTGAACTACGCTCTGCAGTCTTTCACTTCCTCTTTTTCAAACGACTTTCAGGTTTTTGCTTTGCAGTGTAGTTTTCTCTTTTTTTTTTTTTTTTTTTTATTCTTTTAAACAATATTTTAAATCAAAATCTTGGTATATATACATGCACACTTATTATATCAAACATGTAGATATGTGTCTCCTTAAGCAAAGCACACTTTGGTTTCAGTGCACGAAACAAAACAAAAACAACAGCAACAACAAAACACACAAAAAAAACAAAAAAATCACAAAGAACAACCTCTCAGACACGAGGCTCTCGTGCACAAATCTTAAATGCATATTATAATTAGCATTTATTTTAGAAAACACTCTAAAACTTAGTTCCAAAAAGAAAACCTGATGGACTCAAAAAAGATGATTTTACAAGAAGGGAAATATATTCTTGATCTGGATCTTAGGAGCTTTACACACCAGAGGCGTTTTTCTCACGAGATGAATTTGCACATTGATATTAATCGTGAAATAACTTTTCCTTGATTGAAATATGAGACGTAGTCGATAGAATATCGATAGAACATATTCCAGCCGTGTTCTGACAGACAACACGAGCAGCCGATGATCATAAGAACAGAGCCGCGGAGAACCAAACGCAGTGACGGACTTTGACTGTCGAACAGCTGAGTGTTTGACAGCCACAGCATTTCATCATGGCGGATCAAACAGCCGATGGTCCGACAGCAGCGCAGTGAGACAGACAAACAGAGCGCAGCTTCTCCTCACAGCACCAAAGTGTCTGAAACAGACACATCTGCAGAGGTGAAAGTGACTTCTTTAGACTCTACAGACGACTTTGTGTTAGTTTCAGCTTTAATCAGACTTTGGATGAATTATTTAGAAACAGCAGGACACATCGCTCCGTGTCTCATCTCATTATTATTACCAGGGGCAGATGTAATGCCAGAGAGTCTCAGTTCTCTGAGACAAGAAAACAAACTTTATGATCAGATCCACTCCTTCAGGTCCTACCTTCCACAATAAAAGCCTGAGACATATTCACTGTGAAACTGTTCAGAGCTGATGGACGTGTTTTGTTTGCTTTTTGTCCTCAGGTGAATGCGGCCTGTGCCAGTCAGGCATACGTGGTGCCGGGCCTGCTGGAGGGTCAAGACTACCAGTTCAGGGTCCGGGCTGAGAACAGACTGGGATTCGGTCCTTTCACCATCACCACCGACCCGGTCCGGGCCAGAGACCCCATCTGTGAGGACCTCTTTTTTTCTGTACACAGAATCAAACGGCCAAAGCAGATACATGGACCTGTTCTAACCTTCCTCCTTTTCCTCAGTCCCCCCCGACCCCCCCACCAAGCTGAAGGTCAACCTGGTGACGAAGACCACGGTGACGCTGAGCTGGGAGCCTCCCAAAAACAACGGAGGCTCTCCGGTGAAGCATTACATCATCGAGCGTCTGAGCTGGGACACCAGCGGGAAGGAGAAGGAGACGTGGAAGCAGTGCAACAAGAGAGACGTGGAGGAGCTCAGCTTCGTGGTGGAGGACCTGAAGGAGGTCAGTCTGCCATGGTGGCAGATTTAAAATATAAATGTCCTTGTAAATTTCTCCCCAACCTGGGCTCAATGCATGGCTCGAATCTCAGCTCGACTCCATATTGAATAGTGGAGTCATCAAACTCCAGTGGTAGGCATGTTTTCTTCTTCAAAAAAAGTAATACATTTTTGAAGAAAAAAGTTGCCCAAAAATTTTTAAAAATCACCAAGATTTTTTTTCTTTAAAGTAAAAGAAGAAAAATCACCATTTTTTCTTTAATCATTCCTAAAAATACTGACCAAAAAAAAAGAAAAAAGCCAATTTGCGTTATTGAGCCAGCTTTTAGGCCCTCCCAAAAAATCCTAAACGCAGAAATGGTGAAATGCAGTTTAGCGGTCTAACTCCACACTGCAGTACTACACAGTTGCTGGTCTGCTTACGTGTTTTAAACAAGTATTTCTAACATTTATAGGATGTCTAGAATGAAAGGAATGATTTTATTTGACCTGGACTTTAAATTTTTGAAAAACAGGAATTCAAATAAAGTGAATTTTTTATTGTTAGCATCACAAAAAATTTTTAAAAAGTGAGCCCACAGTCGAACCCTGAGGAACTCCAGAGGTGAATAATTTTCCAGTTTTCGTGCTTAAGAAACACCAGTAAAAGAAAGTTCAAATGATGGAAACGGCTGCATGTGAAGAAATGTTGATGAGACTGAACGGTGGGAATGAATCTGCTAATGAACAATGGGAAAGGTTTAGAAATTTTGTATGTACAGGAAACTGAAAAGTAAATATTTATCTGTCAATGTGACTTGATATGATAGTATTCAGGGTGGTTCCAGGTCTCCAAGAGTAAAATTTAAGATTTTTGATGCCTTGGGGCTTGGCAAGCCAATAATTAATTAGTACTTTGAGAACCTGCAACTACCTTATACCACACCTACTGAACACCCATTATTCAAACCTTATTGTTGAACCTCTCAGTTTTTATTTTAGATAATTGGTGATAGACATTGCCTGCTGGAACCTGCCAATTTGTTCTGTTGTATTGTATTTGTTGTTGTAAAAATTAAAATTCAATAAAATGTGAATTACAAAAAAGAAACACCAGTAAACCCAGAGGAGATCCGAAAGTATGATTCCAGCTCTACTGGTGCAGATATTCTCACCTGTGATGTCTAACAACTTTAACTTTGTTCATGTCATTACTGTGTGAAAAAGACGCTGAAGTTTCCCTTCAGACTCACCGTGTTATCGTTGATCTGCAGGGAGGAGAATACGAGTTCAGAGTAAAGGCCGTGAACGCTGCTGGACCGAGCCGACCCTCCGCCACCGTCGGACCAATGGTCATCAAGGATCAGACATGTGAGTGACAGTCGCTGCAGCCAATCACAGGCTGCGTATTCAGTAATTCCTTAATTGGAGGAATCTATAAAAATCTTAATTTTCTTATGAAAAAGTCTCCCTCAAATTTTGAAAAGACATAAATTGCTCTTTCTGTATAAGGCCAGATGGGGTTTAAATCTATTATCCAACCTATTTTGTGTGAAATCCGAATCATAAGCACACCAATTCAAAATTTTAATATCTTCCTCCATTTTATACTTTTTTATTATCACTCTATAGATAAAGTATAGTAATTTTTTAGAGATGGTATGCCCCAGCCTCCTTTTTCTATTGGTAGTTGTAATGTTTTATATTGTATTCTGGGTCTTTTTCCTACCCACGATACACATATATCTGATAAATATCCCGTTCTCATCCTGTTATGAATTCATTATTTAAAAGAATATATATGTGTGTGTGTGTGTGTGTGTGTGTGTGTATACATATACATATATATATAAAAGTTTTGTCTCAAAGTCATCAAAAGGTCCTGGAAAAGTCCTGGAAATTTCTGGGTAAATCAGTGTATGAGCCCTGCTCTCTCCTGTGTGTCTGCAGGTGCTCCAACCATCACGCTGCGTGAGGCCATGGAAGGCGAGGAGGGCTGTGACGTCAGCATCGTGGCGAAGGTGAGCGGCTGCCCGTTCCCCACGCTCACCTGGCACAAAGCCAGCGTGGCCAAACCTGAGGAGAAGGCCGCCGTCCAGTACGACCAGCACATGAACAAACTGGTGACGCAGGACAAGTGCACACTGCTGATCCAGCAGGCCAGCAGGCACGACAGCGCCCTCTACAGCCTGACCGCCACCAACAGCCTGGGCACCGCCACCAAAACCATCAAGCTCGCCGTGCTCGGTGAGGAACGCACGCTGCATACATCATCAGCACAGGATCGTCACCTGAGAGCCACACCTGAGCAAAATTACACTTTTCTCACCAGAAAGTCGCCTGTTAGAATATTACCGAGTCTGAAAGTATCAAAAGTCATTTTATGATATTAACCCTTTAAAACCCGGAGTGACATCACTTCCCTGTGCTGCTGTCAGATGCCTTTCACAAGTATTTAACCTTTGACCTCTGAGAACATTGGTTTGATTTATTTCAAAAAAACACTGGAAAAAAGGCAACGAACACCTTGGTAAGAAATGTTCAGCAAATTGCTAGAAATTAGTAGATTTAGAAAATTATTTTTAAAAAGACAGGGAAAAATGTGTAGGGAAAATCTTTATTTCTGATGATCATAATTGCATATTTAAAATCATGTTAAAGACTCATTATACATTTTTAAGGTAATTATTTTTCTTTTTTTGTGATAAGTTTCAGGTAATTTTCTTTTTAAAATTGGGGTTTAACCAAGATTTTTGCGGTGAGGTAAGCCAGTAAAGAAAATGCATGGCTCGGCATCAGAGTGAGAAACACAAAAACACCAAGAAAACTGGCCAACAAACAAGCAGGTAAATGTTAAGATCCTGACAAAAACACTGTGTTTCATGGTTCGTTAAACACTTGAGCGAAACTGTCCTAAAATCCTGAGAAACTGCTGTCGGTAAATGGGTTTTTTGGTCTTAAATCCTTTGATACCCGAGCACATTGGCTCAATTTCTTTTAGCTTTTTTAAAAATTATTATTAGTATTTTTTTAATCAAACCAATTTTCTCAGATTTCAAGTCAAGTCAATTTTATTCATAAAGCCCAATATCACGAATCACAGTTTGCCTCAGAGGGCTTTATAGCATACAGCATCCCTCTGTTCTTAGACCCTCACATCCACTCAGGAAAAACTTCCCAAAAAGAAAACGACTGAGGAGGGATCCCTCTTCAGGACGGACAGACATGCAATAGATTTAATTACAGTAGATGACAAAATGACATATAGGAAAGAGAAAGAGAGAGAGTGATGCACAGCAATAATGGTAACAATAACATAACATATAACAATAGAAATAAACATTTAATACATTTAATAAATTTATGATAGCATGTGATGTTACAAGCAAATATTGTGTTATTACAAGTCCCATATGTATATTAATAGCGGAGGCATGATTCATAATAATGGTAGAAGGTGGCATCGAGCAGGATTACAGCATCAGGGCAACCAAGACCACAATACAGTGCAGCAATGATCCAGGAAATCTACAAAACAACATTTCAGAGCTTTGAATGCTAACGAAAAGGCGTCATATAGAAAACTGATTTGGATTCAGGTGTTTAAAGGGTTAATTTCATTCCAAGTAGCATTAAAAAAAAAGTCTTGAATCTGACTTGCAACTGTAAGAACTCTGGGTGTTGACGCTACTTTAATGTTTAACTTGACAAACATGACTCCTCCCCCTGCAGGACCTCCCAGTGCTCCCATCGGACCCATCAAGTTCACAGAGGTGTTTGCTGAGAGGATCGGCCTGTCCTGGAACCCGCCTACAGACGACGGCGGGTCCAAGATCACCAACTACGTGGTGGAGAAGCGCGAGGAAAACAGGAAGTCCTGGGTCCATGTCTCCAATGACCCCAAGGAGTGCGCCTACGTCGTGACCCGGCTGACGGAGAACCACGAGTACGAGTTCCGAGTCATGGCCCAGAACAAGTTCGGTGTTGGCCCGCCGCTGATGAGTGAGCCAGAGAAAGCCCGAAACCTCTTCAGTGAGTTTTTACTCTCTGAGCGAGTTTTATCTGACTCCTGCTGATGTATTGATTATTGATCGATGACTCCTGCAGCAGATGTATTGATTACTGATCGATGTCCCGTCCTCTTGCAGCTGTCCCTGGTCAGTGTGAGAAGCCGACGGTGACGGATGTCTGCGTGGAGTCCATGAAGGTCAGCTGGGACGAGCCTAAGTACGACGGCGGCTCCCCCATCACCGGATACTACGTGGAGAAGAAGGAGACGACTGCAAAGCGCTGGGTCCGTGTCCTCCGCGAGCCAATCAGAGCGCTGCCCCTGGGCAACAACTGGCATGTCACCGGCCTGCAGGAGGGCGCCTCCTACCAGTTCAGGGTCATCGCTGTCAACGCCGCCGGCTGCGGCCTGCCCAGCGTGCCCTCTGACCCCATACTCTGCAGAGACCCCATCAGTAAGAGATGCCTGTTTCTATTAAAAAATGACTTTAATTTGATTCTTTTAATCACTTAACCCTGAAATCTTCTTTGAAACCTGCAGCAACATCAGTTTTTTCATTCAATTTTTCAGGTCATTCTCTTAGATTTTCAATGTTTTTGAAAGAAATCAAGGCAGTTTGCTCAGTTTTCAAAGGGTTAAACATCAGTCGTCATTAACTGTTGAACAAACAAATTTCTCTCAGCTCATAAACTTTCTCGTCATCTTTGTTTGTTTTGATGATTGTCACGATAATGCGAGTATTTCTGTGTGTGTTCAGAGCCTCCCGGGCCGCCCATTCCCAAAGTGACGGACTGGACCAAGTCTACGGTCGAGCTGGAGTGGATCCCTCCACTGGCAGACGGAGGGTCAAAGGTCACCGGGTACATTGCCGAGTTCAAGGAGGTTAACAAGGAGGAGGAGGAGAAGAAGGCTCAGAGGAGGCTGCTGCTGAGCGGCGCCGAGGAGGAGGAGAAGGAGCCCGAGAGCGAGGAGAGCTGGCAGAAGGTAGAAAAAATAATAGTACAGTAGGAAGTTATTTTTTTTAATTTTTAACGTTTAATGTTTATTTCAAAGGGACACAGCAAATTAATGAACATCAGTATAAAATACAAATGTAAATATGCTGAGTCAGCTGGACCGATCATTTACATCAATCATCTCTTGGTAGGTAAATAAAGAAAGAAAAGATAAAAAAGACGACAAAACAAGAAAAAGTGCTGAATTTAAATAATGAAAAAGTTTTTGTTTTATAGGTTTTATTATATATTTCTCTGTAACATAATTTGAATTATTAAATTTGAATTATGAATATAGTTTTCTGGCTATTTTCCCTTTTTTTAGATCATTTTCTAATAATCCCCCTTTCTTTTTAAAATTAATTTTAAGGTAAATTTTTTTGCAATTTGTGGGACAAATCAAAACCAATTTTCTCCGTTTTCAAAGTGCTCAAATAGTTTGTGAAAGGCGCCTGAATGAAGAAAAAGAAACCCGATGTGGATCCAGGTCAAAGAGTGAAAACAATATACATTTTTATGTTCCTGTTCAAGAGAGTTTTTTGGTTTATATGTTCCTGTTTTGGAGATTTTTTTTTCGGTTTTTATTTTGGGGTTGAGTATGCATCTCGCTGTTGTCTCTGCAGGCGAAAGACACCGAGATCAGAGGGACCAAGTTCGTGGTTCCTGGTCTGAAGGAGGGCGGTCTGTACCGCTTCAGAGTCCGAGCTGTGAATGCCGCTGGAGTCGGAGAGCCGGGATACGTGTCGGAGCTCATCGAGACCAAAGACAGAACCAGTAAGACTCGGATCCAGCTCACGTTTGTTTATCTGTGATGTTTCTGGTGAAAACGTTTTCGTAACCTCACGCCGTCTCCTCCAGTTCCTCCGGAGATGGACCTGGACGCCTCTGTGAAGGAGAAGATCGTGGTCCACGCCGGCGGCACCATCCGCATCATCGCCTATGTGTCGGGTAAACCCGCCCCGCAGATCTCATGGTGCCGCGACGACGCCGAGGTGCCCAAAGAGGCCGCGGTGGAGAAGACAGGCATCTCCAACTCGCTGGTCATCAAGAACTGCAAACGCCAACACCAGGGCATCTACACGCTGAGCGCTAAAAACGAGGGTGGCGAGAGGAAGAAGGCCGTCATCGTGGAGGTGCTCGGTGAGTCGGGGGGCCGTGTGAGGAGATGAAATGCGTTTATGATTAAAATAAATCAACTAAAGTAAAGTTACACGATGCCGTCAGTCCTCAGCAAACATCCGTCTGCATTTATTCAGACATCAAGTGACAAAGTCAAACTTTTTCCACCTCGTAAACAACGTCCCCTCTGTCCTCCCTGCAGACGTCCCCGGACCCGTCGGCCAACCCTTCGCCGGCGAGAATCTGACCAACGACTCCTGCAAGCTGACCTGGTACTCCCCCGAGGACGACGGCGGCTCGGCCATCACCAACTACATAATCGAGAAGAGGGAGGCAGACCGCATGGGCTGGACGTCGGTGTCCTACACGGTGACCCGGAACAACGCCGTGGTGCAGGGACTCATCGACGGGAAGGGCTACTTCTTCAGGATCGCCGCCGAGAACATCATCGGCATGGGACCGTTCATCGAAACCGACAAGATGGTTCTCATCAAGGACCCCATCTGTGAGTGGCACACAGAGACCTGATATACATCGTTATCGTTTTAACCCTTTAGTTAGTTTAAACAGCACAAAACTGCGTACATGACCAGATGGGGGCGCAAGTACAAAAATGCAATTTCCTAAATAAAATGTAAATAAGAGTGCAGATAAAATTAAGAGTAAAAGAAATAAGCGCATGTATCAGCAGATTAGACTTCAGTGCAGGAAGTGATGTCATATAAAAAGGGTAGAAAGCCAAACCATTACATTTAAAACAGGTGATATTATTTCTGTTAAATGTGTCTCATGCTGTCTGCGTCTCCTCCAGCTGTCCCTGAGCGTCCAGAGGACCTGCACATCACCGCCGTCACCAAGGAATCCCTGTCGGTCGCCTGGAGACCGCCCAAATACGATGGCGGCGCCGAGGTGACGGAGTACATCCTGGAGTCCCGCATGGTCGGCAAGGACAGCTTCACCCGCGTGGGTGGAGACACCAAGCTGATGGACAGGAAGTTCACCCTGACGGGGCTTAAGGACGGCTCGAGCCACGAGTTCAGAGTCTCTGCCGTCAACCAGGTGGGACGGGGCAAACCGTCCTTCGCCACCAAACCCGTCCAGTGCAAGGACGAGCTGGGTGAGTGACACAGAGACACGTTAATTCATCTGATGGAAAACTAGAGACGATCCGCTGATCTTTTAATACGCTGTACCCCCTCAGAACCGCCAAACCTGGACCTGGACTTCAGGGACAAGATGATGGTGAAGGTGGGAGACGCCTGCATGCTGTCGGGACGCTACAGCGGCAAACCGGCCCCGACTATCACCTGGAAGAAGAACGAGGAGGAGCTGAAGGCCGACGATGACATCAGCCTCCACAGCACCACGCGCCATCTCAGCCTCAACATCGCCCACACCAAGAGGGACCACAGCGGCCTCTACGCCGTCAGCGTGGACAACGCCGCCGGCTCCCGCTCTGGACTCTGCACCCTCACCGTGGTCGGTGAGTCGGATCAGAGAGACAGACGAAGCATTCAGAGGCCAAAGTTCAGAATTATTAAATTTCAGATTACATGATTTGCACACAAACTCTTCAAAGTGCAAAAAAAGGACAGAAAACACCAGATTTAAAATCAAATAAAATGTTTTTTGAATCAGGGATTGAATCTGGGAAAGTCATGGAATTTCATTGTCATGTTTTCCAAGCCTGGAAGAGCTTAAATAAGTGAAAATCATTCAGAAGTTTTGGAAAAGTCATTGAAAAACATGCCAGTCCTGCAGTGTTACCGCAAAACTTGTAGCGCCTTATTAATAATAATAATAATATATTTTATTTTCCTTTCTGTCTTTAATGTGAGATCTGAGCACTGTGTTGTTAAGTTCAAAAATCAGTAAAATCTATTTGAAAAAAAAAAAAAAAAAGCCCGGCAAGCAGGACAAGAAAAAAAAACATTCTAATGGGTCTTTGAAAAGTCATGGAAAAGTTTTGCAAAGTTGTCCATGTCCATGTCCGTGTGTGTGATGAGTGAACCAGGAGTGATCTGTGTTGGTTTTTGCTCCCGTCAGACCGTCCTCAGCCTCCGGAGGGCCCCGTGGTCTTCAACGAGGTCTACAGGAACTACATGGTGGTCTCCTGGAACCCCCCGCTGGACGACGGAGGCTGCGCCGTCTCCAACTACATCATCGAGAAGAGAGACACCAACAGAGACCTGTGG
Source organism: Plectropomus leopardus (assembly GCF_026936395.1). Classification (NCBI taxonomy): domain Eukaryota; kingdom Metazoa; phylum Chordata; class Actinopteri; order Perciformes; family Serranidae; genus Plectropomus; species Plectropomus leopardus. The sequence continues at coordinate 37,299,564 of NC_142185.1, read as the reverse complement.
ATGCCCGTCACCGCCTCCTGCACCAGGACCACCTGCAGGGTGAGCTGAAATCTGACACCACTCACTGAGAGGTTTAACCCTTTAGGGACTGTTTGCTGCATTTTAGTCTCTTGTCTTCTTCCTGTTGTGATAACTGTGTGTGTGTTGATGCATGTGTCCTAAATGTAGTCCAGATTGTGTATTTGAGTGTAATCAGTGAATTTGCAGCTCAGCTCCTACAATAAGTCTAAAATACACTGTGGAAACTTAATAGTTACATTCAGACTGTTCAGGTCCAAAAATGCTCCATTGAAACCCATTCAAACTGACATTTTTGATCCCACAGCCATCAGAGCAGAAAAACAGGACTTGTATTATTTCTGGGTGTCATTCTGGGCTTTTGACTCTGAATTTGTCATTTTGACTATTTTCCACCTGATGAGGTCATTTTGACCATATTTGGCATATGGAGGAAATACATGCTATTTCCACTAGGTGACCTGTCACAGTCAATGTAGCTGCTGATCACTGACATATCCCAGACTGTCAGCAGCTACACTCACACACTGACATATCCCAGACTGTCAGCAGCTACACTCACACACTGACATATCCCAGACTGTCAGCAGCTACACTCACACACTGACATATCCCAGACTGTCAGCAGCTACACTCACACACTGACATATCCCAGACTGTCAGCAGCTACACTCACACACTGACATATCCCAGACTGTCAGCAGCTACACTCACACACTGACATATCCCAGACTGTCAGCAGCTACACTCACACACTGACATATCCCAGACTGTCAGCAGCTACACTCACACACTGACATATCCCAGACTGAAAATAATTCATTGCATTTTTAAATGCTTGCTGATGTTTGCATCCCGGTGTGTGTGTGTGTGTGTGTGTGTGTGTGTGTGTGTGTGTGTGTGTGTGTGTGTGTGTGTGTGTCTCTCTCTCTCTCTCTCTCTCTCTCTCTCTCTCTCTCCAGGTGCCGAAGCTGATCGAGGGTCGTGAGTACATCATCAGGATCATGGCTCAGAACATCTACGGCATCAGTGAGCCGCTGCTGTCTGCAGAGATGAAGGCCAGAGACGTCTTCAGTGAGTCTCGCCGACCGCACGTGCACACTCACATGTGCACGCTCACACATGCATGCTCACACACCTCTGTCTTTCATTGCCCGGATATTTATGTGTTGAGATATTGACAGCGGTTATTGGTTAATGTATACCTTCAAATTGTGTCAAAAATAAATAAATTCATGAATAATAAATTATTTATAGGAATAAATAATAAAAAGTAAATAGAAATAAATAAATAAATATATAATTAAATAGGTCCAAAAAGCACCTCAGGTAAAGCAGAATAGAGCTCTATATAATCCCACTTTTCAAGCAAGTTTGATCCCATTTCATGTCGTGTTTCACAATCATTTGTAGCGATATACAGATGTCATACAAATGTCTCATCAGTCTGTGTGTCTTATGTCCACCACAGAGGTGTAAATGTCTCATCAGTCTGTGTGTCTTATGTCCATCACAGAGGTGTAAATGTCTCATCAGTCTGTGTGTCTTATGTCCATCACAGAGGTGTAAATGTCTCATCAGTCTGTGTGTCTTATGTCCACCACAGAGGTGTAAATGTCTCATCAGTCTGTGTGTCTTATGTCCACCACAGAGGTGTAAATGTCTCATCAGTCTGTGTGTCTTATGTCCACCACAGAGGTGTAAATGTCTCATCAGTCTGTGTGTCTTATGTCCACCACAGAGGTGCCTGATGCTCCCAAACAGCCCACAGTGAAGGAGGTTTATCACGACTCGGCCCTCATCAGCTGGGAGCCTCCTGCTGACGGAGGAAAACCAATCACAGGCTACATTGTGGAGAGGAAGGAGACCATGGCCAAGAGGTACACACACACACACACACACACACACACACACACACACACACAAGACAAACAATCGACACAGGATCACATGATAAAATGTGACGTGTGGAAATGGAGATTAGAAACAACGATCGGCTGCTGACGTTTGTTTCCAGGTGGGTTCGCTGCAACACGGACCGGATCTACCCGAAGGTGGAGTACTGGGTGACGGAGCTGCTGCAGGGCTGCGAGTACGAGTTCAGAGTCAGCGCCGAGAACGTGGTCGGCGCCGGAGACCCGAGCCCGCCGTCCAAACCTGTCTTCTCCAAAGACCCCATCGGTGAGTCCTCCAGCGGAGCTCTGTTAAATCTCCATCACCCCGTCCATCCATCACTAAACCTGCCCCCCACAGTGAAACCCGGCCCACCCGTCAACCTCCAGGCCATCGACTTCACCAAGGAGTCGGTGACGCTGTCCTGGCAGCCGCCCACTGACACCGGCAGAGGGAAGATCTTCGGATACCTGCTGGAGTTCCAGAAGGCCGGAGAGGAGGAGTGGCTGCAGGTCAGTCTGATTTACCGACGCCCCCGACCCCCGATCCCTGACCCCCGACCCCTGACCTTCACTCCGCTCCTCCTCAGTCCCTCCAAACATGAAGTCATATTCAGGGTTCATACGGTCATGGAAAACCTGGAAAAAGTCTGAAAGTTTTGGAAAGTTCATGGAATTTTGTTTCAGAAAACAGCATGTGTTTAAAAATCCAGAATTATTTCTGTTCTTGCAGCGTCTGCCTGTGATCAATGGTGTCATTTTTGGTGATTTTTCAGAAATAATCCCAAAAATTTGAAGGAAAAAACCCATGCTGAAACATTTTCTTCAGAAATCTATTTTTTTTAAGTGGGAAATTTTGCTGTTTTAATTGAAAAATAAAGGGCGAAAAACAGTTTCTTAAAAAAAATCCCCCTTTTTTGAAAAAAAAAACGAAGTGGGAAACAAATTATTTTTCAAAATAATCAGCAACAATTTTGAAGGAAAAAAAATGGCCAAGATATTTGAAAAGAAACTCGGTTTTTGTAAAACTGTGAATGAACCTGGATGTTGAATCTGGTCCTGCTGGCACCCTCAGGTGAACCAGACTCCGGACTCCTGCCAGGAGACCAAGTTTAAGGTGATCGGCCTGGACGAAGGCGCTCTGTACCGCTTCAGAGTCATGGCCGTCAACGCCGCCGGAGTGTCCGACCCCGCCAACCTCACGGAGCCAATCAGAGTGCAGGACAGACTTGGTGAGCCGTCATTGTCCACTGTGATCTACCAAAACAGAATCAGACCGTGACGTCTCTGCGTTAACGACCATTTCCTCTTTTTTCTTTTTTTTCTTCTTCTTCTTCTTCTTCATGCCATCGCCCCTCAGAGCCCCCAGAGCTCATTCTGGACGCCGCCATGACCCGCGAGGTGAGGGCGATGGCCGGCACCCACATCACTCTGATGGCCGCCATCAAGGGCGTGCCATTCCCCACCGTCACCTGGAAGAAGAACGACGCCGAGGTCCCCACCAGGGCCGACATCGAGACCAACCAGGCCGGCACCAAGCTGGAGATGAGGTTCTGTCACCGCGGAGACTGCGGAGACTACACGCTCACCGTGGAGAACCCGGCCGGCTCCAAGACCGCCATCTGCACAGTGCTGGTGCTCGGTAAGACGTGAATTTTTTTTAGTATTATATATTTTTTTAGTTTTTGTATTTTTGAATTATTAATTGTATTATTGTTATTTTACCATTATTTATTATTTTAGTTTTTTAATTTTAGAATTATTTTTAATTTTAGTGGTATTATTTTAGCATTATTATTTTAGTATTATTCGTTTTTTTTGTATTATTATTATTTTGTGGCTTTTCTGGAATTTATGATTGAGCTGGGAGGGATGAGAGATGACATGCAGCAAATAGTGACGTTCCCGCTCTGCCTTCAGACAAACCGGGTCCCGTCCAGCACCTGCGGGTGTCTGACGTCAGGAGCGACTCCGCCTACCTGTCCTGGAAGGACCCGGAGGACAACGGCGGCAGTCGCATCACCAACTTCGTGGTGGAGAAGAAGGACACGGCGTCCACTCAGTGGGTCCCCGTCTGCTCCACGTCCAAGAAGCGCAGCATGACGCTGAAGTACCTGATGGAGGGCACTTCCTACACCTTCAGGGTCGCTGCTGAGAACGTGTACGGCCGCAGCGGATATCGCGAGACGCCAAAGCCCATCAAGGCCATGAACCCGCTCTGTGAGTACCAGCATGCTGAACGCCTCATCAGCAGATTATTGTCAAGGGTTCATACGGTCATGGAAAGTCATGGAATTCTCGAAACTAAATGTAACCTGAAAGATTTGGAAAAATCATAAAATTTTGTTTCAAAACAAAAATAAATCAAGAACTGTTGGAAATTTGAACATCTTATGATAACTTCTGTTTTTACAGCTTCTGGCTGTGATAAATGGGGTCATTTTTAAAGAAAACATTTTTTCCAAACCCACAGGTTTTATTCCATTTTCCGCCATTTTTTCCCCAAAATTTTTGCAGATTTTTAAAGAGAAAAAAAGGCAAATGTTTTTATTTAATTTTTTGGAGGCAATTTACAAAGAAAGGAAAATATTTTTTTTTAAATTGTCTTTAAAAACTGTCAAAAACAGAAAAAACAATTGGCAAAATGTTTTCAAGAAAATATACTTTTCAAAGCCCCCCCAATTTTTTAAATGGAAAAAAAAGGAAAAAAAAAGCTGTTTTTCTTCTGTAAAAATCTGCAAACATTTTTCAAGAAAAAAAGACTAAAATTAGAGAATTCTGAGAATGTATGGTCTTTAACATTTGCCTCAAAGTCCTGGAAAAGTCCTGGAAATTAATTGGTAAAAATGAACCAGTTGAAATCTCTTTCCTCCGTCCCTGCAGTCCCTCCTGGTCCTCCCAAAGACCTGCACCACAGCGACGTGGACAAAACCGAGGTGTGGCTGGTCTGGAACTGGCCCGACCGCAACGGAGGAAGTGAGATCACCGGCTTCCTGGTGGAGTATCAGGAGGAGGGAGAGAAGGAGTGGGACGAGTGGAAGGTCGTGAGCATCCCAGAGAGTCATGTGACCGGCCTGGAGGAGGGAAAGACCTACCGCTTCAGAGTGAGGGCGGAGAACGCCATCGGCCTCAGCAGACCCGACACCACCGTGCCCATCCTCTGTCAGGAGAAACTGGGTGAGATACACAACTAAACTTAAGCACTCTAAACAGCAGTGATGCTCAACCTATGCCCCGCGGGCCAACTCTGGCCCCTGACAGGGCTCCTTGTGGCCCCCCAACCATTTTCTAATTGACAATAAAAGTAAAGTGATTGAGACTGTGAATTGTTTTTGTCCTTTTAGTCTCCATAAGGTGTCAGAGACATAAAACAGCATCAAAATAGAGCTTGTTGATCAAAAAAAGAGTCAGAGGAGGATCCCCCACACCCCCGACAGAGGACACAGCTGAGACACTGATGTCCTAAAATCCTAGAAATGTCCTAAAATCTTAGAAGCAACAGAAAATCCAAGAAACGTCCTTAAGTCCTTGAAATCTTAAAATCCTTGAAACGTCCTAAAATCCCAGAAACATTTGTGGGGCTGCTGCAACTGGCCCCTGTCACTCCTGTTCACCAACACTTAATTTCAGTGTCTGTAAACATGATGAGTCTCGTATCTCGAGGTCACCTTCTCTGTCTGCTCGTCCACAGTTCCTCCGATCCTTGAGGTGGACCTGAAGCTCACTGAGGGTATCACGGTGAAGGCCGGCACCACCATCAGGCTGCCAGCTATCATGAGAGGAATCCCCGTTCCCACCGCCAAGTGGTCCATGGACGGAGAGGAGATCAAGAGTGAGGGAAACATCAAGATCGACACAGACAACTTCTCCACTGTGCTTAGCATCAACGAGTGCACCAGGAACCACACCGGCTCCTACCTGCTCACCGTGTCCAACCCGGCCGGAACCAAGACAGCTGCCCTTAACGTCACAGTCCTAGATGTTCCCGCCGCTCCCATCGGCCCTGTCAACATCTTGGAGGTCACTCCTGACTCCATGATGATCGAGTGGCGTCCTCCCAAGGACGACGGCGGCAGCCCTGTCACCAACTACATCGTGGAGAAGAGAGAGTCCAACAAGGGAACATGGGGAGGCGTGAGCTCTGGCAGCCTCGCCACCAAGATGAACATTATCCGCCTGCAGAGGGGCGTAGAGTACGTGGTCCGTATTCGTGCCGAGAACAAGATGGGCATCGGCGCTCCTTTGGAGAGCAAGCCCACCGTTGCTGAGCACTCCTTCATGCCGCCCAGCCCGCCTGGTAAGCCACAGTTCTCTGATGTCTCAGAGGATGCCGTTACAGTGGGCTGGACCATGCCCCTGTCCGACGGCGGCAGCCAGATCACAGGCTACATCATCGAGCGCAGACATAAGGGAGGAAAATGGATCCGCGTCAACAAGACGCCCTGCAAGGACCTGAGGTACAGAGTCCTGGGTCTGTTTGAGGGCAACGAGTACGAATTCAGAGTGTTTGCTGAGAATATCGCCGGCTACAGCGGCCCTTCTCCTGTCTCCGACACCTGCAAGCCCTGCAGGCCCATCACCGTTCCCAGCGCCCCTGTCAACCCCAAAGTCAAAGACTACAGCAAGACCACCGCCTACCTGGTGTGGACCAAACCCACCAGAGACGGAGGTAGCCCCATCCTGGGCTACACCGTGGAGATGAAGAAGGGGGACACTGAAGAGTGGAAAACGATGAACCTGGACGACTTCGTAAAGCAGTGCGCCTTCACGGTGAAGGGTCTGGAGGAGGGCGTGACCTACAGGTTCAGAGTCTACGCCTCCAACATGATCGGAGATGGAGAGTCCAGAGAAATCCCAGAGTCCATCGTCGCTCAGGACATCGTGATCCCTCCAGAGATCGAGATGGATGCCACCTGCCGCGAGCACCTCACCGTGCGTGTCGGACACAACATCAACATCATCGGCTACATCAAGGCCCGCCCAGACCCAGAGGTGATCTGGTCGAAGGGGGAGACGGTCATGGAGAAAAGCAAACGTGTCACAATCATGCAGAACTTGCCCGTGGTCCATCTGAGGATCAAAGAAGCCACGAGAGACGACCATGGAAAATACATCCTGAAGGCTTCAAACGAAGGCGGCGAGGCGTCCTGCAACATCACAGTCAACGTTCTGGACAGACCCAGCCACTGCCAAAACCTGCACACCACCTACGCCACCAGGGACTCCTGCATGATCAACTGGGAGGCCCCCAAAGACAACGGTGGATCTGAGATCACCAACTACATTGTGGAGTGCCGTGAGCCCAGCATCAGCATGTGGTCCATGATCTCCTCCAACTGCACCAACCGCAAGATCAAGGCCAAGCTGATGGAGGGCCACGAGTACCTGTTCCGTGTCTGCGCTGTCAATAAGATGGGCCCCGGACCCTGCGTGGAGATCAAGACCCCTCTGCTGGCCATCGACCCCATCGAGAAGCCCGGTGAGCCCGAGAACTTCAGGGCCACTGACATCGGGAAGAACTACGTCTACCTGAGATGGAGGAAGCCCGACTACGACGGCGGCAGCCCCAACCTCTCCTACAACCTGGAGTGCAAAGCCAAAGACGCTGAGCAGTGGGAGAAGCTCAATGCCGGCACACTGACCAACACCTTCTTCATGGCTGACAAGTGCACAGAGAACCAGACCTACACCTTCAGGTGGGTCGCTGCATCAGAGTGCAGAGCTTCGCAGCAGGCGGGTTTCTGATACAGAACTGAGCAGAACTTAAATGATATTTTAGAAATGACAATAAAACACAATCGCGAGTTCCAAAAAAGTGTTTCGGCAAATATTGTGTTGATGTTTAATATCAAAAGACTCGGGTGGAGTTTGGGGGCAAAAAAACATGATCAGACATCTTAAGTTTGTTTTTTTGGTGTGTTGTGCCTCAGAAATGTTGTTAATAAATCTCATCATCTGTCATTCAGGGTGCAGACGGTCAATGAAGGAGGGGAGAGTGCGTGGGTGAAACTTGCGGACATTGTGGTGAAGGAGGAGATCCAGAAGCCGGTCCTGGACATGAAGCTGGCTGGAACTCTGACGGTGAAAGTTGGAGAGTCCGCCCGCATGGAGGCCGGCCTGAGAGGAAAGCCGCAGCCCGATGTCAAATGGACCAAAGACAAAGCGGTCGGAGACAACCCCAGAATCAGCTATGAAACCGGACCAGATTACTCCAAGTTCCTTCTGACCAAATCCAGACGCAGCGACAGCGGGAAGTACGTCATCACTGCCACCAACTCGGCCGGCACCTTCACGGCTTACGCCAACCTGAACGTCCTGGACGTCCCCGGCCCCGTCAGGAACCTCAGGATCACTGGTATCGGAGCTGAAAGGTGCAGGGTGGTCTGGGACGCTCCGGAGGATGACGGAGGCTGTGAGGTTGACAGCTACATCCTGGAGAAGTGCGAGACCAGGAGGATGGTCTGGTCCACGTACTCGGCCTCCGTGGTCACGCCATACTGCAACGTCACTCGTCTGGTGGAGAACAACGAGTACATCTTCAGAGTGAGGGCCGAGAACAAGATGGGAACCGGCCCCGCCATCGAGAGCAAGCCCATCACTGTCAAGACCCAGTTCAACAGACCTGGACCCCCTGAGGCACCTGAGGTCACCAAGGTACCCTAAAAAGACTTCCTGTTTCATAGATTTTCCTAAAATTGACTTACAGGGAAAAAAATCAGCAGATAAATAAAATAAAAATGCAAAGAAAAAAACCCATTAACAATTAAAAAATAAAATGAATGGTTAGTTACTGTGTACAGAAATCTTGAAGATTACATTGAAAATTAAACATTGTATTTATTTTTTTTACATACTTTTTTTCTGTGACAAGATTTTAAATATGAAATGATTATTATTACAAATATAGTTTTCGGGACATTTTTCCTTTTTTTTGGATAATTTTCTGATAATCCTCCCCTTTAAAAATAAACAAACAAAAAATTGACCCAAAAAAGCTAAAAATATTTTAAAATAAATTTTATTTAATTTTATTGTTTTTCTGTAACATAATTTTAAATATAAAAGTATTATGATTGCAAAAATAAAAGTTTTTGGGACATTTTGTTTTCTTTAAACATATTTTTCTGATAGTCCTTCCCTCTTAAAAAACAAAAATAAACAAAAACAAGACCTAAAATAGCTAAAAAAAAATCTGTGTATATATATATATATATATATATATATATAAATATATATAATTTCACATGTCATTGTATTTTTTATGTAACATAGTTTTAAATGTAAAATTCTTTGTCGCCAAAAAATTAGCTCATTTAGTTCAAAGATTAAAGCACTTGAACGCAGCACAAAAGTGACGTCAGTCCAGGTTTCAAAGGGTTAACATGTCTCTGTCTCTTAGTGTTTCATGTCGTAGCTCGTTAGAGACGCAGTGCGGTCGCTCTCCCTGGTCCTGAAATCACCTGCAGAAATAAATCCCAGAGCTGGTGCTCACAGCTTTAACCCTTTGTTAACAGGTCAGTAAAGACGAGATGACGGTGGTCTGGGCTCCTCCAGAGAACGACGGTGGAAAGTCCATTACTGGCTACATCCTGGAGAGGAAGGAGAAGCGGGCCGTGCGCTGGGTGGCGTGCACCAAGAGTCCCATCTCCGAGAGACGCATGAAAGTCGCCAACCTGATCCCCAACCACGAGTACCAGTTCAGGGTGAAGGCCGAGAACGAGGTGGGCCTGGGAGACCCCAGCAAGCCCTGCAGACCCGTCGCAGCCAAAGATCCCATCGGTGAGTCCGCCGCTGCTGTCACCGTTTACTTATGTTCTCCAGATCTGCTCTCAGGCCACAGAAACCACAGGAAGTGAGAGAGAGTGTTTTTAAACAATTCATTTATGGAGATCAGTTTCAGTTTATCAGACGAGACATTAACAGAAGATATAATCATCATAATCGCGTAAAACACCTTTAATTTTTTGGGCTTGAAATGTCTGAAATACACCAGCACACATTTTTGATGTATTTTGAGATATCTGAAGTATCTTAAAATATAATCTCAAAGTTCAAATATGAACAGAAATGTGAAGAGACATGGCAGGAATTAAAAAAAAAGAAAGAAAAAATAACTGAACAAAACAAAATGCATCAAGGCGAATTTCAGCTCATGTAGGACAGCAGTTAAATATTGCAGTTAAGAAAGTGACATAAAGAATTACTGCACCCTAAAAACCCTGTTGCACATTTTAGCTATGATAAATACATTTTGGATTTTTAAGTGTAGGTGTGTGTATGAAGTCCAGGTGTCCGTCTGTGGACTGAGGGTGTCAGACACTCTGAGGGAGGAGCTGCAGAGTCTGATTCCCGCGGTGCTCTGTGGCGGGTCGTTCGGTCTGTCTCTGGATGTGCGTCACGCTGTCACACGGAGGGCTGATGTTTTTGGAAAAGTCGTGCACATTTAGCTTTAGGAAAGTGCAGCTGATGTTGCTGAACTGTACTGTCAAAGTGTTTTTACTGACCTTTGTTGTTCTGTCTGTACCTGCAGAGCCCCCCGGCCCCCCTGCAGGCCTGAAGGTGGGCGACAGCACCAAGACCTCCATCACCCTGTCCTGGTCCAAACCGGTGTATGACGGCGGCGCCCCCATCATCGGGTACAGCCTGGACATGAGGCTGAAGAGCGAGGCCGACCCCGAGAAGCCCACCGAGGGCTGGAAGAGGATCGACACTCACGGCCCGCTGGTGCTCACAGAGTTTACCATCGGCCAACTGGACGAGAAGCAGGAGTATGAGTTCAAGGTGTCCGCCAAAAACCAGGTGGGCTGGGGACGTCACGCCTACCTGAAGGAGGCCGTCTCTCCCAAAGAGATCCTGGGTAAGAACTGACTAACACCAGCTGAACGAACGGATGGTGTCACGTGACGTGGTGAGTGTGGACAACTCTTTTGACCTCTGTGTGTTTCTATGGCAACAGAGGCTCCAGAGATCGACCTGGACGCCAGTTTGAGGAAGGGCCTGTCCGTCAGGGCCGGCTGTCCAATCAGGCTTTTCGCTGTGATCAGAGGAAGACCCGCCCCTAAGGTCACCTGGAAGCGTCTGGGCGTGGACAACGTGATCCGCAGAGGACACGTGGACCAGGTGGACACCATGTCCTTCCTGGTCATCCCTGAGAGCACCAGAGAGGACTCGGGGAGATACTCACTGACTCTGTCCAACTCGGCCGGAGAGAAAGCCGTGTTCGTCCGCGTCAAAGTCCTCGGTGAGACACACAAATGAATTTTAATTAACGCTTGCCTTTAAAAAAATGTACATTTTTCGCTGGAAAGGAAACAGAATGATTCTTAAACTCGTCCTCTGCAGACACTCCTGGACCCGTCGGCGGCCTGGAGGCCACTGACATCACCAAGACCAATGCCCAGCTGTCCTGGTTGCCCCCGGAGAACGACGGCGGCAGCCCCATCACCAACTACATTGTGGAGAAACGCGAGGTGGACAGGAAGACCTGGAACAAGTGCACCGAGGACCTGAAGAAGACCAGCTTCAAGGTGACCAACATGACGCCCGGCATCGAGTACTACTTCAGAGTCACCGCCTGCAACAAGTACGGCATCGGAGTCCCACAGGACTCGCCCAAGTCCTACCTGGCTGTGGACCCCATCAGTGAGTGTCCCCACCGACTCTGTGTCTCTGACGCTGTCCAGTTCTGCCTCTGTTATTCCCACTGTTTATTTTTTTAAGTTAGTGATTTATTTTTGTGAATAGTTTGGAAACATTCGGCACAAAACAAGTGACTAACAAACCGGAGAGACAATAACCTCAAAGATCACTCATCAAAATGCAGATAAAAAAGGAGCAGAAAGAAAAAAGGTCAGGAGGAGGAAAAAATCATGAATTAATTAAAAAAAATAAATGTAAAAATAAGGGGCCGTGTTATTGTCTCTGGAGAGGTCCTAAATTTGAGGTGGGGGGTGAATCTGCTGCTGGTCCGGAGAGCTGAAACAGGGAATTGTGGTGTTGTTGGCGTTTGTTTTGTCCCCGTTCTAGTCTGAAGCGTGTGTGTGCGTGTGTGTGTGTGTGTGTGTGTGTGTGTGTGTGGGGGAGGTGAAACGAAGACGGTGAAATTTGATAACTGTAAGTTTGCCTCTGATTTAGATCGAGAAATGCAGAAAGCACAGAAGCAAAAAAAGGGATGAAGTGAATGAGTGACGAATGATGAAGGATGTCAGCAGATTTGGAGTTTATGGCTCAAAGATCAAAATGTTTATATGTTGTTGTTTGTGTTGTCAGGTAATAAATAAAATATGTACTGTTCCCGAATAATATCTGTAACAAAAATAAGGAAAAAAATGATAACAATGAAAATTAATAACCCTAACCCTAATAATAATTAAAATAATAATAATGAAAATTAAAAGATCATTGGTCCTGCTGTGTGTCTTTCAGGTGAGCCCGACCCTCCCAAGAAGGTGGACGTGTTGGAGATCACGAAGAACAGCGCCACGGTGGGCTGGCTGAAGCCGCTCAGAGACGGAGGAGCCAAGATCAACGGTTACGTGGTGGACTATCAGGAGGAGGGCGCTCCCGAGGACAAGTGGACGCCATACTCCGTGGTCAAAGACCTGACCATCGTGGTGGTCGGCCTGAAGGAGGGAAAGAAGTACAAGTTCAGAGTGGCAGCCAGGAACTCGGTGGGAGTCAGTCTGGCCCGAGAGGCGGAGGGAGTGTTTGAGGTCAAGGAGCAGCTGAGTGAGTAGAGCCTCCCCAAAATTCACCTCACACTGAGGAGACTGCTGCCCACTCCAATATCGTCTCGTAACTCTTTCCCCGACAGAGTATTATTGTTTTTAAGCTGCCACCGGGCACCGATATTCAAATTCAAATTCAAATTCAAAAAAACTTTATTTGTCCCCAGGGGGCAATTCAAGGCACACAGAGCAGCATGACAAGCAATAAGGTCAAGATGAAGAAGGAGAGAAAAATAGAAATCAAAATAAAGATAATTTAAATATTTGTGTATATACAGTATATAGGTGAATAAAGTATAATAATAATAATAATAAGGTGCATGTAAAGGAGGTAATTGTGCTTAAAAACAATTTCACAGCTTGAAAGTCCGTGTGGCGTGTGTGTGTGCATGTGGTGTGTATGTCTGTCTGTGCGTGTGTGTGTATTGTAAGATGTGTGTGTGTGTGTGTGTGTTTGTATGTGTGTGTGTATGTTTGTGTGTATGTTGTGTGTATGTATGTTGTGTGGCGTGTGTGACTGTTATAGACAAAAATACAATAAGAATAAAATATGTCTGTATGTATAATAAAGGAACAGAGTTCACTGATGAGGTGCGACTGAGAGGAGGTAGACATGAACATTTTTTTTTTTTTTTTTCATATTATTTCACTGATCTTTCCCCCGAATAATTTGTTCTTTAAAGATAAAAGTAATGAAAACATCAAAATGATTCACAGATCTTCTGTTTTCATACACAAACAAACGTTTTATTCAAGCTTCTTCCGTTCCTTTTTAATCACATTAACACCTAAATATTGTGCATTTTCATCATAAAACATTTTGGACAAAAAGTGGAGAAAATCGCATTTTTGTCAAAGGAAATCTTTTTCAAGTTCATGTTTACTTTTTTTTCCTCTTATTTTCTTATTTCAACTTGAACGATACAAAAATAATACTGAAAATAATATTCAGTTTGAGGAGGAGTGGAACTTTCTCCTAACTGTCAGGGAGCACCGCGGCTGTAGAACAGTCCCTAAGCACCGCGGCTGTAGAACAGTCCCTAAGCACCGCGGCTGTAGAACAGTCCCTAAGCACCGCGGCTGTAGAACAGTCCCTAAGCCACGGCTTTGCTGCAAACTCTGCATATTTAGATATTGTTGTGGTTGCCGGCAGAATCATGAATTCACGTGATTAAAATGTGTCTCTTGTTGCTTTTGGGGACCCCTGCAGCAGGACAGTGAAAATAGAGATTGACAGGAAATCTGGTCAGTGGCAGGGCAAGTGTTGATTTCTAAGTAACATTTGTGCTTCTTGTTCCTCTCAGTGGCTCCAAAGATCATCATGCCAGACATCATGACCTTCAGAGCCGGATCCAAGATGGTGGTTGAGGCCATCGTGGCGGGTAAACCTCCTCCCTTCTGCAAGTGGAAGCAGGGCAACGAGGACGTGCTGACGTCTGATCGCCTGTCCGTTGTTAAGACACTGACGACCTGCTCGCTCATCATCAAGAACGTGACCAGAAATGACAGCGGCTACTACAGCCTGTCTGCCGAAAACAGCACCGGCAAAGTCAACCAAATCCTCCGAGTCATCATCATGGGTCAGTGTGAACAACACACGCGGTTAAGGCTGAAACATGCATGTCATACCAAAGCCATGAGACCTGGAGATGGCAAGACATGCCCCGCAAATTGCAAGAAATGTAACAAGAAAATTATAAATATAAATATATATGTATTTTTTTCTTTAGCTCTCTTTAGGTCATTTTTGTTGTATTTTGTTTTTAAGAGGAAAGGATTATTAGAAAATTATTCAAAAAATAAGAAAAAATGTCCAAAAAAACTATATAAGTAATTATGATAATTTAATATTTCTAAGAATTTTAAGGGAAAATAAAGTGTTTTTTTATATCATTTTTTGTTTGTTTCATTTTTTTAAAATTAATTATTATTAAAAAATTATTAAAATTTATTCATTTTTTTCACATAATTTTCTTGTAACATTTTTACTATTTTGTTTTGTGCTAACTTTTTGGGCCATGTCTTCTTAAGTTCCTGGTTGCTTTCTCCCTGTTTTTGAAAGAAATGGAACCAATTTTCTCAGCTTCCGCAGGTTTACAATATGAATGGTGAATAACGCTGATGGTACATATACATGAATGTCCCATCCTGTGCGTCCCCGCAGACATCCCTGGACCTCCTGAGGCTCCTCTGGAGATCACCGAGCAGGACATCGACAGCTGCACGCTGCTCTGGAACTCCTCACAGGAGGACGGCGGCAGCCACATCACCAACTACATTGTGGAGAGGTGTGACGTCAGCCAGGGCGACTGGATCACCATGTCCGCATCCTGCACCAAGACCAGCTTCAGAGTCACCAAACTGACACCCGGCAAAGAGTACAGCTTCAGAGTCCGAGCTGAGAACAGGTTCGGCATCTCTGCACCTATCTACTCGGAGAGGATGATAGCCAGATATCCATTTGGTGAGTCTTTGCCGAAACCTTTCCACCTCTATTAATGGTACCCGACATCTGTAAGACTAACCGTTGTGTTTTTCCCCCAAAGATCCTCCCAGCGAGCCCAGAAACCTGCAGATCAACAAGGTCTTCAAGGACTTTGTCATCCTGTCATGGGAGCGTCCCAGCAGCGACGGCGGCACCCCGATCACTGGATACTCCATCGAGAGGAAGGAGAGGAACAGCATCCTGTGGGTGAAGGCCAACGAGTCCTTAGTCAAAGCCACACAGTACAGCTGCAGCGGCCTGATCGAGGGCCTGGAGTACACCTTCAGGGTGTCGGCGCTAAACCTGGCCGGACAAGGCAAACCGTGCAAGCAGACCAACTTCATCACCGCCAGGACAGCAGTCGGTATGATTACGACACAAATTTCTCCTCAATTCAACATGATTTATTTGTTAAGAAGCTGACAGACACAGACTGGACACCATAACACTCCGAGCAGAGCTATCAGCTGCTTGAAAAGCTTTCCCTGCAGTTTTTTGAACATTGAACAACTGATCAACAGTTTGGCATTTAGTCTCAGTCCAAACACCTACATGTAAAGTTGCTGAAACCCTATAAATAACGCGTCATATTGCTTCACTCAACCAAAACTCAAACCTTTAACTTCCTCCGTGTTCATACAGAATAACTGAGCCGTTGTTTCTCTTCATCCAGAACCGCCGGGTAAACCTGAGCCCATGGATGTGACCAAGAACTCCGTCTCGCTGGTCTGGGGCCGTCCCAAGCATGACGGCGGCAGCAAGCTGATTGGCTATTTCATGGAGTACACAAAGTTGCCAGAGGAGAAGTGGGTACGATGCAACACCAACTGCATTAGCATCCAGACTGAAAGCTACGTGGTGAACGGCCTTGAGGAGGGCCAGCAGTACCAGTTCAGGGTCATCGCCAAGACCGCCATAAACATCAGCCTGCCATCCGAGCTGTCCGACCCCATCGCTGTCATCGCAGAGAACGGTATGGCGCCATGCAGCACTGAAAACTATGACTGACAGATGAAATGATTCACAATCACTGATGATTTATTGTTTGTTCTTCTCCTGTGCAGTTCCTCCTCGTGTGGAGCTGGGCATCGAAATGAAGAACCTGATCGTTGTGAAGGCCGGAGAGAACGTCTGCCTGAACGCCGAGGTGTTCGGTAAGCCGCTGCCCAAGGTGAGCTGGAAGAGAGACGGCGTGCCTCTGGTCCTTGCTGAGGGAATGAAGATGAGCCAGAAGAAACACGTCCACCTGTTGGACCTCTTCTCCGTCACCAGGAAGGAGTCTGGAGACTACACCATCACCGCTGAGAACGTCAATGGCTCCAAGTACGCCACCATCAAGGTCAAGGTGCTCGGTGAGTTACATTTAATTCTATGCCACTAGTGTTTTGTCGAAGAAGGCATTTTATGCGTGCAGATAAACAACAGTTTGCCTTTGTCTCCCCTGCAGACAAACCGGGCCCTCCCGCTTCTGTGAAAATCGGCAAGGTGTTTGCCGACCGTGTCAAGCTGCGATGGGAGCCCCCACTTGCGGATGGCGGCTCTGAGATCACCAACTACATCATCGAGAAGCGTGAGACCAGCAGGGCCAACTGGGCACTGGTCACCTCCAACGTCCATGGACACGTCACCGACAGCTCAGTGGAGAAACTCATAGAAGGACACGAGTACCAGTTCAGAGTCAGCGCTGAGAACCAGTATGGTGTCGGAGACCCTGTCATGACCGACCCTGTTACGGTCAAGAACCCGTACGGTACGTTTGGACACCTGAAGCGCCCTAAGCCACTGAATGTCTCTACAAATACATGATGAAAATGCATCAAGCATGATTTGGATGATTACTCTTTTCTTTGTTATGTTGTGTCAGTCTCTGACCAGCCGTGATGTTCTCTCATCCCTCAGATGTTCCTGGTCCATGTGAGCCACCCGTCATCACCAACATCACCAAGGACTCCATGACGGTGAGCTGGAAGGCTCCAGCCAACGACGGCAAGGCCCCCATCCTGGGCTACATGCTGGAGAAACGTGAGGCCACCGAGCTGACCTGGGCTAAGGTCAACCGCCGCCCGGTCATCGACAGGACCATCAAGGCCGCTCAGCTGACCGAGGGCTCTGAGTACGAGTTCAGAGTCATCGCCATGAACAAGGCTGGTCTTGGCAAACCCAGCGACGCATCCAACGCTGCGCTGGCTGTCGACCCCGTCTGTAAGTGTCTGATTTTACCCTGCAAAAATTGATGATTTTTCTTTGCGTGATCCTTTTTAAATCAATCTGAAACAAGAACCATGATAGCAAGAGCATTCACCTCAACACCTTACCTTACCTTCCCTTCCCTTACCTTACCTTAACTTATCTTAGATAGTGGTGGGTTCAAATACAGTGGCCCGACGCACTTCTTTTTCTTGTGCAGCCGCTGAAGAGTCACCAAACTGACTTGCATTTGTTTTTTTCAAACAATGAAGATAAAGATCTTTTCTTACCTTACCTTACCTCATCTCATATAATCTCACCAAAATTATTATTCATTGACTCACACAACTTTTTAGCTGAGATTGTGCAGATTTTAGATATATGAAGTATTCAAAGACACTCCAAGAAATTACATCACAATTAGCAAAAATTCCAGTGTAGCCAAGGCACATTTCTATTTCAGAGTTAAAAGGATTTTCTTCAGGATCTTCAACTCAACAATTCTTTTTTTTTTTTATAAAATATGAGAATAATAACACTATAAATCACTATAATTCTCCAGATCCTCCTGGCCCGCCTGCCTTCCCCAAGGTGGTGGACTCCACCAAGACCACCATCAGCCTCAGCTGGACCAAACCAGCCTACGACGGCGGTTGTGAGATCATCGGCTACTTGGTGGCATGCAAGAGAGCCGACGCTGAGCACTGGACCAAGTGCAACATCCCCAAAAACCTACAGGCCACCAAGTTTGTGGTGACGGGCCTGATGGACGACACCGAGTACCAGTTCAGGGTCATTGCTGTCAACAAGATCGGTTTCAGTGAGCCCAGCGAGGTCCCTGGAAACCACATGCCCAAAGACATCCTGAGTATGTTCCTAAACTGATTATTGATTTTTTAATTTAGCTAATTATAAAAACAAACCAAATCGAGTTTCCTTGGTAAAGTTTTTCTCTCTCTTTGATGCAAAAAAACTCAAATCTTTTGTCTAAATTTTGTCCTCTGAAATATTTTATGCCCGTAGTTTATCAGTTTTGCATCATTACTCATTCCAGCCTGTAAATTAGTTTTTACCTAAAGAACGTGTGTCTCGGTGATCCGGATGAACTTATGCTAACTTAGCACAAACTAACACTGCCAGAAAACCAAGAACAAGACAGAGCAAGAAGAAATAAAGACTCTGGGGACAAACAGATGACGCAATGATTAACAAACAGTCTTCTGTCTGTCCCTCAGTCGCTCCTGAAGCCGAGCTGGACGCCGACCTCAGGAAAGCTTTGGTTCTCCGAGCCGGCGTCACCATGAGACTCTACGTTCCACTGAGAGGACGCCCAGCACCAAAGGTGACATGGACGAAGGTGGACGGCAACCTGAAGGACAGGCAGGGCGTGCTGATCAAGACATCAGACTGGGACACCCTGCTGATGGTCGAGGACATCAACAGATACGACGCAGGCAAATACGTGCTGTCACTAGAGAACAGCAGCGGCTCCAAGAGCTACACCATCGTGGTCAAGGTCCTCGGTAAGAACGCCTCTTAAAGATAGATAGATAATCTTTGTTGTCACAGCTTAACAAATAGACTAGAATTTACACAATACACAGCATAAAATCAATTAATTAATAAATAAAGAAATAAAGGAAACAACAGACGAGAGTCAACACAGCAACGGGTTTTGTTGGTACGCTGTAACTGAATAGAAATCCAGGGTAAAATCAAACTAAATTTGCTGGTTGAAGGCCTTTTTTCCATGAACATAGTTTAGTGGAGGTCGGGTCCTGTAATGAACCTGCAACATACTGAAACACAGAGACGGTGGTCACATGGATAGATGTACACAAAGACAATATTTATTCATTTTTAACATCTTTTTACCTCCATATCACCAAAAGTCTACATGCCAGTTCAGTAAAAGGCAGCAGTGGATTATGTCAAAGATCGTATTAAAATGCGATTATTTTTCAGATAGTAAATGTGTTGTAAAGAAAATACATTTTTTTAAAATGTTGTACTACAGAAAAAAAAACTGGCAGCTCTGGTTGCCGGAATGATCTGTCAAAAAAAAAATTAAGTGGAGATGTAAACAAGTTTACAAAACAACCGCTAAATTTTACAATTTCAAACTGTAATTCAACTGTAAAACTGCTGATTTACAACAACATCTGAACTGTATAATGTACTGTATTGGTTCAGTGCTTTACAAAATATCACTGTAAATTAAACACTGGTTCATTTTTTTAATTTAAAGTTTTATGATGTCGTGATTTTACAGCACTGCACTATTCATTTTACTGACATTTTTTACTGTGTACTGTTTACTAGAAAGCCAAAAGAAATCTGCTGAATCGGAAACTTTTTCACCTAAGAAGAAACTGATATGAAAATATTTCTTTCTCAGAACAATTACAAGATATTTTCACTCCCATCAGGCACATTTACGACCTGATTTGTATCTCAGTTAACAAAAGTACTGAGCCAGAAATGTTGCTTCTCCTCTGTCTCAGATTCTCCTGGGCCGCCTCAGAACCTGACCGTAAAGGAGACCTCCAGAAGCCACGCCTTCATCACCTGGGACGCGCCGCTTATTGACGGTGGTAGCCCTGTCAAGAGCTACATCGTAGAGAAACGTCTGGCTGAGAGGAAGGCCTGGACCTGCGTGGCGCCCAACTGCCACAAGATCTCCTACAGGATCACCAATCTGGAGGCGGGTCAGGCCTACTGCTTCAGAGTTCTGGCTGAAAACGCCTATGGTATCGGAGAGGGCTGCGAGACCGCCGGCAGTGTCCGAGCCTCAGGTAGCTACAAGTCAAGGTTGTTGTTATTGAGTTTATTCTAAAAAAGTATTATTTTCGATTGGTTACACCTCAACTATATCAGATCAGTAAAGCTACTTTCGCTTCCAACACTTGAAATGTTGGAAAAATGGATGACACATTTTAACCCTTTGAGACCTGAGGAAATTGGCTTGGTGTCTTTAAAAACAAAGGGTTTTTTGGCCTTTTGGCAATAAGCAGCTTAAGTAGAACCAAACATTGGCAAAAAAATAAAACTTTTAAAAAGTACACAAAAAACCCCAAAGAAAAATTAAGTAAAAGAAAAAACAAACAAACAAAAACAAGGACATAAAAGTGAAACTGAAAAAAAGTGTTTATGACATCTATTGCACGTCTGTCCATCCTGGAGGAGGGGTCCCTCATCATCCTCTGCTGCTCTTCCTGAGCCCCCCCCCCCAACCCCCAATAATAATAATAATAATAATAATAATAATAATAATAATAATATTATTATTATTATTATTATTATTATTATTATTATTATTATTATTATTATTATTGTGTAAAATAATTTTAAATATATAATTATAAATTTATACTTTTTGGAGATTTTTCTCAAAAGAAAGCAACCCAAAAGAAAAAAGTAACCCAATTTCCTCAGATTTTGAAGGTTCAAGTACTTGTTAAAGGTGTCTAAACGCAGCACAAGAAAAGTGATGTCGCTCCAGATTTCAAAGGGTTAAACAAATCATGGATTCAGTCTGAACTCAACTGTCCTCCTCCTTCAGAGCAACCTGGTCCAGTGACGGAATTCAAAGCCAAGAAGACCACCAAGAATTCTATCGTCCTGGGCTGGAAGAAGCCCATCAGCGACGGTGGAAGCTACATTTCTGCTTATATCCTGGAGCAGAGCGAAGGCGAGGACAAGTGGAAGCAGATCATGAAGGGCAAGAACACCATGCACACCATTGGTGAGCTGACTGAGGGCAAGGAGTACCTGTTCAGGGTCAAGGCGCTCAATGAGTCTGGAGAGGGGCCACCCACCGATCTTGCTGTGGTCGCCAAGGACCAGTTTGGTAAGACCACGTTTTTAAAAGATTAATCTCTGGAACCTGTTTTGCTTTTTCAGGCCCCCAAAATGCTTTGTCGTGTGAACGGAAGGCATAACCGCAACAAAAGTTGAACGTTTCTTGCAAGAACTGTTGCACTGTAAACGGAACTTTAGATTAAAGTTCCTCTGGTCTGAAAACGCCTTATGCTTTAGTTAAGTAAATAGGTTTGTTGGAGAAAAATTGGTTTTAAATTATTTCTGTTAAACAAAATTCCTTTGGATTTCAGTGCTGCCTGACTGTAATTTGAGTAATCTGCATGATGGTTGCTACGTGGTGAAGGAGGGAAGTACCACACGTATCAACATCCCCCTCATCGGAATACCTGTCCCCACCGCCACCTGGAAGAAGGGCGACATTGGAATTGGGGACACCGGCCGAATGTGCATAGAGACATCCCCTGGTGTCACCACTCTGCTGATCAGAGACTGCCAGAGAGGAGATGCTGAGACCTACACCATCAACGTCAGAAACAGCGCTGGCTCCAAGGACTGCAAGTTCCAGCTGAAGGTGGTCGGCAAGCCTGGGATCTGCACCGGACCCATTAAGTTTGATGAGATCACTGCTGACGGCATCACCCTGGAGTGGGCACCACCCAAAGATGATGGCGGTGCAGAGGTATCCAACTACATTGTTGAGAAGAGAAGGACAACGGACAACAAGTGGGCCACAGTGGCTTCAGCCATCCAGAAGACCACCATGAGGGTGATCAGGCTCCACGGCGGAATAGAGTACATCTTCAGAGTGTTCGCTGAGAACAAGTATGGGGTTGGAGAGTATCTGAGGTCTGACCCAGTCATCGCCCAGCATCCATTTGGTGAGTATCACACTCTGCTAATTAATTGGTTATTACTATTTAACACTTCACATTTCTTTTATGGTCTGTCTGTGTTTAGTTGTTTGGTTTACCAGTAAAGAAGTCAACTGGCACTCACTGATATTGACAAAAGATCTCAAGTGTTGGTGTCTCTTGAGTTTTGATTGATCAGAACTGTTCTTTAAGCCAAAGTAAAGGCCTTTGTGGCTATGTGAAGAATGATTAGATGATTATGATCTCCTTCCTCCTTTCTAAATCTTCGCACTGTTCTCTTCTTCTCTTCTTCCTCCAGATGTGCCCGACGCACCTGCTCCTCCTGAAATAGCAAGCATCCACCAGGAGTCAGCCATCCTGACTTGGGCTGATCCAAAGGATACTGGTGGCTCCCCAATAACTGGTAACAGACTGTGATGCATATCAGTTTGTAGTTAATCGTGAGCAAATAGCAAACAGCAATCATCATGACCAACTGATTTTGTGTTCTCTGCAGGATATCATGTGGAATTTAAGGAGAGAAACAGTCTGATGTGGAAACGAGCCACTAAGACTCCTCTGAGAGTGAAGGAGTGCAGAGTTACTGGATTGATAGAGGGACTAGAGTATGAATTCAGGGTAATGGCAATGAACATGGCCGGCTTAGGAAGGCCAAGCAAGGTCACAGAGGCTATAGTTGCCCTGGATCCTATTGGTGAGTTCACTGCATTTGGATTCTTCTTTGGGAAATCTCCAGGTTTTATTGTAATAATAAATACCTGAAATTTACTTTGTGTCCTGTTAGATCCTCCTGGCAAACCTGAAGTGATTAATGTCACCAGGACCACGGTCACCTTGATATGGACTGCTCCGAAATATGATGGTGGCCACAAACTGACTGGCTACATGGTTGAGAAGCTGGAGTCTGGCGGCAAGACCTGGAAGAAGGCCAACCATGTCAACATCCAGGTCTGTGCCTTCACCGTCACAGACCTGACAGACGGAGACCAGTATCAGTTCAGGATCAGGGCCAAGAATTCTGCAGGAGCAATCAGTGATCCTTCAGAGGCTACTGAGCTTCTGACCTGCAAGGACGAGTATGGTAAGCTAAGTAGGGTGGTTCAGCAGTTAAAACATGGGTGAATGTAAATCCTTGAAAGGTCTTAAAGTTGTATTATCATGACTGTGAATTTATTATTTTTGATCACAATTAAAGTGCAACTTTCTTCCATCCTCTCTGCAGAGCCTCCAACCATCACCATTGACCCAGACATGAAGGATGGTGTATCAGTGAGGGCAGGAGACACCATCGTGATTTCAGCCTCCAAGATTGTGGGCAAACCTCCACCCACTGCTGTCTGGTCCAAGGGAGGCCGTGAGTTCAAGACCTCTGACATCGTCACCATCACCAGCACCCCCACCTCCTCCACTCTGGCTATCAAGTACGCAAGCCGGAAGAACACAGGAGAGTACACCATCACCGCCAGCAATCCCTTCGGCATTAAGGAAGAACATGTGAAGGTGAAGGTCCTTGATGTGCCTGGACCTCCAGGCCCCATTGAAGCAAGTAACATCTCAGCTGAGAAGTGTACCCTGACCTGGCTTCCACCAGAGGAGGATGGAGGCTCCTCTATCAAGTCCTACATCCTTGAGAAGAGAGAGACCAGCCGCCTGCAGTGGACCAAGTTGGCTGAAAACATTGTGGACTGCAGACATGTAGCCGGCAAACTGATCAAGGGCAACGAGTACATCTTTAGAGTGTTTGCCGTGAACCAGTATGGCACTGGAGACTCAAGCCAGTCTGGTCCAATCAAAATGGTTGACAGCTTCCGTAAGTTTATTTTGTTTATTCTATTGTAATTGGGTGTTTTTTTATGGAAAATGATAATAATAAAAATGTCAATTTTCAATACAACCGACTGTCTAACTGTCAAAAATACTCTTGCATACTTTGTTTCCGCAGGCCCACCTGGCCCACCCTCAGTCCCTGAGATTGATAACATCAGCAGGAACGCTGTCACCATTTCATGGAAGAGACCAGCACAGGACGGTGGAAGTGACATTAGAGGATATTGTGTAGAGAGGAAAGAGAGGAGAGGAATGAGATGGGTGAGAGCCTGTAAGAGGACAGTCCCTGACCTGCGCTTTAAGGTGCAAGGCCTGAGTGAGGGAGTAGAGTATGAGTTTAGAGTCACTGCTGAGAACAAGGCTGGATTTGGGGAGCCAAGCGAGCCATCACAACCTGTGATGACCAAGGACATTGTGTGTAAGTAAAACTTGACTTCTTGATTACATTTAAAACAGAAAACTTCAAATGCAGAGTAGTCAGAATATTCACATCAAGCATATTTGTAAAAAGGCCCCCCGTTAACTTTTTTGAACTCTCATTTTTCTTGCTTATTAGATCCACCTGGTCCACCATCCAACGTCAGAGTTACAGACACCACAAGAACCACAGCTACCTTAGCCTGGGGCCGACCCCACTACGATGGTGGTCTTGATGTAGAGGGATACATGGTTGAGTACAAAAAAGAGGGGCATGATGACTGGGAGGTGGAGAATCAGTATCCAATGAAAGCTACTGAATACGTTATTGGTAAACTTCAAAAAGGAGGCAAATACCACTTCAGAGTCATCGCTGTGAACTCAGAGGGAGTCGGCGAGCCTGCAGAGGTTGAGAAAGTGACTGAACTGGTGGACCAGGAGGCGCTGCCAGACTTTGAGCTGGATGCCGAACTGAGGAGAACCCTGGTGGTCAGGTGCCGTGCCTCAATCCGTATGTTTGTTCCCATCAGGGGTCGCCCTGTTCCAGAGGTAACCTGGAGTAAAGATGATACCAACCTGAAAGCACGTGCACACATTGACACCACAGAGTCCTACACTCTACTGGTTATTCCTGACTGCACCAGATACGATGCAGGAAAGTACAACCTGTGTCTGGAGAACGTTGCTGGAAAGAAGACCGGCTTTGTTAACGTGAGAGTTTTGGACACACCAGGACCACCAGTCAACGTCAAGCCCAGAGAAATCACAAAGAACAGCATCACCCTCCAGTGGGAAATCCCTATAATTGATGGTGGTTCTAAGATTCACAATTACGTTATTGAACAGAGAGCGGCT
This sequence comes from Plectropomus leopardus, assembly GCF_026936395.1. Lineage (NCBI taxonomy): Eukaryota > Metazoa > Chordata > Actinopteri > Perciformes > Serranidae > Plectropomus > Plectropomus leopardus. Next base: position 37,274,462 of record NC_142185.1, on the reverse strand, counting down.
ACCAAGAAGGCTTACACAGTGCTTAATACTACATGGCAGAAGTGTTCCTACAAGTTTACGGATCTGGAGGAGGGAGCTTACTACTACTTCCGTATCTCTGCTGAGAATGACCTGGGTGTAGGCGAGCCTGCTGAATCCCCTGAGCCAATCAGGGTGTCCCAGGCCCCCTCTTCACCAGAGAACTTGTATGTCACAGATGTGACAGCTGACAGTGCCAGCCTGGCATGGACCAAGCCCCTGCATGATGGTGGCAGCTTGATCACTGGATACGTCATTGAGGCCCAGAAGAAGGACTCTGACCAGTGGGTCCATGTGACAACCATCAAGGCTCTGGACTACACTGTACCAGATCTGATTGAGGGCGCAGAGTATACCTTCCGCATAATGGCTGTCAATGCATCAGGCAGGAGCGACCCACGTGAGAGCAGACCTGCTATTATCAAAGAGCAGACCTCCGCTCCTTCCTTTGACCTGCGTGGAGTGTACCAGAAGACAGTCATCGCCAAGGCAGGGGACCGCATCAAGGTGGAGATTCCAGTGCTGGGCAAACCCAGACCTGTGGTTTCCTGGAAGAAGGGAGACATAGCACTTAAGGAGACACAAAGAATCAACACTGAAACCACACCAACATCAACTATTCTCAACATCAGTGAGATCAAGAGGAAGGATGCAGGCCAGTATTCCATGACTGGAAAGAACATGCTGGGCACAGTAACTGAGACGATCACAGTCCTGGTCCATGATATTCCAGGTCCTCCCACTGGTCCCATTAAGCTGGAAGAGGTATCATGTGATTATGTTCTCATGTCCTGGGAGGCACCAGAGCATGATGGAGGTGTTCCCATCAACAACTATATTGTTGAGATGCGTGAGACTACTGGTACTTCCTGGATGGAGTTGGCAGCTACAGTGATCCGTACCACATTCAAGGCAGCTCGACTCAATACTGGAACCCAGTATCAGTTCCGTGTCAAGGCCCAAAACAGATATGGCACTGGACCATGCATTGTCTCTGAACCAGTGGTGGCTGCCTATCCATTTGATGTGCCAGGCCAACCCGGCATTCCTTACATCACATCTTTCAACAAGGACGCTATGACTGTGAGCTGGAATGAGCCATCCTCTGATGGAGGCAGTGTCATTCTTGGCTATCATGTGGACAGAAAAGAGAAAAACAGTATTTTGTGGCAGAGGATCAGCAAAGCTCTTGTTGTCGGAAATATCTTCAAATCAACAGGCCTTGTTGATGGAATTGCATATGAACACCGTGTTACTGCTGAAAACATGGCCGGTCTCAGCAGACCAAGCAAAGCCTCTGAGCCTATGTATGCTTTGGACCCAGTTGACCCACCAGGCAGGCCTGTGGCATTGAATATCACCAGACATGAGGTGACAGTGTCCTGGACCAAACCAGAGGGAGATGGTGGATTCTCCATCACTGGATACACAGTAGAGAGGAGAGAGATGCCCAATGGACGCTGGCTCAAAGCAAACTTCAACAACATCCTTGAAACCATCTACACAGTCAGTGGTCTGATCGAAGATGCAACTTATGAATTCCGTGTGTTTGCTAGAAACTCAGCTGGTGCTGTAAGTGCTCCATCCCAGCCATCAGAGGCAATCACTTGCAGAGATGACATTGAGGAGCCCAAGCTCAATGTTGACGCATTGTATAGTAGCAATGTTGTTGTCATGGCAGGAGAGGTGTTCAAGCTGGAGGCCAATGTGACTGGCAGGCCACTCCCATCTCTAGTATGGACCAAGGAAGGAAAGGAGCTTGATGATACGGCCAAGATTGAAATAAAGTCAACAGACTTCCACACAACTCTGATAAACAAAGATTCCCTGAGGAGGGATGGAGGTGCTTTTACTCTGACTGCTAGCAATCCCGGTGGTTTTGCCAAGTTCACCTACAATGTCAAGGTGCTCGACAGGCCTGGACCACCAGATTCCCTCACCGTTACTGACGTTACTGCTGAGAAATGTGTCCTTAACTGGCTGCATCCAACACATGATGGCGGTGCAAAGATCGAATATTTTATCATTCAGAGGCGTGAGACCAGTAGGTTGGCATGGACAAACGTGGCCACAGACCTTCAGGCGAACAGGCTCAAGGTCACCAAGCTTCTGAAGGGCAATGAGTACATCTTCAGAGTCATGGCTGTTAACAAGTATGGTGTGGGTGAGCCCATGGAGTCTGAGCCTGTCATCTGTGCCAACCCCTATGTCCCCAGTGACCCACCATCACAGCCTGAGGTTACCACAATTACCAAGGACTCCATGGTCGTCTGCTGGGAGCGCCCCGAACATGACGGAGGCAGCAGATTAAACACCTACATAATTGAGAGAAGGGATAAGACTGGTTTGCGCTGGGTGAAGTGCAACAAGAGGACTGTAACTGACCTGCGATTCAAGGCCTCTGGCCTCACACAAGGACATGAGTATGAATTTAGAGTTTTTGCTGAGAACAATGCAGGTCTGAGCCAACCCAGTCCCTCCAGTCCATTCTACAAAGCTGAAGACACCATCTTCCAGCCAGGACCTCCAGGAAACCCCAGGGTGCTGGACACAACCAAGTCTTCCATCACCCTTGCCTGGAACAAGCCGGTTTACGATGGTGGTTCTGAAATCACTGGTTACATAGTGGAGACCTGCCTCCCTGAGGAAGATGAGTGGACCATTCACACTCCCAAAAAGGGATGGACAGCTACTTCCTTCACCATCACCAACTTAAAGGAAAACCAGGAGTACAAAATCAACATCTGTGCCACTAACTGTGAGGGAGTGGGAGAGCCTGCTGCTGTTCCTGGAACCCCTAAGGCTGAAGACAGACTGCTGCCTCCAGAAATTGAACTTGGAGCAGAATTGCGCAAGGTGGTTTGCATCAGGGCCTGTAGCACACTCAGGCTTTTTGTTCCAATTAAGGGCAGACCAGTACCTGAGGTTAAATGGTCAAGAGAGCATGGAGAATCTTTGGACAGAGCTAATATTGAAATCACCCCATCATTCACCACTCTTCAGGTAGACAATGTTGACAGATTTGATGCGGGTAAATACATAGTGACTGTGGAGAATGCCTCAGGAAGCAAATCAGCCTTTGTTAATGTCAGGGTGCTTGATACTCCTGGAGCACCTCAGAATCTGATTGTCAAGGAGATCACAAGAGATTCAGTTTCCCTTGTTTGGGATGCACCTCTCATTGATGGTGGCTCCAGGGTCCGCAGCTACATTGTGGAGAAACGTGAGTCAACCAGAAAGGCCTACTCAACAGTCTGTGCCAGCTGCCACAAGTCTAGCTGGAAAGTTGGAGACCTGGAGGAAGGAAAATTGTACTCCTTCAGAATCCTGGCTGAGAACGAATATGGTATTGGACTCCCAGTAGAGACCGCTGAACCAATTAAAGTGTCAGAGAAGCCTCTACCACCAGGCAAAGTGTCCCTTCGTGAAGTTACCAGTTCCAGCGTCACACTAACTTGGGAAAAGCCTGACCATGATGGTGGCAGCAGAATCACAGGCTATATTGTTGAGATGCAGGGTAAAGGCAGTGAGAAGTGGACCCAGGTGATGGTTGTAAAGACCAATGAGGCTCACGTAACTGGCCTTACACAGGGAGAGGAGTATATGTTCCGTATCTCAGCGACCAATGAAAAAGGAGTTAGTGACCCACGTCCTCTCAGTATGCCTGTAGTGGCTAAAGACCTAGTCATCCCACCAACCTTCAAAATGCTTTTCACCACATTTAGTGTACTAGCAGGAGATGATCTGAAGATAGATGTACCATATGTTGCCTGCCCCAAGGCTACACCAACTTGGCTCAAAGATGGCGTTGTTCTCAAGGAGACAACAAGAGTAAATTCCGAAGCCACAGACAAAAACCTTCTCCTGATTATAAAGGAGGCTTGCAGAGATGATGTGGGCACATATACCATCAAACTGACCAACACAGTTGGCGAGGCATCTACAGACATCAGTGTTGTTGTTCTAGATAAGCCTGGTCCTCCAACTGGCCCAATTAAGTTGGATGAGGTCACTGCTGACAGCGTGGTTCTGTCCTGGAATGCACCAGAGTATGACGGTGGTTGTTCCATTAACAACTACATTGTTGAGAAGAGAGACACATCTACCACTAACTGGCAGATTGTGTCAGCTACTGTGGCCAGAACCACTATCAAGGCAGCCCGTCTGAAGACTGGAGTCGAGTACCAGTTTAGGGTTGCTGCAGAGAATAGATATGGCAAGTCCTCAGTCCTGGTCTCTGAAACCATTGTTGCTCAGTATCCATTTGAAGTGCCTAGCTCACCACGTTCTGTTGTGGTCCAGTCGGCCACCAAGGAGAGTATGGTGGTTGTATGGGAGAAACCCAGCAATGATGGTGGAAGCAAAATTCTGGGCTACCATTTGGAGCTCAAAGAGAAAAACAGTATACTTTGGGTGAAACAGAACAAACAACTCATCCCAGAGGCCAGATTTAAAGTTGTTGGCCTTGAGGAGGGTATTGATTATGAGTACAGAGTCTATGCCGAGAACATTGTTGGTATCAGCAAAGCCAGCAAAGTGAGTGAAATGCAAGTAGCCAGAGATCCTTGTGACAGACCAGGAAAACCAGAGGCGGTCATTGTGACAAGAAACCAAGTGACACTCAGATGGACCAAACCTGAATATGACAGTGGCATCAAGATCACAGGCTATGTGGTTGAGAAGAAAGAAGGAGCTGGGCGCTGGATGAAGGCCAGTTTCACCAACATCATTGAGACTGAATTTGTTGTCACAGGACTTACTGAAGATCAGATTTACGAGTTCCGTGTCATTGCCAAGAATGCAGCAGGTGTCTTCAGCCAGCCATCTGATTCCACTGGAGCCATCACTGCCAAGGATGAGGTGGATCCACCCAAGATTGACTTAGAAGCTAAGTACTCCCAGGCTGTGGTGGTGAATGCTGGTGAGATATTCAGACTTGAGGCAGGTATCTATGGTAAGCCTGTGCCCACAGTACACTGGTTAAAAGAGGGCAAAGAGATTACTGAAGCAGCTCGCCTAGAGATCAAGAACACAGACTTTACAGCTTGTATAGTTGTTAAAGAAGCTATCCGTGTTGATGGAGGTCAGTACACTTTGCTCGTTAAGAATGTTGGTGGAGAAAAATCTGTTAACATCAATGTCAAGGTCCTGGACAGACCAGGTCCACCTGAAGGCCCTATATCCATTTATGGGGTCACCAATGAGAAATGCTCCATTGCCTGGAAACCCCCCTTGCAAGATGGAGGTAGTGATGTTTCCCATTACATTGTTGAGAGAAGGGAGACTAGCCGACTGGTTTGGACAGTAGTTGAACCAAAAGTTCAGACACTGAACCTGAAGATCACAAAACTTCTTCCTGGTAATGAGTACATCTTCAGAGTGATTCCAGTCAACAAATATGGCGTTGGTGAGCCTCTGGAATCAGAGCCTATGATTGCCAAGAATCCATTTGTCACTCCCAACTCACCAACAGAGGTGGAAGTCTCCACAATCACTAAAGACTCCATGGTGGTGACCTGGGAGAGACCAACTAATGATGGTGGCAGCCCTATCCAGGGATACATTGTTGAGAAACGTGACAAGGATGGTGTACGATGGACCAGATGCAATAAACGCACGGTGAGTGAGCTGCGCTTCAGAGTGACGGGGCTCCTAGAAAACCACAGCTATGAATTTAGAGTTGCTGCTGAAAATGCTGCAGGTGTTGGCACACCCAGTGCACCTACAGTGTACTACAAAGCACTGGATCCTATCTTCAAAGCCGGTCCACCAAACAACCCCAAGGTTGTTGACACATCTAGGTCTACTGTTTCCCTGACATGGGGCAAACCTATCTATGATGGTGGCTGTGAGATTCAGGCTTACGTTGTTGAGGCCTGCGATGTAGCATCTGATGAGTGGTTTATGTGCACTCCTCCAACTGGAATCACAGACACTAAGTTTACAGTGAAAAAGCTTCTGGAGAAGCATGAGTACCAATTCAGAGTGTGTGCCATCAACAAAGTTGGTGTTGGGGAGCATGGTGATGTTCCAGGAAAAATTCTACTGGAGGAGAAGCTTGAGGCCCCTGATCTTGACCTGGATGCTGATATGAGAAAAATTATTAACATTAGAGCAGCAAGCACTCTCAGGCTGTTTGTTCCTGTTAGAGGTCGTCCAGCTCCAGAGGTGAAATGGGGCAAGGCAGAGGGCGAGATTAAGGACACTGCCCAGATTGACAACACAGGCAGCTATGCCTCACTTGTCATTGAAAATGTTGACAGATATGACTCTGGCAAATACACCCTGACGGCAGAGAATGCCAGTGGAGTAAAGTCAGTCTTCATCAGTGTCAGAGTCCAGGACTCACCTAGTCCACCAGCTAACTTGATGGTAAAAGAGATTACCAAGAATTCTGTCACTCTTACTTGGGAGCCTCCTCTTCTGGATGGCGGCTCAAAGATTAAGCATTATCTTGTTGAGAAGCGTGAGAGCACAAGGAAAGTTTATTCTACCATCACCACGTGTAACAGGATGTCATGGAAAATTGAGCCTCTTCCAGAGGGTGGAATCTTCTTCTTCAGAGTCCTGGCTGAAAATGAATATGGTGTGGGTCTCCCCGCTAAAACTTTAGAACCAGTCAGAATATCTGAAAAGCCTCAGCCACCTGGTAAGGTCAGTGTTGTCGACGTCACTAATAGCACCGTAACTCTCACCTGGGAGAAGCCTGAACATGACGGCGGCAGTAGGATCAGTTACTATGAGGTCGAACTGGCACCTAAGGACAGTGAAGCTTGGTCTGTGTGCGCTAGTGGGAAGACACTGGAGACTGTAGTGCAAAACCTACTCAAGGGAGAGGAGTACCAGTTCAGAGTTATTGCTGTAAATGAGAAAGGCAAAAGTGACCCCAGACAACTGGCTCACTCAGTTGTGGTCAAGGACCTTGTGATTGAGCCTGCTGTTAGACCCAAATCGAGCACCTACAGTGTCCAGGTTGGGTATGACCTCAAGATAGAGGTCCCAATTGCTGGTCATCCAAAACCAACCATCACTTGGACCAAGGATGGAGCAGCCCTTAAGCAAACTACCAGAGTCAATGTCACCGACTCACCACGTCTGACCACTCTTACTATAAAGGATGCTACCAAAGAGGATGGAGGCATGTACAGCATCAATGTTGCCAATTCCCTAGGTTCCAAGGATGCCACTATTGAAGTGATCACCCTGGATAAACCAGGCCCACCAACAGGCCCTGTCAAAATAGAGGATATCAGTGCTGAGAGCATGACTCTTACCTGGGAACCTCCTACATATACAGGTGGCTGCCCAATCTCCAACTATGTTGTTGAGAAGAGAGATACGACGACAACCAGTTGGGTGGTTGTGTCTGCCACTGTGGCCAGAACCACACTTAAAGTGTCCAATCTGAAGACAGGCAGTGAATACCAGTTCCGAGTCTATGCCGAGAATAGATATGGAAGGAGTTATGCAATTGATTCAGAGCCTGTTGTGGCACAGTACCCATTCCAGGAACCTGGCCCACCAGGAACACCATTTGTATCGTCATACTCTAAGGACTATATGGTGGTTGAATGGCACAAACCCCCATCTGATGGAGGCAGCTCCATCTTAGGCTACCATCTGGAGAGGAAGGAGAAGAACAGTATCCTCTGGACCAAGATCAACAAAATGCTCATCCAAGACTGCAGGTTCAAATCTACTCCTCTTGAGGAAGGCATTGAGTATGAGTACAGAGTCTATGCTGAGAATATTGTTGGCATTGGAAAGTGCAGCAAAATCTCTGAGGTTTATGTAGCTCGCGACCCATGTTATCCTCCTGGCCGTCCTGATGCTGTGATTGTGACCAGGCACTCAGTGAAGCTGAGATGGACTCCTCCAGAGTACGATGGTGGAAGCTTAATTACTGGTTATGTAGTGGAGAAACGTGATCTTCCTGAAGGAAAGTGGATGAAGGCCAGCTTTGCGAATGTCATTGAACTTGAATTCACAGTTACTGGCCTAACAGAAGACAGTAAATATGATTTCAGAGTAATTGCACGTAATGCTGCTGGTGCTGTCAGCAAGCCCTCTGAGAGCACAGGATCCATCACAGCCAAGGATGAAGTTGACCCGCCTAAGTCTGAGACCGATCCTATGTACAACCAGACCATTATTATCAATGCTGGAGAGACTTTCAATCTGGAGGCCAGTGTGGAAGGAAAGCCCATCCCCACAGCTCAGTGGTTCAAGGGAAATGTTGAAGTGGAAAACTCAGCAAGAACTGAAATCAAAAACACAGATTTTAAGGCTCTGCTGGTTGTGAAGGATGCTATCAGAGTGGATGGTGGACAGTACACACTGGTACTGACTAATGTGGCTGGAACCAAGACTGTTCCATTCAGTGTCAAGGTCCTGGACAGACCAGGCCCCTCAGAGGGACCTCTTACTGTCAGCAATGTCACTGAGGAGAAGTGCTCACTGTCATGGCTGCCCCCTAGGCATGATGGAGGAGCTAGCATTTCTCACTACATCATTCAGAAGAGAGAAACCAGCCGCCTTGCATGGACTGTGGTCTCTGCCGACTGTGGAGCAACCATGTTCAAGGTTACCAAACTGTTGAAGGGCAATGAGTACATCTTCAGAGTCATGGCTGTTAACAAATATGGTGTGGGCGAGCCTCTTGAATCAATGCCAGTTATCATGAGAAATCCATTTGTTCCTCCTGGCTCACCTCGGGAGTTGGAGATCACCAACATTACCAGGGACTCCATGACTGTCTGCTGGAACCGCCCTGAGACCACTGGAGGCAGTGAGATTGTTGGTTACATTGTTGAGAAGAGAGACAGAGCTGGAGTGAGATGGACCAAGTGCAATAAACGCAGAGTGACAGACTTGCGTTTCAGAGTAACAGGACTGACTGAGGACCATGAGTATGAATTCAGGGTATCTGCAGAGAATGCAGCTGGAGTGGGTCAACCAAGCCCAGCTACACCCTACCTCAAAGCCTGTGACCCCACCTTTGAACCGGGCTGTCCCTCTAATGCCCATGTCCTTGACGTTACTAAAGACACCATCACTGTAGCCTGGCACCGGCCTATCTATGATGGCGGTTGTGAGATTCAAGGATACTCTGTGGAAATTACTAAGGCTGATGAGGAGGAGTGGACCATATGCACTCCACCTTCTGGAGTCAATGCTACCAAGTTTACCATCACAAAGTTGGTAGAGCACCAGGAATACAAGGTGCGCATATGTGCCATCAATAAGCTGGGTGTTGGTGAGCCCACTGAGATTGAGGGAGTTGTGAAACCTTTGGATAAGATTGATCCTCCAGAGATGATTCTGGATTCAGACCTAAGGAAGGGAATAGTCGTCCGCGCAGGAGGCTCAATGAGAATCGGCATTCCATTCAAGGGTCGTCCTTCTCCTGAGATCACCTGGGCCAAGGAGGATGGAGAACTGCCCAGTAAAGTTCAGATAGAGAGTAGTGAAGATTATACTCAGCTCTCTGTTGACATCTGTGACAAATATGATGCCGGAAAATATATTCTCAAATTGGAAAATAGTGCTGGTGCCAAATCAGCCTTTGTCTCTGTTAGAGTTCTGGACACTCCTGGGGCCCCTCTGAACCTGACAGTAAAAGACATTAAGAGGGAAAGTGTCACTCTCACCTGGGAGCCTCCTCTTATCGATGGGGGTTCAAGAATCAAGAATTACCTGGTTGAAAAGCGTGAGTCCACTAGGAAGGTATTCTCTAACGTGGACAACAAGTGCACAAAGACAAGCTACCGAATCACTGGCCTCACTGAGGGAATGATTTACTATTTCAGAGTTCTTGCAGAGAATGAGTTTGGTGTAGGACAAGCAGCTGAGACAGAAGACTCCGTTAAGACCTCTGAGCCTCCTCTGCCAGTGGGTAAGGTCACTTTGACTGAAGTGACCAAGACCTCTGCCTCACTCTCCTGGGAGAAGCCAAACCATGATGGAGGCAGCAGAATCATGGGCTACTACATTGAGATGCAACCTGTCGGTTCAGAGGAATGGGTGGTGGCCACCACAACTAAAACTTGTGAGGGTGCTGTCACAGGCCTCAGCTCAGGCCATGAGTACCTGTTTAGAGTGTCAGCTTTCAATGAGAAGGGCAAGAGTGACCCCAGAGCTCTGGCTGCACCAGTCACTGCAAAAGATGTAACTATTGAGCCCAGATTCAAGATGGTGTTCAACACTTACAGTGTACAGAATGGCGAGGACCTGAAGATTGAGATTCCAGTGATTGGACGCCCCGTTCCCAAGGTTGAATGGAAGAAGGATGGTCAGGCTATTAAGGAGACTACAAGACTCAATGTATCCAGCACACCTTCATCTACTAAGCTGGTAATTAAGGATGCTAATAAGGAAGACTCTGGTAAATACACCATCACAGCCACCAGCAGTGCTGGAACAGCTACAGAGGAGATCACTGTCATTATTCTTGATAAGCCTGGACCACCCACAGGCCCTGTGAAGATTGAGGAAGTGAGCTCTAATTATGTCACTCTCTCCTGGGAGCCACCAGAGTATACTGGAGGCTGCCAGATCAACAACTACATTGTGGAGAAGAGAGACACCACTACAACAGCATGGCAGATTGTTTCTGCTACTATTGCCAGGTCAACCATCAAAGTTACCAACCTTAAGACTGGAACTGAATACCAATTCAGAGTGTCTGCTGAGAATAGATACGGAAAAAGTTCTGCCATTATCTCTCCTACTGTTATTGCTCAGTATCCATTTAGTGAGCCTGCTGCCCCAGGGACACCAATTGTCTCTGCTGCAACCAAGGATCACATGGTTGTTGAATGGAAGCCTCCCACTAACAATGGAGGCAGCCCCGTCCTCGGCTATCACCTTGAGAGAAAGGAGAAGAACAGCCTGTTGTGGACTAAACTTAACAAGCTCCTAATCCCAGAGACACGTTTCAAGACTACAGAGCTGGAAGAAGGTATTGAGTACGAATTCAGAGTTTATGCTGAGAACATTGCTGGACTCAGCCCAGCTAGCAAGGTCTCTGAGAGCACAGTAGCCAGGGACCCCTGTGACCCGCCAGGTACTCCTGAAGCTATTAACATCACCAGAAATCTTGTGACGCTTCAGTGGACCAGGCCTCAGTATGATGGTGGCAGTGCAATCACTGGCTATGTGATAGAGAGGAGGAAGCACCCAGATACCCGTTGGATGAAGGCCAGCTTCACCAACATCATTGATACCCAGTATACAATCACTGGCCTGACTGAGGACTGTGTTTACGAGTTCAGAGTTATTGCCAGGAATGCTGCTGGCATATCCAGTCGTCCATCTCAGAGCACAGGAGAAATTACTGCCAAAGATGAAATTGAGGCTCCGGAGGCCACCCTGGATTCTAAATTCAAGGATCTGACTGTTGTTAGTGCTGGTGAGACTTTCGTAATTGATGCTGACTACACTGGCAAGCCTCTACCTGAAGTCGTTTGGTTAAAGGACGGAAAGGAGATTGACAAAACCATACCAAGAATGGAGGTCAAGACCACACTCACACGTACCATCCTGACAGTCAAGGACTGCATCAGAGTGGATGGTGGTCACTTTACCCTCAAACTTATCAATGTGGGAGGTGTCAAAATGATCCCAGTTAATGTTAAAGTTCTGGATAGACCTGGTCCTCCTGATGGCCCGCTAGAAGTTAAAGGTGTCACAGCTGAGAAGTGTTACCTGCACTGGAGCCATCCCTCACATGATGGTGGAGCCAGCATCTCTCACTACATCATTGAGAAGAGAGAGACTAGTCGTTTGTCATGGACCATGGTTGAGCCCAAGATCCAGGCCATAAGCTACAAAATCACAAAACTGCTGCCTGGCAATGAATACATCTTCAGAGTCACAGCTGTAAATAAATATGGTGTTGGTGAGCCTTTGGAATCTGAGCCTGTTATTGCTCGTAACCCCTTCACCACTCCCAGTGCCCCCTCCACCCCAGAGCCCAGTGCCATCACGAGGGACTCCATCGTGCTTACATGGGAGAGACCAGAGCATAATGGAGGAGCTGAGATTGAAGGATATGTCCTTGAAAAACGTGACAAGGATGGCATCAGATGGACTAAGTGCAACAAGAAGAGGCTGACTGACCTTAGATTTAGATGCGCTGGCCTCACAGAGGGCCACTCTTATGAATTCAGGGTCTCGGCTGAAAATGCTGCTGGTGTGGGAAAGCCTAGTGTGCCAAGTGAATACATCAAGGCCTGTGATGCCATCTATCCGCCAGGAGCTCCAAATAATCCCAAAGTAACTGACCATTCAAGCACCACAGTCTCTCTGTCCTGGTCAAGGCCTATCTATGATGGTGGAGCACCAGTCAGTGGATATGTTGTTGAAATGAAGGAGGCAACAGATGATGAGTGGATAACTTGCACCCCACCCACTGGTGTTCAGACCACTCACTACACTGTGAAGAGACTGAAGGAGAATGCAGAGTACAACTTCCGCATCTTTGCTGTAAACTGTGAGGGTGCAGGAGAGCATGTGGACCTACCTGGTTCTGTGATCGCTGCAGAGAAGCTGGAGGCTCCTGAAATTGAACTGGATGCTGACCTGAGGAAGATGGTTAATGTTCGTGCCACCGCTACCTTGCGTCTGTTTGTGACAATCAGAGGAAAGCCTGAGCCTGAGGTCAAATGGTCAAAGGCTGATGGCACTATGAATGAGCGTGCCCAGATTGAAGTCACAAGCTCTTACACAATGCTTGTCATCGAGAATGTTGATAGATTTGATACTGGCAAATATGTACTGACACTTGAGAACCTCAGTGGTTCTAAATCAGCCTTCATTAACGTCAGAGTTCTGGACTCACCAAGCGCTCCTACAAACCTGGGGGTGAAAGATGTGAAGAGAAATTCTGTCTCTCTCTCCTGGGAGCCTCCTCTAATTGATGGAGGGGCTAAAATATCACACTATATTGTGGAGAAGAGAGAACAAAAGAGAATGGCTTTCACCAGTGTTTGCACCAACTGTGTCAGGAATTCCTTCATTGTTTCTGAACTGCAGGAAGGAGGCCGATACTTTTTCCGTGTGTTGGCTGTGAATGAGCTCGGAGTAGGTCTGCCTGCCTCTACAGATCAAGTCAAGGTGGCTGAGGCTCCTTTGCCTCCTGGTAAGATTGTCCTGGTTGATGTGACTCGTCATACTGCCACTATTTCATGGGAGAAACCTGATCATGATGGAGGCAGCAAGATTACAAACTTCATTGTGGAGATGCAGCCCAAAGGAGATGACAAATGGACTGTGTGCAGTGAAGTCAAAGCAATGGAAGCTACTATTGGTGGACTCGTAACTGGAGAGGAATACTCCTTCAGGGTGACTGCTGTAAATGACAAGGGCAAGAGTGATCCCAAGCCACTGGCTAACCCTGTGGTGGTGAAGGATATCACTCTCCCACCAATCATCAACCTGTTGTACGATATATACAGTGTGAAAGCAGGAGATGACCTGAAGATTGATGTTCCCTTCAAAGGCAGACCTCAACCCGAGGTGTCCTGGAAGAAGGATGGCCAGGCGCTCAAGCAGACAACTAGGGTCAATGTTCTTACTTCCAAGACGTCATCCAAGATTATCATCAAGGATGCTACCAGGGAGGATGTAGGAAAGTATGAAATTACTCTGACAAACTCAGTTGGTACCAAGACAGCTGAGATATCTGTTATAATCCTGGACAAACCTGGCCCACCAAGCAACATTAAGATGGATGAGGTGAGTGCTGATTTCATCTCTCTGTCTTGGGATCCTCCATCTTATGATGGTGGGTGTCAAATTAACAACTATGTAGTGGAGAAGAGAGACACAACCACAACTGCATGGCAGATCGTCTCAGCAACAGTAGCCAGGACATCAATCAAGGTGACTCGTCTCACTCAGGGAACAGAGTATCAGTTCCGTATTGCAGCAGAGAACCGTTATGGCAAGAGTTCTGCCATCGACTCTGCTCCTGTTGTTGCCCAGTATCCCTTCGAGCCTCCTGGCCCCCCTACCAACATCCATGTTTCCCATGCCACCAAATATGGCATGCTTGTGGAATGGGGCAGACCTGCCAGTGATGGTGGCAGTCCTGTTATTGGTTATCACATTGAATGCAAAGAGCAAAGCAGCATCCTGTGGACCAAGGTCAACAGAGGTCTGCTGGCTGAGAACCAGTTTAAGATGACAGGCATTGAAGAGGGTTTGATGTATCAGTTCAGAATCTATGCTGAGAACATTGCTGGAATTGGTCCATGCACAAAAGCATGTGACCCTGTGGCAGCCAGGGATCCATGTGAATCTCCACGCAACCTTAGAGTCACCAACATCACCAGGACCTCAGTTTCCCTCTTCTGGGAGAAGCCAGAGTATGATGGTGGAGTAAAGATAACTGGCTACATTGTGGAGCGTAAAGAACTTCCTAATGGCCGCTGGCTGAAATGCAACTTTACCAACCTGCAAGACACCTACTTTGATGTCACAGGCCTCACAGAAGATGTCCAATATGACTTCCATGTCATCGCTAGGAATTCTGCGGAGCTGTTGAGTGCTCCCTCAGAGAGCACTGGTCCTGTCACAGTCAAGGATGATGTGGACCCTCCCACAATTATCCTGGATGATAAGTTCAGACAGCTGGTTGTCATTAATGCTGGGGAGGTCATTCGAGTTGATGCCGAAATTACAGGCCGTCCACTTCCAGTTGTCTCATGGTCTAAGGATGGAAAGGAAATTGACGCCAAGGCCAGGTGTGAAATCACCACCACCAACTTCACAACCACACTTATTGTCAGAGATGCCATCAGGAGGGACTCTGGCCAGTATGTCCTGACCCTGCACAATGTGGCAGGAACCAGGGCTGTGGCTATCAACTGTAAGGTTCTGGACAGACCTGGACCTGCCTCAGGACCATTGGCAGTGTCTGGCCTCACAGCAGAGAAATGTACACTAACATGGGGTCCTCCTCAAGAGAACGGCGGTGCAGAAATCATGCACTACATTGTTGAGAAACGTGAGACCAGTCGCCTCACCTGGACCCTTGTCTATGGTGACATGAAGGCAACCACCTGTAAAGTGACAAAATTGCTCAAAGGAAATGAGTACATCTTCAGAGTCAGGGGTGTCAACAAATATGGGGATGGTGAGGCACTGGAGAGTGAGCCAACAAAGGCAATGGATCCATTCACAGTGCCTTCAGCTCCCACTAAGGTTGAGGTCACCTCAGTTACTGGTGAGGCTATGACCATCTGTTGGGAAAGACCAGTTTCTGATGGTGGCAGCAGTATCGCTGGCTATGTTATTGAAAAGCGAGAGAAGACTGGCCTTCGCTGGTGCCGTGTCAACAAGAAACCTGTTTATGACCTCAGAGTCAAAGCATCAAACCTTCGAGAGGGCTGTGAGTATGAGTACAGAGTGTTTGCAGAGAACGCTGCTGGCCTTAGTTCTCCCAGCACCCCTTGCCCACTCACCAAGGCTGAAGACCCACAGTTCCTGCCTTCACCTCCCGCCAAGCCGAAGATCATTGACTCTACAAAGACCACAGTCACCCTGTCATGGAATAAGCCATTATTTGATGGTGGAGCACCTGTGACTGGTTACAGAGTCAAATACAGGAACAGTTCAGATGATGAATGGTTTGTTGGAGTTCAGAATACCAAGAACACAGAGTTTACAGTGGTGGGATTGACACCAGGAACTGAATATGTGTTTGTTGTCGAGTCTATTAACAAGATTGGATTCAGTGAACACAGTCCTGAATCAGACAAACAGGTTGCCAAAGAAAGAGTGGAGGAGCCAGTATTTGACATCAGCAATGAAATGAGGAAGACTCTTATTGTGAAGGATGGTAGCTCATTCACCATGACAGTGCCATTCAGAGGCAAACCCATCCCTAGTGTTTCCTGGACAAAGCCTGATGTTGACCTCAGAGTCCGTGCTGTCATTGACACTACAGACACCTTTACTTCCATCACCTTAGAGAAAGCAACTCGCAGTGACTCTGGCAAATACACTGTGACCTTGTCCAATGTAGCTGGGTCCTCCTCTTTGACACTCAGTGTCAGAGTCCTGGATTCCCCTGGACCTCCTGCCAATGTAGGTGTCAAGGATGTGACCAAGACCTCTGCTACTGTGACGTGGGACACTCCTGAGAATGAGGGAGGAGGACCAGTCAAGAACTACCTTATTGATTTCCGTGAGGCCAGCAAGAAAGGCTGGACTAGGCTGACTGACACATGCCACAGACTGACATACAAAGTGACAGACCTGATGGAGGGAGGAGTCTACTACTTCAGAGTGACAGGCGAGAATGAGTACGGTGTTGGCGTTCCTGCTGAGACCAAAGAAGGAACCAGAATCTCAGGTATTGAATTTTAAGTCGTTAACATTATAAATTCTTATTGTTACAAAAAATTATTGCGCGAATATTTAAATGAAATACATGTGTTTTTCTCTAGAAAAACCAAGCCCACCACCAAAGCTGGGAGTGACTGATGTGACCAAGGAGAGTGTGTCCATAGCCTGGGCCAAACCAGAGCAAGACGGAGGCAGCAGAATCACGGGATACCTGGTGGAAGCTTTGGAGAAAGGCCAGGAGAACTGGTTCAAGTGTGGTGTAACCAAGTTCATCCACTTCACAGTGTCTGGTCTGAGAGAGAGTGCTGAGTATTTCTTCAGAGTCAAGGCAGAGAACCATGCTGGCTTCAGTGATGCTAAAGAAATGGTTACCCCTGTTGTGGTCAAAGACCAGCTTGGTAAGTTGCTGATCAGATTCAATAATGTGATTAGTGGTGACTAAGAAATACAAACAACAGATTAAAAAAACATCCATTAATTTTAGTTATTCCATATAGCCAGGCAACAACCAAGTGAAATAATGCAATATTACACCCAATTTCTGCAGAATCTCCTGAGATCATCATGAAGGACTTCCCCCATAACACAGCATATGTCAGAGCCGGCTCCACCCTCAAGTGTGAGATCCCACTGACAGGCCGACCTCTGCCTAAAGTGTCCCTGTCCAAGGATAATGTGCTGCTCAAGTCAACAATGAGGTTCAACTCTGAAGTCACCCCTGACAGCATCAAGATCACTCTGCGCGAGAGCATTGCTGGAGACTCAGGACGCTACGATATCACTGCCTCCAACTCCAGTGGAACCACCAAGTCCTTTGTAAATATTATGGTTCTGGATCGCCCCAGTGCCCCTGTTGGACCTGTGGAGCTGTTTGACGTCACAGAGGACAGTGTGAGTCTTAGGTGGCTCCCACCAGCATACGAAGGTGGCAGCCCCATCACCAACTACATCGTTCAGAAGAGAGAGACAACCACTGCCAACTGGATGGATGTATCTTCTGCTGTGGCCCGTTGCACCATGAAGATCATGAAATTGACCACCGGCCTGGAATACCAGTTCAGAATCAGAGCTGAGAACAGATATGGAATCAGCGAGCACATTGACTCACCAACTGTTGCTGTCAACCTTCCTTACAGTGAGCAGTCTTGGTTTTGCTTCCCTCTCTAAACTTTAAGTCATCTTTTTTTTTTACTCTGCTTTTCATGATGAACATGTTGACACTCTTCAACTCTGCCTCTTACCTTCCAGCTATTCCTGATGCTCCATCGACTCCAGAGATTACTGCCGTCACCAGGGAGACCATCACTGTAGCCTGGAAGGAGCCTAAGTCAGATGGTGGCAGCCATGTGTTTGGCTACCATCTCCAGATGAAAGATAAGAACAGCATCCTTTGGCAGAGAGTCAACAAAATGGTGATCCGTGCCACACACTTCAAGGTCACCAGCATCAATGCCGGACTTATTTATGAGTTTAAGGTTGCAGCAGAGAACGCGGCTGGAATCAGTGCCTTTAGCAAGATTTCAGATGCAGTATTGGCTATTGATGCCTGTGGTGAGTGGAATGTCAAAACCTTTGAATAAAGTTGTTTGTTTGTTTTTTTAAGATTATTTTTGGGGGCTTTTATTGCCTTTAATGGACAGGACAGTTTAAGTGTGAAAGGGGTGGGGTGGGAGGTGGGGGCGGCAGCAAAGGGTCGAGTCTGGAATCGAACCCGCAGCCATTGCAGTTAGGGTACAACCTCTGTATATGGGGCGCCGTCTATCCACTGAGCCACCAGGCGCCCCTTAATAAAATTGAGGAAATCTCATTTTCCTTGTTAGCAACAGCTGTCTTATAATGAGTTCTCCCTGTCTGTTTCTGCAGAGCCACCCATCAACTTGCGCATTAATGACATCACCAAGAACTCCATTAGCCTGGTTTGGCAAAAGCCCAACTATGATGGAGGATCCCCAATCACTGGTTACATCATTGAGAAGAGAGAGGGCGTTAGTCCCAAGTGGTCCAAGGCCAACCTCACCAACGTCACAGACACACGCTTCACTGTGACTGGCCTAACCCAGGACGAGTCATATGAGTTTAGAGTCATGGCCAGAAATGCTGTTAGCTCAGTGAGCAACCCGTCTATAACTGCTGGGCCAGCCACATGCGTGGACACCTATGGTAGGTCTGTTTTATTTTTCAGAGCATTTTTTTTCCAAACTGGGTTTTGCTATAAAATGAAGCACACTGAAAATCCTCAGAGAATTAACATGCTGTATTTTGGACATTGCAGTGTTTTTGTGAAACTGTATATCACATGATGTTCTGTCGTGTGTATATATCCATCAGAATTTGAACTGATGTGCCTGATTTTGGGTTTATCATTCAGGTGCCCCAGAGATTGAGATTCCTCAAGAGTACTTCAGTGAGGTCAAGTACAGGGCAGAGTCTAATGTGGAGCTCAAGTTCAATATCACAGCCAAACCTACACCCACTATTGAGTGGTTTAAGGATGGCAGAGAGCTGGAGCCTACCGCACAGCTCTCTTTCAAACACACATTTGAGACCACCAGTTTATTCTTGAAGGATACCACTCGTCTTAACTCTGGAACCTATGAGGTCAGGGTGAAGAACTCCCTGGGAACTGCAAGTGCCATTGTCAGGCTGCTCATTCAAGGTATTCAAGTATTATTTAAAAACTGTATTCATGACAGTAATTTTGCTTGCTTGAAACATAACTCATAAACATAACATATGTTATATACAGTATAGACTCTGACGTACAGAAATATATCCTCCCCCTATCCAGACAAGCCAGGCCCACCTGCTGGAGAGATTCAGTTTAAGAAGGTGACAGCTGACAACATCACCATTATGTGGTCCCCGCCTGCTGATGAGGGCGGTGCCATGGTAACACATTATATTGTGGAAAAGAGGGAGACCAGTCGAGTCATGTGGTCTATTGTCTCAGAGAAAATGGTCGACTGCATTGTTAACGTGGCCAGACTCATCCAGGGCAATGAGTATATCTTCAGAGTTCGTGGAGTCAACAAGTATGGCATCGGAGATGCACTGGAGTCTGAACCTATAATCGCAAGGAATGCATTTGGTAAGCAAACACAATAAACTTACCATCATTCACCACAACTACTATTTAATCCAGAGTTAATTATTTGTTTTGAAAAATTACTACATTTAAGTGTATTATTATTCATACAATGGAAAATGGAAAGCTGGTCTATTTCATCTAACCTGTTAGTTTTAAATCTTGTACAGTTCCTCCTTCTGAGCCATCCAAGCCTAAAGTGACCATGATCACCAAGTCCACAATGACAGTGATCTGGGAAAGACCAGCATTGGATGGAGGCAGCGACATTGATGGCTACTACCTGGAGAAGAGGGAGAAGAAGAGTCTGCAGTGGTTCAAGGTTTGTTTGCTGACATATCATTACAGAAGTTTCACTGAAGTCTAAAATGTACCAAACTAATAATGAGCATTTTAAGCATCATAACATCTGTTTTTTGACCAGGTGGTGAAGGGCACCATCAGAGACACGAGGCAGAAAGTCACCAACCTGGTGGAGAACAATGAGTACCAGTACAGAGTTTGTGCTGTCAACAAGGCTGGAGCAGGAAACTACTCTGAAGCCTCTGATCTCTACAAGGCCTACGACCCCATTGGTAAGTCTTAAATAATCCCTTTCATAACTGTTTAGGTCTTCACATGAAACAGCTGGTAACATTCGGGCCCTTTTGTCTTCTCCAGATTTGCCTGGGGAGCCATCCAAGCTGCGTGTAGTCGACTCCACAAAGACCTCTATCACCCTTGGCTGGGAGAAACCCGTCTATGATGGCGGCAGTGAAATCACACACTACAGTTTAGAACAGATGAATGCAGAGGACAAAGAATGGGTGATCATCAACCCACAGGTCAAAGCCTGTGAGTATGTGGTGTCTCACCTCAAACCTGGAACCTACTACTTCTTCAGAGTCTCTGCTGTCAACTGCAAGGGCAAAGGAGAGGACATCAAGATGTACCAGCCTGTGCAAGCCAAAGATATTTTGGGTTTGTATTCATATAGACCACTCTACAGTACTGATACAAGACATGAGTCTTTTATCTTTGTTTTATGATCAAGATAAAAACATGTTAATAATGAAAATTGATGCAGTTTATTAAAGCACTAAAAAGCTATTTTATATCATTTTTATGGCTTCTAATAATTGCCATTGATTGCTATGCTGAGTAAATGTATTATTTTCTGATGGATTATATTTGTGTCATTATTAATATAAATTCTGGGTCTTTCCTCTGTTTCTGTTACACTTCTCTCCAACAGAGGAGGCTGATTTGGACTTGGACGTTCCCATGACAACCCAATACACGGTCAGGGCCGGCCGTGATGTAGAAGTGTTTATCCCCCTGAAGGGACGCCCCGCCCCCAACATCACTTGGCGCCGTGGTGACCGCAACATAGCTGGTGACAACCGCTACACTGTCACCAGCACTGAGCGAGCCACCACACTCCTCATCCCTAAGGTCACCCGCGATGACCGTGGCAAGTACCTGCTAGAGATTGAGAACGGGGTGGGAGAACCCAAGATCATTACTGTGTCCATCAAGGTTCTGGACAGTCCAGCTGTCTGCCAGAAACTGATAATCAAGAATGTGACAAGAGGAAAGCTGACCCTCAGCTGGGAGGCTCCTCTCATCGAGGGCGGCTCCCCGGTCACTAATTACATTGTGGAAAAGAAGGCCTCCACCATGAAAGCTTACCAGGTGATCTGTGATAAGTGTCCCAACACAACTTACAAGGTGACGGGACTGGAGGAAGATGTAGCTTACTTCTTCCGTGTGTCTGCTGAAAACGAGTATGGTGTGGGCGACACCTGTGAAACTACTGAGCCTGTAAGAGCCACTGAAACTCCTGGAGCTGTTAAAGACCTGGTGATGGTGGATTCTACAAAGACCTCTGTTACCCTGCAGTGGAGCAGACCTGACCATGATGGTGGCAGCCACATTACTGAATACATCATTGAGAAGAGAACCAAAGAAGATCCCACATGGACATTGGGAGCAACATGCAAGCGTTTGAGCTGTGAGGTGACAGGACTCAAGGAGAATGCTGTCATGGACTTCAGAGTGATGGCCAAGAACGAGAAGGGCAACAGTGACTACTCCCAGATTGGTCCCATCACAGTGAAGGACTTCATCATTGAACCCGAGGCCAACCTAAGTGACTACCCCAATGGAGAGCTTGCTGTTCGTATTGGTCAGAACATCCACATTGAGTTGCCTTTCAAGGGTAAACCAAGACCTGCTATCAGCTGGCTGAAGGATAACCTGCCTCTGAAGGAAAGTGACAAGATTCGCTTCAGGACCACTGACAACAAGACTTCAGTCACAGTCAGAGGGGCCAAGAAGGAGCATGCTGGCCAGTACACCTTGGTTCTGGACAACAGAGTCATCAAGAACTTCTTTGACATTAATGTGATCACTCTGGGACCTCCCTCAGTGCCTGTTGGTCCCATCCGCTTTGATGAGATTAAAGCCCAGAGTGTCATCATTTCTTGGGATGAGCCAAAGGATGATGGAGGTGGTGAGATCACCTGCTACAGCGTGGAGAAACGAGAGACTTCCCAGGCTAACTGGAAGATGGTCTGCTCCAGTGTTGTCAGGACCACATTCAAGATTCCCAACCTGGTCAAGGGAACTCAGTACCAGTTCAGAGTCCGTGCAGAGAACAAGTATGGAGTCAGTGAATCACTCAACTCCTCTGATGTTGTTGCCCAGCACCAGTACAAACCTCCAGGGCCTCCTGGAAAGCCTGTGGCCTTCAACGTCACCAGTGACGGCATGACCATCAAGTGGGATGCTCCAGGCTTTGATGGAGGATCCCCGATTATGGGCTATCATGTTGAAAAGAAGGACAGGAACAGCCTCTTGTGGGAGAAGGTGAACTCGACCATCATCTCCAACAGAGAGCACAGGATCATTGGTCTCTTGGAGGGTCTGGAGTACTCCTTCAGAGTCTATGCTGAGAACAACGCTGGACTTAGCGTTGTTAGTGAACAGAGCAAGCATGCACTTGCTATCTCCCCTGTCGGTAAGTATATGCCAAAGTCTAAAATCATTTATGTTGAGGATTAGTGTAGAACTTATAGAAACAGTCATACATTTTGGAAATCCTATTTGTTAACAGTCTTACCCAGAGTCAGATGAGAAGGTGGATATCAGTTTAATTTTTGTTTAGCGTTGTCAACACCAGAAGCAAAGCTTGATCAAGATTGTTTTTGCTCCAGTATTACTTCAGTATTTTACAAACAAGCACAATTCATTAATTGCTCTTTCTTCTTGATTAGATCCACCTGGCACCCCTGTCTGTATTGATGTGACCAGAGACTCAGTCACACTGCAATGGGAGATCCCCAAGAGGGATGGTGGCAGCAAAATTGTTGCCTACAGTGTGGAGAGGCGCCAAGGTAGAGGCAAATGGCTCCGATGCAACTTCACTGATATCTCAGAGACCCAGTTCACTGTGACTGGTCTGTCCCCTGGAGACCGATTTGAGTTCAGAGTCATTGCCAGGAATGCCATTGGTACAGTCAGTCCACCATCTAACTCTTCTGGATACATTATGACCAAGGATGAGAGCAGTAAGTACTTTCAAATTTTTAAAAAAAGTATAGATATCTCACATCCCTTTGATTGTGCCAATTCCTCATTTGTTTATTCTCTTTGCATCTGCAGTTTCCCCAGAGATCGAGTGGTCTCCAGACCAGGTGCTCACTCTGAGGGCCGGTGAAAACATTAAGCTCAGCTGCAGAATCACTGGACGTCCTGTTCCCCAGATTGTCTGGTATAAGGATGGCAAAGAGGTTGACAAGAGGACCATGCTTGACATTGAGATCACCACCGGCATTGGCACCAGTAGTGTATTTGTTCGTGATGCTAACAGAAACCACCGTGGAATCTATACAATAGAAGCTAAGAACAGCTCTGGTACCAGGAAAGCTGATGTCAATGTCAGAGTACAAGGTTAGCAAACACTCCCAATGTTTCAATATTTAACACTACAAACCTTTTCAAACCTATTTATGACTATTTTTGACATAAATTCTCTACTTTATGTTTCCTTCTAGATACCCCTGGGCCTGTTGATGGCCCCATCCGTTTCACAGGCATCACAGCTGAGAAATGCACCGTGTGGTGGAACCCACCAGAGAACGATGGCTGTGCTGCCATCACTCATTATGTGGTGGAGAAGAGGGAGACATCCAGGATCACCTGGGCCTTGGTCACATCCAAATGTGAAGCCTGTTCTTACAATGCCACCAACCTCATCAAGGGCAATGAATACCAATTCAGAATCTCTGCTGTCAACAAGTTTGGTGTTGGCAAACCACTGGACTCTGATTCATTTATCGCACAGATGCAGTACAGTACGTAAAATCAATCATGAGTATTTTCTGTTTGAGGTATTGACAAAAAATACAAGATTTAACCCTTGTTATTGCACTTTAAAGTTGCCAGAAAATAAGGGGAAAAAAACAAATAGCTTTTACACTAATTGACTCTCTTAACGTACCATTTTTCTGCTCTTCAGCTGTGCCTGATGCCCCTGGTACCCCAGATGCCACCCACGTGACTGGAAACAGTATCACCCTGGGCTGGACAAGGCCAAAGTCAGATGGAGGCAATGAGATCAAACACTATATCCTGGAGAGGAGAGAGAAGAAGAGCCTGCGCTGGGTAAAGGTTTCCTCCAAGAGGCCCATCACAGAGCTAAGACACCGTGTCACCAACCTCACTGAGGGCAATGAGTACGAGTTCCGCGTAATGGCTGAAAATGGTGCTGGTATTGGACCAGCCAGCAGCACTTCCAGGCTCTTCAAATGTAGAGAACCAACCAGTTCTCCCAGTAACCCCACATTAGTCAAAGTTACTGACTCCACGAAGACTTCTATCACTGTGGAATGGACTAAGCCAGTCTTTGATGGCGGTATGGAAATCATTGGCTACAATATCGACATGTGTAAGGCCAGTCTGGAGGAGTGGCACAGAGTCAATACACAGATTTGCATCCACACCAAGTACACTGCTAAGGGCTTGGTTCCTGGAGAGTTATACAAGTTCAGGGTCAGTGCTGTGAATGGATCAGGAGAGAGTGAACCCTCAGTGTTGCCCAGTGCTGTTCAGGCTGTGGACAGACTTACATTACCTGAAATTGACATTGGTGCCAAGTTCAAGCAGACTCACATTGTGAAGAATGGCGGCACTGTCACTCTCCACATTCCCTTCCGCGGAAAACCAACTCCTCTCGCCACCTGGTCTAAGGTCGATGGTGAGCTGCCTGTTATGGCTGATATTAACACCACTGATTCTTCCTCTACTCTGACCATTGAGAGTTGCACTAGGTACGAAGCTGGCAAATACACCCTGAGCCTGGAGAACAACAGCGGGCACAAGTCAATCACATTCACAGTCAAAGTGCTTGACACACCTGGGCCTCCGGGAGCTATCACCTTCAAAGATGTTACCCGTGGAGCCTTGACAGTTATGTGGGATGCCCCCACGAATGACGGTGGATCCAGAATCCACCATTACATTGTGGACAAGCGCGAGGCCAGCCGCCTGGCCTGGCAGGAGGTCAGCAACAAGAGCTCTCGTCAGACGATCAGGGTAACTGGTCTGGAGATTGGTGTGCCATATCTCTTCAGGGTCACTGCTGTTAACCAGTATGGTCAGGGAGAACCTCACGAGATGACGGAGCCCATCGTTGCCACAGAAGAACCCGCACCACCCAAGAGATTGGATGTTGTTGACACCACAAACTCCTCAGCCTCCCTTATGTGGCTGAAGCCCGAGCACGATGGAGGCAGCCGCATCAGAGGCTACATCGTTGAATTCAGAACCAAAGGCACTGACCGCTGGGTTGTTGGTGGAGAGACCAAATCCCAGAAGATGCTGTTGGAGGGTCTGATTGAGAACACAGAGTATGACTTCAGAGTCAAAGCCAAGAATGACGCTGGAATAAGCGAGCCTCAGGGCACCTTCAGCTCTGTGGTCATTAAGGAGCCTCGCATTGAACCTACTGCTGACCTCAGCAGCATTACCAACCAGCTCATCATATGCAAGGTCTCCAACACCTTCACAATCAACATTCCCATCAGCGGCAGGCCGGCACCCAAGGTCACCTGGAAGCTGGAGGAAATGAAGCTAAAGGAGAATGACAGAGTCTCCATCAGAACCACAAAGGAGAACACGACTTTGGTGGTGAGAGAAAGCAAGAGAAGCGACAGCGGCAAGTACTACCTGATCCTGGAGAATGCTGCTGGTGTGAAGACATTCACAGTGACAGTGAATATTGTTGGCAGACCGACTCCACCTACAGGCCCCGTGGGAATTTCTGGAGTCTCTTCAGAATCCTGCACTCTCTCCTGGTCTGAGCCAGCTGATGATGGCGGCAGTGATATCACCAACTACATCGTGGAAAAACGCGAGTCTGGCTCTGCCTCCTGGCAAGTAGTAAACTCCAGTGTGAAGAGAACCACCATCAAAGTGACTCACCTTACCAAGTATATGGAGTACACCTTCAGAGTGTGCGCTGAGAACAAGTTCGGAGTCAGCAAGTCCACTGAGTCTGCTGCTGTAGTCATTGAACATCCATTTGGTAAGTTTACAAAACTAAATGCAAGTCCTGTTTTTATATGTATGGAAGTTAAATAATTGATAAATGTATTTAGGTCAAAGTCAAATTAATAATAACCTTTCTCATCTGCACTTCACTTCCACAGTTCCTCCAAGTCCTCCAACTCGTCCAGATGTGGTATCTGTGTCTGCTAATGCCATCAGCATCAAATGGGACTTGCCATATGCTGACGGTGGCAGCCAGGTGACAGGCTACTGGATCGAGAAGAAGGAGAGAAACACAATCTTGTGGGTTAGGGAGAACAAGCTGCCCTGCTTGGAGTGCCAGTACAAGGTGTCCAACCTGATTGAGGGCCTGGAGTACCAGTTCAGAGTGTACGCCATGAACATTGCTGGACTCAGCAAGGCCAGTGAGGCTTCCAGACCTGTGGTGGCGCTCAATCCTGTTGGTGAGGGAAACTTTCATGATAAACTACAAAAATTAATGACAGGTTGTTTGGCAAGACAGCTAATAAACAAAAACCTGTACATGTAGTGCAATTTCCTGTTCACCTTGCTAAGCTAACACAGTTAATAAAAACCTACGTGGCCAAAGCTTTCTTACAGTTTGACCATAAACTTTTTCCTCTTCAGATCCTCCCGGTAAACCCGAGGTGACGGACATCACCCGCTCCTCTGTGTCACTATGCTGGACCGTGCCATTCAACGATGGTGGCAGCAAGATTGTTGGTTATGTGGTGGAGAGGAAAGTCTACAGTACAGATGAATGGGATGACAATCGCTGGCTCAAGTGCAACTACACAACCATTAGCGAGAACTACTTCACCGTCTCCAACCTGGGAGAGGGAGAGACCTTTGAGTACCGTGTCATTGCCAAGAATGCCGCCGGTGTCCACAGCGCACCCTCCGAGACCACTGGGCCGGTCACATGCAGGGATGAATACTGTAAGTCATCACAATAAGGAATACTTTTTCATTTAATAGGTAACAGGTTTTAGATTACCTATGAGCTCAGAGTCTAAAACAGTCATTTTAATTGCATTAAAATCTAATCGTCTCCCCTTTGCTTCAGCTCCACCAAAAGCTGAACTAGACAGCAAGTTAGTGGGTGAGACTGTCACCGTCATGGCCGGCTCCGATCTGGTCCTGGATGGCGCCGTCGGCGGTAAACCAGAGCCAACTGTGTACTGGGTGAAGGGCGACAAGATTTTGGAGCTTGGTGAGAAGTACTCACTGACCTACACCGCCACCAGAGCCATGGCCGTTATCAAGAACTGTGACAGATATGACACGGGCAGATACATCCTGACCGTCAAGAACGCCAGTGGAGTCAAGACCGCTGCTGTCAATGTCAAAGTTCTGGGTGAGCAGCCAAGAAACTGTTGACTCTTGACTAATAAAACGTTCAGTGGAGTAACAGTAGACGTATGTGCCTGAACTGCCTGGTCTAACTCTCGGTTTCTGTCCTGTAGACACTCCTGGAGCTCCAGCTGATAAGATTGTGATCAGCAGAGTGACAGAGGAAAAGTGTACGGTGTCCTGGAAGATTCCTCTGGAGGATGGTGGAGACAGTGTCACTCATTACATTGTGGAACGTCGCGAGACCAGCCGCCTCAACTGGGTCGTCATGGAGACTGAGTGCAAGACGCTGTCGTGTGTCAGCACTAGGCTGATCAAGAACAACGAGTACATCTTCAGAGTCAGAGGAGTCAACAAGTTCGGACCTGGAGTTCCTCTGGAGTCTGAACCCGTCATTGCAAGAAACGCCTACAGTAAGCGCCAACATCTGACTTTTAATGCTATAATAATAATAATAATGATAATAATAATAATAAAAAGAGTAAGAGGAATTGGAGAATACTGAATTAATATTTCTTGTTAAATTTAATCCTTTTATCTTGAAATTAGTGAAAATTGAAAATGCTAATATTTTAAAGTGTTTTCTTTATAATAAAAAAAATAATCTGAAAATGTTTTCAGATTATTTTTGATTTTTAAGATGTTAAAGGTTTTTTTTCTCATTTATTAATTAATGCCACACCACATAATTTGCAGAATATTTTTTTCTTCTAGTGTAGATTCAGACATGATGTAAAAGGATGTAGTTTTGTTTCGGTGACTCTGACCTGTCTTGTCTCTCTTCCTCAGCCATCACGACCCAGCCAGGCACTCCAGAGGCCACAGCTGTGGGTAAGGAGCATGTCATCATCGAGTGGCTGAAGCCCGAGAGCGATGGAGGCAGCGAGATCAAAACCTACCTGGTGGATAAACGAGAAAAGAGCAGCACCAGGTAGGAACAGCTCCTGAAGAATTTTAAGGGCAGAGTTTAGTTTTCTCTTTTTGAAATATTCTCATTGTCAATCTCTATGTCACTGTACCTGTTTTTCTCCGAAATAGGTGGACTCGGGTGAATAAGAATTACACTATCTACGACACCCGTCTGAAGATCGCAGGCCTGATTGAGGGAAGCGAGTACCAGTTCAGAGTAACAGCTGTCAACGCTGCTGGAGAAAGCCACCCAAGCGACGCCTCACCATACATCCTCTGCAGAGACCCAACATGTAAGAGATTCACTCAAAACCTTAACTGTTTTTATAAGGTTACAGTTTTTAGAACTAGAACTTGATTTTAAATTGTTGTGGTGATCCCAAAATGATGGATTGATATTGGGATAAGTTCACATATACATCATATTTGTCTTTGTGTACTCCCAGACACCCCCGCTGCTCCATCAATACCTCGTATCACTGACACAACCAAGCACAGCATCAGCATGACCTGGACCAGGCCCATGTATGATGGCGGCTCCGATGTCACCGGCTACGTGGTTGAGATCCTTGAGGAGGGCTCCGAGCAGTGGTACCGCGCCACTGCTAAAGCTCTCAAGACAAATGAGTATGTGACTGCCGGCCTGGCAGCCAATAAAAAGTACAGATTCAGGGTCGCCGCCGTTAACAACAAAGGCACCGGCGAGTTCAGTGAGCCGAGCACTGAGGTTGAACCCCTGGAGAGAATCGGTGAGATTTCTTTCAGATAATGAAACAGTCATTTCATTACAGCTAATGTGGGGATTTGAATTGAAATGGGAAATAAATGCTTGTTAAACGTGTTTTAACAGTTGTGGTCTTTTCCTAGTGACAGACCTTTATCAACATTCCAACTTGTTACATAGCAGTTGCAACATTATCACACTCTCCATTTCCTCTGCTCAACCCGTTCAGAAATGCCCGACCTGGAGCTGGCTGAGGACCTGAAGAAGACAGTGTGTTTGCGTGCAGGAGGAACTTTGCGTCTGGTTGTATTTGTCTCTGGCAGGCCGCTACCTCTAGTCGGCTGGAGGAAGAAGGGTGTTGAGCTGCAGAGCCGTGGCTACATTGAGACCACTGACAGCTACACCGCACTGACAGTGGAGAAGGTCAACCGCTACGACTCCGGAAAATATGTTGTGGAGGCAGAGAACCCCTCTGGCAAGAAAACTGCCACCATCTTGGTTAAGATCTACGGTATGTCATCTCAAGTCTGCGCAGATACCAAATATTACATGCTGAGTTTAGGAAAAATTGGTATAAAAAGTGATGATCATGATTTATCTGCTCAAATTCCATCAATTTTGCAGCTTTGGTTAGATCCTCCTTAAAGAAATACTCACTAACATATTCTCTTCCTTGACTTGTCTCTCTCCTGAAGACACTCCTGGTCCTCCAAGTGCTGTTAATGTGAAGGACTATACCAAGGAATCTGTTGTGATCACTTGGGACGTCCCAAGCATTGATGGTGGTGCTCATGTCAGCAACTACATCATCGAGAAACGTGAAGCCAGCATGAAGTCATACAAGACCATCACCACAGAGTGTAGAAAGACCCTGTTCAGGATCACCGGTCTGGAGGAGGGAGTGCACTACTTCTTCAGAGTCCTGCCGGAGAACATCTATGGTGTTGGCGAGCCTTGTGAGACATCCGAGGCTGTGCTGGTGTGCGAAGTGCCGTCAGTGCCTCAGAACCTCCAGATCGTTGATGTCACCAAGTCCTCTGTCTCTCTGTGCTGGGAGAAGCCGCTGTACGATGGCGGCAGCAGGCTGACAGGCTTTACCATCGAGGCCTGCAAGGTGGGCTTGGACAGGTGGAGTACTGTGGCTACAGTCAAGGCCTCAGTGTCCCAGCACACCATCCAGTCTCTGGCAGAGAACGACCAGTACCTCTTCAGGCTTCGAGCCACCAACAGCAGGGGACCTAGCGAGCCCATGGACACCGTCACTCCTGTCACCATCCAGGACATCAAGGGTAAGACAACATCTTTACACTTCTGCCTTTGCTGAAACCCAGAAAAGCTTCACAGAAATTATTCAAATATGATAAACACATCATATCCCTCCTTTTTTTCCCAGTGATGCCCAAGATAGACATGACCAACATCCCTCAGAAGATTGTCCATGTGCACCGAGGCAAACCCATCGACCTTAACATCCCCATCAAGGCCAAACCGCAGCCTGTCTGCTCCTGGTTCTTTGGTGGTGTCAAACTGAAGGACAGCCTTGACCGCATTAAGATTGACAGCAATGGAAAATACTCCCACCTCGTGATTCGCGAGACCACCATCAACGACACGGGAAACTACACGCTTGAGGTGAAGAACGCCATCGGCATGGCCACAGAGGTCATCAAGGTCATCATTCTCGGTAAGGACAAATGAAGGTTATACACGGATAACATGTGCCTCTTTATGCGCAAAAACATTCAGAATTATAACCAGCTGTATTCTTGTTCCCATTTAGACAAACCTGGCATCCCAGTGGGTCCAGTGAAGATTGAGGAGAATGACGGTGTGTCAGTGACAGTCAGCTGGGAACCTCCAGAGAAGGACGGTGGTGCCAACGTTAGCGGCTACGTGGTGGAGCAGCGTGATGCCCACAGGCCAGGATGGATCACCATCTCTGAGTCAGTGACCCGACCCTGTTTCAAGTTCACCAGACTTACGGAGGGAACTGAGTATGTGTTCCGCGTTGCTGCCATGAATCGCTTCGGTGTTGGCGGCTTCCTGCAGTCTGAGGTGGTGGAGTGCAAGAGCCCGAAGAGTGAGTTCTCTTCCCATCAAAATCTTCCTGTTCTGTGTCTGTTCTTCCATTATTGTTTGGTTCATGGGCCACTGAATCCTTTTAATTTGATTGTAAACAGTGATCTTGTACCCTGCAGTCTTTCAGTTCATCTCTTTACCTATCCAATTTACTGTGTAGCCATCCCTGGACCTCCAAGCAAGCCAGAGGTGCTTGATGTCACCCATGAGGGCATGACTCTGACCTGGCAACCACCTGCGGACAACGGTGGCTCTACCATTGCTGGCTACATCATTGAACGTAAGGAGGCCCATTCTGACAGGTGGTTGAGGATCAACAAGAACCCTGTCACAATGACCAGATACCGCTCCTCTGGCCTGATAGAGGGGCTGGAGTACGAACACCGTATCACCGCCATCAACTCTAGAGGAGCCAGCAAACCCAGCGAAAGCTCTGCCATCACTGTCGCCATGGATCCCATCGGTACGTGTTGGGAAAAACTTAGTGTAACTGCTGGAATGACTTTTAATGGGCTTCATTCATAAAAGGCCAACGCCAACCAACTGAGGTTGAATCTTTCCAATGTGGAGTCATTTTATTAACAAAAAATCTGTGTTGTGTAACAGAGCCTCCAGGTCCTCCAGTCGAGGCCAGAGTTACAGACACCACCAGGACTTCAGTGTCTCTGGCCTGGCTGCCGCCTGAAGAGGAGGGTGGTTCTATCGTTACTGGCTACCTGATCGAGATGCAGAAGGTGGACCAGGTGGAATGGACCCTCTGCAACACGACGCCCACCAAGATGTGCGAGTACACCCTCACACACATGCCCCAGGGTGCTGAGTACAAGTTCAGGGTCATCGCCTGCAATGCTGGCGGTTCTGGAGAGCCCGCTGAGATTCCTGGAGTGGTTAAGGTCCAGGAGATGCTTGGTAAGAGTCCATGATTTACAGTTTAATTGAACGGTTGAATAAGCATACTTTTACTTAATCAAACTGTAATTTAACTGACAAAAACAATCTGATCTCTGTCTTTGTCAGATTATCCCGACTACGAGCTTGATCGTAAATACGAGGAGGGCTACGTGGTGCGGCAGGGTGGAGTTGTCCATCTGTCTGTGCCTATCAAAGGTAAACCCATCCCTACATGCAAGTGGACCAAGGATGGTCGTGACATCTCTCACCGGGCCATGATTGCCACCCATGATGACATCACTGAGCTGGTCATCAAAGAGGCACACAAAGATGACACCGGTACCTACGACCTGGTGCTGGAGAACAAATGCGGCAGGAAGGCTGTGTACATCAAGGTGAGAGGCTCATCTAGAGGATACTTCAGTATCAGAAATTAAATTAAAACAAATTTGTTTGGAATGGTTGGAGCTAAACTTTCTGTATTTATTTTTTCCCGCCAGGTGAAGGTTATTGGGCGCCCTGACGCCCCGGAAGGCCCTCTGGAGTTTGACGACATTCAGGCCAGATCAGTGCGGGTCAGCTGGAGGACACCATCAGATGATGGCGGCTCTGACGTTCTGGGATACATCGTTGAGAGGCGGGAGGTACCCAAGGCTGCCTGGTATACAGTCGACTCCAGGGTGACCGAAACCTCTCTGGTGGTGAAGGGTCTGAAGGAGAACGTGCAGTACCACTTCAGGATTTCTGCTGAGAACCAGTTTGGTGTCAGCAGATCTCTCAAGTCTGATGAAGCTGTCACACCGAAAACACCACTTTGTGAGTATTTTTTCTGTTTTTTTTCTTGAAGTCCAATCCCAACTGATATTTGTCAAAAGTTACATTATAAAACAAAAATTTGCTTTACCTCCAGGCGCCCCAGAACCTCCAAGCAACCCACCAGAGATCATGGATATTACCAAGACCACGGTGTCTCTGTCCTGGGCCCGGCCCCGGGATGACGGAGGCTCCCGCGTTACAGGATACTACGTGGAAAGGAGAGAGGTGTCGACAGAGAAGTGGGTTCGACACAACAAGACTCACATCACTACCACCATGTACAATGTCACTGGTCTCATCCCCGATGCAGAGTACATGTTCAGAGTGGTGGCTCAGAACGACATTGGGCAGAGCGAGCCTGGTCCTGTTTCAGAGTCTGTGGTCTGCAAAGATCCATTTGGTGAGTTTTTGTAGTATGAAAACTATTTTCGCATGAATACATTGATAAGCAGAAGTATACAAAACCAAAAAAAAAAAAACATCAAAGTTTCTCCATGAGTATTAATCTCCTCCTGTCTGTCTCCTTAAAGACAAACCCAGCCAACCAGGAGAGATCGACATCATCTCCATCACCAAGGACTGTATCACCATCCACTGGCTCAGGCCAGAGCATGACGGCGGCAAGGAGATTCTGGGCTACTGGATTGAGTTCAGGCAGGCTGGAGAAAGTGCCTGGAAGAAATGCAACAAGGAGCGCTCCAAGGATCGTCAGTTCACCATGGGCGGCTTGATGGAGGCAACTGAGTACGAGTTTAGAGTCTTCGCCGAGAATGAGACTGGACTCAGCCGACCTCGCCGCACACCCATGGGCATCAAGACCAAACTGAGTGGTGAGCTGCTACAGAATTTGAATCCCATCAAACACAATGACTTTATCCGCCTGATAACTATTTATGTGTAGTTTCTTTAAAACGTTGTGTTAGTTGAACTAAAATGTTTTCTGTAGACTTTTATACGGTATGCTCTGAGGTTGCAGCATCAGGATTGTAACAATGTGTATTTTACAGCAAATAGTAAAAAGCCTTTAAAACGTTGCTTATGTTTCTGCAGTTGGTGAGGCTCCGGCTTTGAAGGAAGAGATCCAAGATGTAACCACCAAGCTTGGCGAGTCCGGTACCCTCACCTGTGGCATCATTGGCAGACCTCTGCCTGAGATCAAGTGGTACCGCTACGGCAAGGAACTGATCCAGAGCCGTAAGTACAAAATGAGCTCAGATGGCCGGAACCACTCCCTCAGCATCCTGACAGACGAACAGGAAGACGAGGGCTTGTACACCTGCAGGGCCATCAATGAAGCTGGAGAGATCGAAACCAGTGGCAAACTGCGTCTGCAGGCAGCACCACAGTTCCACCCCGGCTTCCCTCTGAAGGAAAAGTACTACGCCGGAGCTGGCACCAGCCTCCGCCTCCATGTCGTCTACATCGGACGTCCCATCCCACAGATCATGTGGTTCTATGGCAAGAAGCCGCTGAACGCATCCGAGAATGTTATTATTGAAAACACTGAAAGCTACACCCACCTTGTGGTGAGGAACGCTCAGAGGAAGACCAATGCTGGCCGTTACAAGGTGCAGCTCAGCAATGTGTATGGAACCATCGACACCGTGCTTCGAGTTGAAATCCAAGGTAACGCCAAAGAACTGAGTTTGTGTTTTTAGTAAATATTAGTAATTAAATATTGTAGTGTCAAGCAACAAATAAAAATGACTTTGTATAAAAAGAAATTACTTAACTATTACTTTGTATTTGTATAAACAAGAACTATTACTTATTCCACTTTCTGTATTTTTGTCCAGATAAACCATGCATCCCTGAGGGCCCTGTTATTATTGAAGCTTTGCTGAAGAGCTCAGTAATCATTAGCTGGAAGGTGCCTAAGGACGACGGAGGCTCCATGATTACTAACTACATCGTGGAGAAACGTGAGGCCAAAGAAGGCGAGCAGTGGCAGCTGGTGTCCTCCTCCATCTCTGGCACCACTTGCCGTGTTCCCAACCTGATCGAGAACGCTGGCTACTACTTCAGAGTCTCTGCCCAGAACCAGTATGGAGTCAGTGAGTCTCTGGAGATCCCATCAGTTGTCATCATCAAGAGTCCATTTGGTAAGTTGTTTGCCAGTTTTGGCTCTTTAGCTTCATTGCACAGGCAGGGCTTACTTTACAAGTATGTAGAGCACTACAGTAACATTACCTATTTATTTCTCAGAAAAACCTGGCATTCCACAACAGCCCTTCATTATCAGCTCGACCAAGGACTCCTGCGTCGTCTGCTGGAAACCTCCAAGCAGCGACGGCGGAGCTAAAATCACCGCCTACTACCTGGAGAAACGTGAGAAGAAGCAGAACAAGTGGATGTCAGTAACCAGTAAGAAGATTGTGGAGACCAGCTTTGAGGTCACGGCCTTGATCGAGGGCTTCGAGTATGAGTTCCGTGTCAAGTGTGAGAACATGGGTGGTGAGAGCGACTGGAGTGAGATTTCAGCGCCTATCATCCCCAAGTCCGACCAGGCTCCTCGGGCTCCCGCGTTCAGGGAGGAGATCAGGGATATGATTGTCAAATACCACGCCAATGCCACGTTTGTCACCAAGGTACTTTATTCTAACTGCATTTGCTTAGAAGGGATCGCTTGCAATGTCTGTATTTATGAAGATCTAGATATGTAACATAAGTCAAATGAGAAGATTGACACAAGTTTCTTTGAATCCTGTCAAGTTCATCAGCACAAGCATTACTTAACTTGGTTACTTTTCCTATGACAAGGTGGTGGGACATCCCAAGCCTTTGGTGAAATGGTACCGCAGTGGAAAGGAGATCCAGGCAGATGGCACCAAGATCAAAGCCTTGGAGTTCAAGGGAGGCTACTACCAGCTGGTCATCACTGCTGCTGATGAGAATGATGCAACAGTTTACCAAGTTAGAGCAACCAACTCCTCAGGATCCATCTCTACAACAGCCAACCTAGAGGTGGAAGGTAATGATATACCGTTGATATTGCTAATTAATTAGTGCTTTTTTATTGTCAAGTGATGTCCTCTACACCTTTAATTCCTTAAATTGAAAAAAATGAATGAATATCAAACTAATGTTTTTTATTATTTGAATTCCAGTTCCTGCTAAGATCCACCTGCCATTGGAGCTCCAGGGAATGGGAGCAGTCCATGCTGTCCGTGGTGATCACATCACCATCAAGATCCCCATCTCTGGCAAGCCTGAGCCAGCAGTCATTTGGCAGAAGGGTCAGGAGATCCTCTCCAACTCTCCTTATTACCAAGTCATCACCACCAGATCTTTCACTTCCCTGGTGTTCCAGAAGGGAGTGGAGAGGAGAGATACTGGCTACTACATCATTACTGCAAAGAACAGGTTCGGAACGGACAAGCAAACCATTGAGGTGAACATTGCCGACATACCTGATCCTCCAAAGGCATTGGCTGTCAGTGACATTGCTCGGGACTCCATCACCTTGACCTGGGAGCCCCCTGCCAATGACGGTGGAAGTGACATCATAAGCTACATCGTGGAGAAGTGTCCCACCACTGCTGACAGGTGGATCCGTGCAGGACAGACCACTGACTGCAGCATTACCATCATCAACATATTCGGAAAGACCAAGTACCAGTTCCGCGTCATTGCGGAAAACCAGTTTGGCCTGAGCCATCCTTCTCAGCCAACTGAGCCCATCACCACAAAGGAAGACAAGTCTGTGATTAGGAACTATGACGAGGAAGTGGATGAGGCCAGGGAAGTCACCAAAGAGGAGGCTCTGTTCTACAAGGTAAAGGAGCTGTCCTCCAAGTACATCATCTCTGAGGAACTCGCTCGTTGCCAGTTTGGAGTTGTCCACCGCTGTACGGAGATTGCCACAAAGAAGACCTTCATGGCCAAGTTCATCAGGGTCAAAGGAACTGATCGTGAACTGGTTCTCAGAGAAATTGAAGCCCTGAATGTAGCAAGGCACAAGAACATCATCTATCTACATGAATACTTTGAAAGCATGGAGGAGATCATCCTTATCTTTGAATTCATTTCTGGAGTTGACATCTTTGAGCGCCTAGGCACCAGCAACTTCGAGCTCACAGAGCAGGAGATTGTTCGCTACCTGAGACAAGTCTGCTCTGCCCTCAAGTTCTTGCATAGCCACAACTTTGCTCACTTTGATATCCGCCCAGACAACATTGTCTACACCACAAGAAAAAGCACCATCATCAAGATAATTGAGATGGGCCAGTGTAGGCTGCTGGTGCCAGGAGAAAACATTAGGATGCCGTTCTCTGCTCCGGAGTACTGCGCCCCTGAGATCCACCGTCACGACCTGGTCACAACAGCCACTGATATGTGGTCTGTTGGTGTAATGGCCTATGTTTTGCTCAGTGGCCTTAATCCGTTTGCTGCAGAGTCCACTACAAAGATGATTGAGAACATCTCCAGCTGTGAGTACATCTTTGACAGTGAAGCATTTAATGACATCAGCCTGGAGGCTATGGACTTTGTGGACAGACTTTTAGTCAAGGACAGGAAGCTCCGTATGACAGCCCACGAAGCTCTCGAGCATCCATGGCTCAAGATGAAGATCGAGAATGTCAACAACAAGACCATCAGGACACTGAGACACAGAAGGTACTACCAGACCCTGGTGAAGAGAGTAGATACCATTGTATCATCAGCTCGTGTGGCCTATGGTGGCGCCTTCAAGAACCAGAGAGGATTGGCTGTTGGTAAAGTGAAGATTGGAACAGAATACCGTGGTCTCCGCACTGGTCCAGTCATGCATGGCTCAGCTGAAGAAGGTGGCCATGCCAGATTTACTTGCAGTATCACCAACTTTGACAAGAGTACTCAGGTGACATGGTACCATGGCAACCGTCAGCTACACGCAAGCACTAAGTATGAAATCTCTTACAGCAATGGTTTTGCTAGCATCTACGTAAAGGACATTGAAGAGAGTGACGATGGTGTGTACAGATGCAAGGTGGTGAGTGATGATGGAGAGGACAGTGCTTACGGAGAGCTCTTTGTTGAGACAGTGAGGAGCATCAGAGAGTACTACATCAGCCGCTCTGTCAAGAAACTGAGGAGAAGAGTTGACAAGACAAAACTCCTACAGAGACCGCCAGAGTTCACTTTGCCTCTCTACAATCGCACTGCCTACATTGGAGAAGATGTGCGCTTTGGTGTCACCATTACTGTGCACCCGGAGCCTCATGTCACATGGCTGAAGAATGGCGAGAGAATCAAACCAGGTGAAGATGACACCAAGTACACGTTCACAAGCGATAAGGGTCTGTACCAGCTGATGATCCACAACGTGGATAAAAATGATGATGCTGAATACACCGTCATGGCCCACAACAAGTTTGGAGAAGACAGCTGCAAGGCCCGTCTCACTGTGACACCTCATCCTGTAACCGAGGAAACTATGAGGCCCATGTTCAAGCGTCTGCTGGCTAATGTTGATTGCGTTGAGGGACATAGCGTCCGCTTTGAGCTCAGAGTCTCAGGAATCCCAACTCCTACTCTGAAATGGGAAAAAGATGGTCATGCGCTGCAGTTTGGTCCCAAGGTGGTTGTCATACAGGAGGACATTGACTACCATGTCCTGCACATCAGAGATACTCTGCTCGAGGACTCTGGTGTGTACAAGGTTACAGCAACCAACTCTGCTGGCTCTGCAAGCTGCCAGGCTACACTTAAGGTGGACCGCCTCACCTACACCAGGAGAGAGTACAAGAGCGAGGAGGAGAAATACAAACACATACAGAAACAAATTGAAAAGACCAACAAGATGGCCATGAAAATTGCTGCCACCGAGGAACTTGTACCTTTCAACCCCACAGCCCAGGAGGCACTCAGTTATGCTGCAGAGATGTACAAGCCTGCAGTGAGCACTAAGAACGTTGAAGGCGAGTTCGACATCACAGTGGAGAAGTCTGAAACTAAGAAGCTGGAGGAGGAGAGGAGGATCTTCATGCCGTATGAGATCCCTGAGCCTGTGACTCATGATCCCAAAGCTCTGGATGAGGACAAAGCTATTAAACAATTTGTGCCTCTCTCTGACATGAAGTGGTACAGGAAACTGAGAGACCAGTATGAGATTCCAGAGAGGATGGAGAGGATTGTGCAGAAGAGGCAGAGGCGTATACGCCTTTCTAGGTGGGAGCAGTTCTACGTCATGCCCCTCCCAAGAATCACCGACCAGTACAGGCCAAGATGGCGTATTCCAAAACTCACTCTGGATGACTTGGAGACTGTCAGACCTGCTCGCCGTTCACCTTCTCTTGAATCTGAAGTCTCCTTCAGATCAAGAAGAAGATCTCTGGGAGACCTCAGCGACGAGGAGCTGCTGATGCCCGTGGACGACTATCTTTCCATGAGGAGAACAGAGGAAGAGAAGATGATGCTGGAGGATGAACTGGAGCTCGGCTTTTCTGCCTCACCTACTGGCAGCCCTGTTCGTGTTGAGCGACGTGCCGTTGAACGTGAAGAGAGGAGGCAGGAGGTCAGGCACGAGGCTGCCGAGATAACTGAGACAAAGAAGAAACGCACTGTTTCACAATATATGAGGAGGAGAAGGTCACTTTCTCCCACATACATTGAACTCATGCGTCCAGTCTCAGAGCTGATCAGACCATCACGTGCCATGCCTGTGGAAACAGAGGGAGAGATTGTGGGAAGGAGGTCCCCTACCCCCGAGAGGACCCGTCCCCGCTCTCCCAGCCCCATCAGGTCCGTTGAGAGATCATCGCGCTCTTCCTCGAGGTTTGAGCGGTCTGCCCGCTTCGACATCATGTCTCGCTACGAGGCCAGAAAGGCTGCTCTGAAGGCAGAGAGGAAATATCAGGTGGTTAGCCAGACACCCTTCAGCCTGGACCATGCTCCCCGTGTGACAATCAGGATGCGCTCTCATCGCATCCCAATTGGCCAAGACACAAAATTCACCCTGAACATCCAAAGCAAGCCAGAGGCCGAGGTCAGGTGGTTCCACAATGGAAACGCGATCTCTGAAAGCAGTGAGAAATACATCTTCACCAACATGAGTGGTGTTTTGTCCATCACTATCCTGGACTGCCAGGAGGAGGACAGTGGCACTTACCGCTGTGAATGCTCCAACTCTAAGGGAGAAGCTTCTGACTATGCCACCCTTGATGTGTCAGGTGGTGGCTACACTACCTTCGCCTCTCGCCGCAGGGATGAGGATGCTCCCAAAGGACACGTCCCTGAAATGCTTCGCATTGACCATTATCACACCACCCACTTTAAAGCTGGCTATGCTTCTGAGAGCCACTTTGCAGTGGAAGAGAGCAAGTCTAAGCTAACGGAGACACATGAGGTTGTCACACGGGAAAGGTATGCTCCCTCCTCTGCTGAGAGGTACTCCTCTGCTGAGAGATACTCCTCTGCTGAGAGGTACTCTTCTGCTGAGAGGTATGATTCATCCATCAAGTTTGCCTCCGCTGAATACCTGTCATCTGATTCCTCCTACTCATCTGAAAAGTTCTCTCTGACTGGCAAACACACCACGTCTGAATCTAAACTGAAGTCATCTTCAGCTGCT
Source organism: Plectropomus leopardus (assembly GCF_026936395.1). Lineage (NCBI taxonomy): Eukaryota > Metazoa > Chordata > Actinopteri > Perciformes > Serranidae > Plectropomus > Plectropomus leopardus. The sequence goes on along the minus strand of NC_142185.1, from coordinate 37,234,130 downwards.
GTTTCTGAGGAAGTTGCTGTCACCAAGGTGAAGCCTTCTCTTCCTGCCAGAATCCTCACCAAGCCCCAGTCTATGACAGTTTCAGAGGGGGGGACCGCCAGATTCTCCTGTGATATCGATGGGGAGCCTGCATCCACTGTAACATGGATGCACGAGAGCAGAACCATCGTCTCGTCTCACCGCATCCACGTCACCACCACCCAGTACAAGTCCAGCCTGGAGATCTCCTCTGTGATGGCCTCCGATGAGGGCAGTTACACGGTGGTGGTAGAGAACTCAGCAGGCAGACAGGAGGCTCACTTCACCTTGACCATCCGCAAAGCAGCTCCTAAAGAGGAGGTCAAGGCTGTCAAATCCCCTGAGCCATCTGTAAAGTCACCCACTCCCAGTGTGAAGTCACCAGAGCCTTCAGTCACATCACCTGCTCCTTCAGTAACTTCTTCTGTCCCCAGTGTCAAGTCCCCCGAGCCTTCGGTTAAATCACCCACTCCAAGCGTGAAATCTCCTGAACCAACGTCTCCTGCTCCGGGTGTGAAGTCACCAGCACCTGGTGTGAAGTCACCGACGCCAGGTGTGAAGTCACCAGCGCCGGGTGTGAAGTCACCAACGTCGGGTATGAAGTCACCAACGCTGGGTATGAAATCTCCTGAACCAGAGGGAATTAAATCTCCAAGGAGCATCAAGTCTCCTGAGCCAGCTGCACCCTCTCCAGCACCAGGCATAAAATCACCAGCTCCAGGTGTCAAATCTCCTGAACCTGAGGGAATCAGGTCACCACGGGGTATAAAATCACCTGAACCCAAGGTCAAGTCACCACCACCACCTCTCAAGACTCCGGAGAGTGTGAAGTCACCCGAACCTGAGGAAATCAAATCACCCCGTGGCATCAAATCTCCAGAACCCGCAGGACTCAAATCACTTAGAGGTGTCAAATCTCCAGAACCTGCAGGAATCAAAACCCCAAAGGGAATCAAGTCCCCAGAACCCGCAGGCATCAAATCACCAAGGGCCTTGAAGTCCCCCGAGCCCGAAGGAATCAAATCACCTCCTAGGATGAAGTCTCCTCCTCCTATCATGTCCCCCAAGAGGGTTGTGTCTCCACCGACTGTCAAATCCCCAATCCCGAAACCTCCTAAAGTCCTGAGTCAGCTTAAAGCCGAGGCCAGTGAAGGCTCGGTGAGGATGTCCTGTGTCTGTGAGAGCAGCATCAGGGAGGTTGTGTGGTACGTCAATGGAAGGAGGCTCTTGCAGAGCAGTCGCTTTGAGATGCACTACTCTGAGGGCTCCTGCAGCCTTCTCATCCATGATTTGGCAGACAGCGATCAGGGAGAGTACACCTGTGAGATGACATCAGAGGGAGGGGTATCCAAATCCTCCTTCTCCTTCACCGGACAGGTGTTCCAGTCCATACGCATGAAGGTCACGGCCTACCGCGAGCAGCAACTGGCACTTAAAGGTGAGCTCCTGCCTCAAGTACCCAAGCAGATTTAGTCCAGTTTCATGCTGAATAAAGTAAACCCTGTCATAGCCCTAACTGTGAAGATTTACCATTTCTGTCTCCATCCTCAGGATCAGGATCCATGAAGATGAGTCACAAGGAGTCGTCATCGTCTGTGAGCTCGTCCATGATGATGAAGAAAGAAATGCACATGATGGAGGAGTCCTCGTCTTTCTCTTCCTCCGCCCAGCAGGCAATGATGTCATCCATGATGGAGTCCAGCTCCTTCAGCAGCATGGCAGCTGAGATGAAGTTTGAGACCATGTCCATGTCCAGCATGTCCTCCGTGGCATCTGAAACATACGCCATGAGCTCCAGCAGTCTGGCGGAGATGTCGTCCCACATGGAGGGGTCCTCATTCAGAGCCATCGGTATGATTAGTCATGAAATCTGTAAAACATTTGGATTTCAGTTTGTGGCATTAAAAAAAACAAAAAACGTTGCTGTCATTTTGTCGCTTCCAAATTAAGATTAAAATTAAGATTCATTTTCAGAGACAACAAAGACATTTAGTGTGAACTGAACAGCTACAGATAATAAACTGGATGCAGAAGGTCGTATAGCATTTTTATTCATAACGTTTCAAGGGTTGTCTGTCCCATTCACATTAATGCAATATCTCAAGATGGGAATTTCTTCAAATTTAGCAAAAATGCCCACTTGGTCTGATTAGAATTTGGTGATCAAAGGTCAAGGTCACTGCACCCTCATGAAAGATGTTTTTGGCCCTAACCCTAGTTCTAACTAATTCTAGTTTATACCTGATTTTGAAAATCAAAATTTTGCATTCAATTCCCTAGCCATTCTGTTGTGAAATGTTGTGGCCAGTGGCATTTGGATTTTCAGAACTCTGTGCACTGATGTACATATCCTGCGGTTTCCAGGTTCTGCTCCAAGGATTGAGGCTCTGCCAGAAGACATCAGCATCGAGCCGGGCAAAATCCTGACAGTCACATGTGCCTTTTCTGGTGACGCAAAACACATCGAGTGGTCCCGCAGCGGCAGAACCATCGAGGTGACTGCTGGCGGACGCTTCCACATCGACACTACAGAGGACCTTACCACCCTCATCATCACCGGGGTGAAGGAGGAAGACGCTGGAACCTACACCCTGAAGCTGTCTAACGAGCTCGGATCCGACACAGCGACTGTTCACATTAGCATTCGATCAGCGTAAAAAACACAAAACAAAAAAAAAAATCTAATCTTTCACTCTTCCCCTCTTCCCTACTTCCATGCCTTTTTATTTAATTATTGAGCGAAATAATCGACTTGATCAAGATCTGGATTTCTGTTCTTGTAAATATGAACTATTTTTGTACCAATCTTGACATTAATTTATGCCAAACTAGACTAAAGTCTAAAGTTGTTATAAAATGTGCCATATTGGATAACTATGACTTAGGATTTTTGAACCACTTTTCTGTGACATGTACATAATGTATATAGCCGAATTTAACGGTTATGGGAAATGTATGCATTGTTATTTATGACAATAATATTAACTGAAACAAAATGAAACTAAATGTGGTTTAACAGGAGAAAGTTCCAGTAGGAACGAATACCCTGTTAAACTGAGAAACTAAACTCTGTGCCTCAACGATAAGTTGAAGTCTAAGATTGCCTCAGCAGGTAGAGAGGCTCCCTGTTGATGTTAACTCAATCAGAGACAAAACTATGAACGCACCGCGGTGCATTGTAACCAGAGCTTGAGATCCTGAGTGCTGTTTGCAGTTACCCTCATGTAAGCAGGACGACTGGACCTCGTGCTCCGACTGATTATGTCATACCGCCATTTCGATGACATGCTCACAGTGCGAGCGGCCTGCACTCCCTGAGCACAAGCGTTTCTTTTTGTTTTGTGCTCCGCTTCTGGCAAGCGACCACTCGCACGGACTCTTCAGTCGTTCCATCAACCTGGCCAATCACATAAAACTAGAGTCCATCCTGTGCTTGTTTGCAGAGGCAGAGCTGTCTCTTGGAGGTCTGCAGTGTGTTTGTGTGTTAGTTTTTAGAAGTTCACCTGTCAGTCAAGCTGGGCGCCCCCAAGCAGCTGAAAGCAACTGTCACTGGGATCATCAAGGACGGAGAGAAGTGTGGTCTTGCGAGTCGCCTTGCACTTTGGTTTGATTGAAGTTAGCTGTAGCGTTGACTATTTTCGCAGCCTCCTTGAGCTTTTCTCCAATTATTGATTTAATAAAGCATGATTATCAGCACTACAGGAAGTCTCTGCTGTGGTTATTTGCATTTATCTTCCCTGCTTTTGTCCAAAAAATGTGATGAATAAGTCACCTCAAGAACTGGATCACGACCCTCAAAAAACAGCTAAAACCAATATCAACATAATATGGTTTTAGCTGGTCTTTGACCAGCTAGTCAAGCTGTGCACATTTATCTTTACATATAACACGTGACAGAAGACTTGACGGATTTATGCCCTTTGCTTTTCATACTTCCTCCTCATGACACTGTTATCTCTCAAGGACATGGATTTGGTCTCAATTTCTTACAGGAAGTTCAACAGATAAACCAGCTAGAGTGACCATCACAACCTAGTAGGACTAGTAGTTGACCAGCTTAACCACCTCAAACTGGTCAAGCTGGGGGTTTTTTTTAACAGGGCAGTATGTTGTCATAAATAGCATTGAAAAGTCAAAGTATTGCATGTTGTCCAAAATCACATGAAGAAGTTAAAGTATCACATGTAGTTGAAAATTGCATAATAAAAGTCACAGTTTAGCATTTCACCCAAATCGCATAAAAAACACAGTATAGCGTGTCATCTCTCGCCTACTTATCTGGCTCGAGTTGCTTCAAGGCATATCATGCCACTTATCAACTGTCATTGCATTTGAAATTTGATCAAACCCATCAATTCAAAAAATCAGGTAAACCAACATGCGGACCTCCCTAACTGGAATCAACTTCATCTAACTCGTCACCAGCCGACATTGTGCTTCCATCTCTCACTCCCACGTCACAATGTTAAAGTCTTGCGAAAACAGGAACCTACTCTCATAGCTAAACACCTGCTGATGACCTCTGACCTTCTCACCCTTTGCATCGGTACAGGCTACCCGTCCCCCATGGTCGACTTGACCCTCGAGTCCATGTTCTTGTCTGCTTTCTTTGGCTTCTTAAAATTCACAGAATTTGCCTTTACTTCCTCTGCCTGCGATCCGTCTTGCCATCCCAGCCGATCTGACCTCACCATTCACACTTCTGACTCCCTCACATTCACGCTTTCAAAGACGCAAAGCAAGCCAGACGGGAGTTTCTTTTCCCATCAACATTTTCTGCCTTGACTCCTGTCTCAGCCCATATGAGCCAAATACCAAATGCCACGGCTCAGCCAGCGCATCACCTCAACACCCATTCGTTCTCACCGGAAACGCGTAGTACCAGAGACATTTTTACAAACTCCTCCACATTTCAGGCGTAACTTCAGAACACTAATCAAGCCATTTTTTCTGTATTGGTGCAACATCCACGGCTGCTAAACTGAGCACATTGGATCAATCTGTGCAGATCCTTAGCTGCTGATCATCTCAGGCATATTGCTCTTACATTCGCAGCAATCTTAATGACCTCCATTGAGCCAAAGTTCAACCCAGCTTGTTCCTCCTTATTCAACCCGTCTCACACCTCTCACGCCGCAGATACCGTGATCCTGCTCAACACCACCTTCTACTGCCGTTATTATGAGTCATGCCTCCACTATCAATATATGCATGGGACTCTTATCGACATCTACAGTATTTGCATGTAACGTCACATGCTGTCAGAGTGCATTTAGTAATTTTACACCTATCAGTATTGTTATATGACATGCTATTGTTCCCATTATTGCTGTTGCATCTCCCCCTTTCCCTCTCTCTTTCTCTCTCTCTTTCTCTTTCCTTTTGTTATTTAATTGTAATTTACAACATCTTTTGCACATCTGTCCTTCCTGGAAGAGGGATCCCTCCTCAGTCGCTCCTCCTGAGGTTTCTACAGTTTTTTTTTACCCCTGTTACAGTGTTTTTTTGGGTGAGTTTTTCAGGGATGTCATATGCTATAAAGCCCTCTGAGGCAAACTGTGATTTGTGATGATGGGCTTTATAAAGCAAATTGACTTGACTTGACCTCTTTTTTGTCTTGTTTTAGCTACGTCTGGGGGCTTGAAATCAGCTCAGGTGGACACATGGCGAGACAGAACCTCCACACTGAGTCTCCCTCTACCCAGCCTCCAGGAAAATCAGAAGATGTCCTTCATCCCACTTAATCCATTCATCAGTCCTCAACATCTCATACCTCCTGAATTACAATAAACCTTTGAACGACACATCGTTGAGACGTGAACCTCAACCTCTCATCATGTCCCCGTCACACACACACAGAGACACTGGCGGACAATGACAGCGGAGCGGACATTTGGAGACACTGGCGGAGACACTAGTGGAGACACTGATGGAGAATGAGAGCTATCAACACTCTGTGGTATCACATCTCATATTTCAGTCGAGGAAAAGTTAAATGCGATTGTTATTGTTTTGTCACCCAGCTCTAACGCAGTGTATTTTATATAAAAAATATTTTAAATTTTAGATATATTTTATATTTCCAATATTTGGGGTTGAAAACTGGTGTACAATGCACACAGTTTTCTTCCATAGCTTATTTTATTTTCTATTTATTTCTTTCTACTTTCTATAATTTTCAGAGTGACTGGAATGAGTCATCATTTTTCACCGCAGGGGTCGATCAAATATTTCAGATTCTTATTATTAATTAATTTATTTTTAAACATTGAAACAGAAACAAATGAAGGGTTAAAGTCTCTCTGAGATGATGTCACAAACTGAGCCATGCACTAAAATATCTCAGCGACATCATCAGTGACATCATCATCCGTCTGCAGTGATGCAGAAGAATTTGAACTTTATTCATCTTTAGTAACACATCATCATTGATTATTGATCATATTTCGTATCAATAATCTGAATGTGTTCAGTTACTGAAGCTGTCAGATAAATGTGGAAGAGTTCATCTTTCTCTGAGAGATGAAGGAGGACAGGAGCCGCACAGGGAGAAAGTCCTGAGTCTCAAAAAGTAAAAGTACTCAGTTACTCTTTGTCTGTCTGTCTGTCTGTCTGTCTGTGTGTGTGTCTCTCTGGGTGGACAGGAAGACAGTCATGAAAGCAGCTCGACAGGAGGGAGGAAGTGGAGTATAGGTGCCTTCAAAATAAAAGAGCCGAGTTTGGTTTTTCTGTGTGAACAAATGATGCTTCATAATGACACATTTAGATGAATATTAATAGTTACACACACACACACACACACACACACACACACACACACACATTGATGTCCATCAAGGACTCCTGACACATCCTAATTAAATGACCAAATGTCTAAAAATAGATGAATTTAAAAATAAATAAAACAACAGTTTTTATTGTATAAATATCTGATACAGTGAAAATACCATAATAATATATAAATTGAAAAAAAATGAAAGACATAATGACGAAAATATAAAAGAAAATTAATAATTTATTTTCTTCTTCTTTATCTGTATTTTCAGTTGTAATTTCAAAAAGCCTCTCATGGATAGGTGTTGCAAATTAGCACTTTGCTATGAACACTCAAAGCAGTGCATCCGGGACTTGAGCGTGTCTGACTGTTATGGCACCAACGTTACTGTGAGTCCATGTCAGATAGACAAATACACCAATCAAATAAATGATAATAATAATGATAATAATACTTATTGTTGTTATTGTTATAAAGATTTCAACAGTCTAGCCTAAAGTCCCCTCTGTACTGAATCTCTCACGGGTTTTTTAGCCTGATTAAAAAAATGCTAGATGCGGGTGCTTTTATTTTGAAGTGTCCCCCGGATGTTGGGTGCGCGCTGCTGCGCGGGCTCTGACGGACTGTCCGCTGCAGACAAACCGAGCGCACCTTCACCTCTGCGCATTTTCTCTTTCTGCTCCAGAAACCCGCAGCTGATCCGGATCCATCCTGTACAGCACAGACCGGACCAAGCCGAGCCGAGCCGAGCCGAGCCGGACCAGCACAGACCAGACCAGATCCAACCCGAGCCACAGACAGACGGACAGACAGACAGACGGGCTGCTCCTCCTCCTCCTGCAGAGCCGGACTCATCCTCCTCCCGGTAACAACCGATCACTGTGTGTGTGTGTGTGTGTGTGTGTGTGTGTGTGTGTGTGTGTGTGTGTGAGCGCGCGTGTTTGCGTGTGTGTGCGCGCGTGCATGCGTGTGCCACTCCCTTCCGTCCTCAGCTCTGATCACGCGCCCTTAAATTCACCGGCAGACAAACGATCATCTCAGGTGATCGATAATCATATCAGCGATCCGATCGGCCTCTGTGTGTGTGTGTGTGTGTGTGTGTGTGTGTGTGTGTGCGTGCGCGCGCGCGCGCGCAGGTGTATCACAGGTGTGTCCATCATGAAGGTCACTGGGAGGAAATATAAACAGCTGATGATTATTGGTGAATTACGTCACATTAATCGATAATATCAGCCCACCGTTGAGACATGATGAGAATTTTATGGATATCAGAGCTGATATTTATCGATCGCAGAATGATGAGATCATATTCTTCTTTATTTTGAGTCCTAAAGATCACATTCAGCACCAAAACAGTTTTATGACCATAATGTGACTTCACTGACTGACTTCAGATACCAAATATCATATTTAGATGTTTTATTTTAATGATGTATTCATAGAATCAACATAAGAGGGGCCCAAATCTGCAGAGTCCCCCTCCCAAAAATAAAGATGGGAAACTATGGTCCTGTAAGGTGTGATATTATTGGTCATGCAGCAGCAGGTAGAGCTGTACGGCCAATAAACGAGCAGCACGCTGTGATGTTGGCTGTGATATCTGAACTGCTCCTTATGATTATGGCCATGTCTCACAGTTATTTATAACTCTGATACTTTTCGGTAATTATAATTTCTGACAGCTCGTGTGCTTACCTGACCAAATGAAGCAGGTTTATCAGTTTTATTAATATATTCATATTTTGCATTTTAAGCATATGTGAATATTTGTAATTTTAGTTTCATTTTCTGCGTATAGGTTTATGATCTGCATGAATTCTGTGTGTGAACGCCTGATTCTGTCTCTGACGTGTTGAAAAAATGTGAAAAATCAAAATAAATGTGTGTGCTTCTGTGTTTCAGAGGAGATGCTGTGTGTTCGTCTGTGACGTGTGCAGGGACTCGAACCTGTGACGGGGATCCAACATGGCTGCGTTAACAGTGTGTGTGCTGAGCGTCCTGCTGCTGCCTGCCGTCAGCGGTCAGTCCAAACCTCCCTGCAACGCTGCATTAATACACCGTTAGCCTAGCTTAGCACAAAGACTGGAAGCAGATAAAACACCCCCAAAAATTTGAAGAAAAAAAGCCAACTTTAAAGAAAAAAACACCAAAATGTCATCTTTTAAAAAGCCCTACATTCCTTTAGGAGAAAAAAACCCCAAATCTTTAAAGAAGAAAAAAAACACCAAAAACATTTACCAAAAAAAGCCAAAATATCTACGTCAAAATTTTTAAAGAAACAATAAATAAATAGAAAAAAAGGCCAATTGCCTCCTTTTACAGTGCCCCATTTTTTGGGGGAAAAAAATGCCTGAAACTTTTAAAGAAAAAAAATTGCCATAACATTTTACAAATAAAAAAACAACAGAAAACTGCCAAAATGTCTTTCTTAAATAAACCACCAAATTTTTTAAAGAAAAAAAATTGCCAACAACTGCCAAAACAAAAAAAATAAAAATTACAGAAAAACACCAACATATCTACTTATAAAAAGCCCTATTTGTTTAGGAAAAAATGCGTTTTTTTAAATAAAAAAACAAACAAACACAAAACTTGGCCAAAAAAAGGCCAAAAAGTCATCTTTACGAAAACAATGCACACATTTTTAAACATGTCTCCTTTTACAATGCCCCCATTTTTTTTGAGGAAAAAAAATGCCAAAAATCTTAGAGAAAAAAATTGCAAAAAAACAGAGACTAAAAAACCTGCCAAAATGTCCTCTTTAAAAAACAGGAGCTCCTGACCCTCTGAGCAGAGGACGAGATCAGCCGCCAGATAACAGAGACGATCAGTGATCATTATTGACGTGTGATGTCATTGTCACACTAGAGGCCCACACTGTTGTGTTAAACCTCTTTAGTTTCTGTGGTGTCGGCATGCTGCAGACACATGATGTTCGGTTTTGTAAAGAAGGGACTTTGTAGAGGCTCTCTGTGAGGGGACAGGACGGACGTCTCTGAGCTGAAGTTCAGCTGAGTCCAACAAACCGATGAGAAGGACTTCAACTCCCATCATGCACTGGGGTCAGCTCACAGAGACAGTAGAGAGCAGGGTGGAGATTTACAGGAACACTGTCACATTCCTGCAGCTTTACTAATGATTTGTTTCTGCAATTACCTCCTGATACACACACACACGCGCACACACACACACACACGCGCGCACACACACACATGCACATGCACGCACATACACGCACACACACACACACACACACACACACACACACAGTCGTCAGTCAGTCTGAGTCAGTTTGTTTGTTTTTGTTGCGATGTGTTTGATAAGACACACACACACACACACACACACACACACTACACTTTCCTCTCATTGTGTGTGTGTGTGTGTTACAGTAGACTAAACAGTGAGTGTGTCTCAGTTTGGGGAGGGTCTGTCAGATTCCTGAGAGCTCAGTGAGGTCAACCCCCCCCGACATGAAGGATTTACTGGTTTTGGACAAAGACACTTTCTACTGGACAGACATGAGATCAGCTGACTCTCAGTCTGTCTCCATCGTGTCAGAAAATGTCCCACTCAAACTGGACTTTTAAAATCCATAGACATGGGGCGCCTGGTGGCTCAGTGGATAGAGCAGGCGTCCCATGTTCAGAGGCTGTAGCAGCCGCGGGTTTGATGCCAGCCTCGTCCCTTTGCTGCATGTCATCCCCTCTCCAGTTCCCCCTTCACACCTGTGCCGTCCTATCAATTAAAGGCAAAAAAACCCTAAAAAGTATCTTTAAAAAAATACATGTAAACATGTTCCAAGATAGAAATTTTCGGTTCTAAAAATGTTCTCAGAACGTTTAAATGCAACCACTGAATGGTGCAGGAATGTGGCAAATTTTTTCATTAACATATGACATCACATTTTCATAAAAAATGTTGTGTAATCTCAGTCCTCAATAACATGTTCTGAATGTTGCTTTGAAAATGTTCTTCCATTGTTCTCATGTAACATTGTGGGAATGTTTTATAAAAGAACATCTTCTGATCTGTCATCTCTCAACATCACCAAAACATCCTCACAACGTTGCAGCTCAAAAGTTAGTCAGGGTGTAACCTCACAGGAACATAATTTGCAATGATAAACATCCTTAAAATGTCCTTTAAACGTTAGATTAAAATGTTTTCTTTAAAACATTATTGCAGCTTGTAGGTAACATTAGCCGATGTTGTGGGAACGTTCCCTGTTAGCTGTGGAGTGTCTCTGGTATTTTTTTTTATTATTCATTTGTGCGGTAAAGACTTCATGACTTCAGTTATCTGACGGTCAGTCAGAGAGATCGTTCGCGTTTCGTCAGTTTCAGTTAGTGTCTCAGTGTGATGTCCTCAGTTCAGACTGGAGCTCAGTGTCCTCCGATGGTGGTCTCTGCCTCCATCAAACCGGCTCAGAGACAACTTCCTGCTCTTTAAAAATGTCCCTTACATGTCTGATGTCTCATGTTGCCACGGCAACCCCAGCAGCTGCTCAACCTACTGTTTATGATTAACAACAAAACAGCCACACACACACACACACACACACACACAGCCACACACACACACACACACACACACACACACACACACACACACAGTTCTCCAGCTGCAGTGAGGACAGATGGACGCACAGACAGCAGTGTGTTGGTGTGTAAACGGGGGGCGTCTCCGTCTGTCTGTCTCTCTGTTTATCACAGTTTGTGTTACTGATAAACAAATTAACCCTCAAACTGCACAAATTGAAATTGGGAATATAAAATATGTCTAATTACATTTGTAATGTAATGTCAGTTTGTTTGTAATGTCAATTACAAAAAAACAATTTATCACAAAAATGATCATCTGGAAGTTTTGAATCCACAATTCCTCTGAAATCGTGGACTACACCTCCCAGAATTCCCTCATACGTGGACGCTCCCACGTATGAGGGGCTCGCCTTTCCATCACGGCTCCATAACACGCCTACGTGGCCTCGGATTGGAAATAATGACGACTAGTTTGGTGGCTGCAATAGAAATGAAGCTGCTGATGTTTTGAACATCCGTCGCCATGGTTACTGGGATGCTATCAGAGGAGAAGTCACATGACATCAGTCAGTGGAAACAAGGTCAGCTCCACGTTGTGTTTTATCAGGTTTTACCAAATATTACTAAAGTTTTGACCAAATCTGTGATATTGAGATTTAAGTCTGTTTTTCAGGAGTGAGCTGCAGCCAAGAGGGCAGCAGAAACTTTATTACGACAATAAATACAGACAGACAAACCCTTCTGTCACATAAAATCAAGTAAAAATGAGACACAAAACAGAGTTTAATACATAAAAACATACCACTGACCGCCCAGCTAGACATTTTTAGTTCCAAAAACGTTCTGAGAATGGTGCGTTCTGAGAATGGTGCAGTGCGACTAATGCAGTGTTTTAGTGACGTTTTCAGCGTCAAGTTTTCTTTTAGTTCCCAAAACATTCTTCTCAAAGTTCGGGTAAATTTCTATAAACACCAAAAAATGTCAATTTTCAAATTACATCACATTTTCATAAAAAATGTTGTGTAATCTCAGTCCTCAATAACATGTTCTGAATGTTGCATCGAAAATGTTCTTCCATTGTTCTCATGTAACATTGTGGGAATGTTTTATAAAAGAACATCTTCTGATCTGTCATCTCTCAACATCACCAAAACATCCTCACAACATTGCAGCTCAAACGTTAGTAGTAGTCAGGGTGTAACCTCACAGGAACATTATTTGAAATGATAAACATCCTTAAAACATCCTTTGAAAATTAGATTAATATGATTTCTTTAAAACATTATTGCAGCTTGTAGGTAACATTAGCCGATGTTGTGGGAACGTTCCCTGTTAGCTGTGGAGGAGCGACGTTTTCCTGGTGATTCTGCTGGTGACGGCAGGAGAGTCACTCAGTGGATCTGCTCTGTGCTTCACTTCATGGTTAATTCTCCTGATTTTTCACAAAGTCTGACACACAGATCAACAGAGAGGACTCAAAGTGTAGCGTCCTGAGAGACATGAGTTCAGGAGACGTGATGTTGGGACATTGGGTTAATAGATTTCTATAAGAGGACACCAGCAGCCTGAGGCAGCAGCTCTGTTGTTCTCACTGCGACAAAACACATCATTGTCTGGAGCTGTCAGCGTCCTCTACGCAGAGACGCTGCTGTCTTTGTGTGTGTCTGTGGACGTCCTGCGCAGAGACAACACGAGGACCTTGGTCACGTGCTGATACCTGCTCTACATACTGATATCTGATCACAGCGTGGACGGACTCAGAGGACACACTGAATAACACCTGGTTCATTACGCCAATAACGGCCCTCATTTACGAAACAAACGTACCACAGAAAACGGAAAACCACTCAAAACGATGAATTCTCACGTCAGTTCTCAGCTCATGCAGAAAAGTAACTCTGAGGCTAAGAATTGTTATTAGATCATTTTCTGACTGGCATCTAAGGGGCTGGCTCTGTGGGGCTGGCTCTGCGGGGCTGGCTCAGTAGGACCGGCTCTGTGGGGCTGGCTCTGTGGGGCTGGCTCTGCGGGGCTGACTGTGGGGCTGGCTCTGCGGGGCTGGCTCTGCGGGGCTGGCTCAGTAGGACCGGTTCTGTGTGGCTGGCTCAGTAGGGCTGGCTCTGTGGGGCTGGCTCTGTGGGGCTGGCCCTGTGGGGCTGGCCCTGTGGGGCTGACTGTGGGGCTGGCTCTGCGGGGCTGGCTCAGTAGGGCTGGCTCTGTGTGACTGGCTCAGTATGGCTGGCTCTGCGGGGCTGACTGTGGGGCTGGCTCTGCGGGGCTGACTGTGGGGCTGGCTCTGCGGGGCTGACTGTGGGGCTGGCTCTGTGGGGCTGGCTCTGTAGGACCGGCTCTGTGGGGCTGTCTGTGGGGCTGGCTCTGTGGGGCTGGCTCAGTAGGACCGGTTCTGTGGGGCTGGCTCTGTGGGGCTGGCTCTGTGGGGCTGACTGTGGGGCTGGCTCTGCGGGGCTGGCTCAGTAGGGCTGGCTCTGTGGGGCTGGCTCTGCGGGGCTGACTGTGGGGCTGGCTCTGTGGGGCTGGCTCTGTGGGGCTGGCTCTGCGGGGCTGACTGTGGGGCTGGCTCTGTGGGACTGGCTCTGCAGGGCTGGCTCTGCGGGGCTGACTGTGGGGCTGGCTCTGTGGGGCTGGCTCTGCGGGGCTGACTGTGGGGCTGGCTCTGCGGGGCTGACTGTGGGGCTGACTGTGGGGCTGACTGTGGGGCTGGCTCTGTGGGGCTGGCTCTGTGGGGCTGGCTCTGTGGGGCTGGCTCTGTGGGGCTGGCTCTGCGGGGCTGACTGTGGGGCTGGCTCTGTGGGGGTGGCTCTGCAGGGTTGGCTCTGTGGGGCTGTCTGTGGGGCTGGCTCTGTGGGGCTGGCTCTGGGGGGCTGACTGTGGGGCTGGCTCTGTGGGGCTGGCTCTGCGGGGCTGACTGTGGGGCTGGCTCTGCGGGGCTGACTGTGGAAACTGAAAATCAACTGAAAATCTGAAACTAAACCGATGAAATAACCCTCTGTGTGTGTGTGTGTGTGTGTGTGTGCGTGTGCGTGTGTGTGTGTTCAGGTCTGCAGTCGGAGGACAGAGAGTGCGCCTTCGCAGACCAGGGGGTGGAGCCTCACAGCGGGCCAACCAATGAGCTACGAGGAGTGGTGCAAGAAAACGGCACAGTGCGCTGCATCCGTGGCTCCCGCTGCTATGGACTATGGGAAAAGAAACCAGACGGGGAAATACAGCTGGTCAAGCAAGGTGAGACACACACACAAACACACACACACACACACACACACACACACACACACACACACACACACACACACACAGGTTATTTCACTTTGGAGGGTATGTTCACATCCAAACCCACTTCCTGTCCTCCAGGCTGCTGGACTCACATTGGCAACCAGCAGGAGTGTAATGGCGACCGTTGCCTGGTAACAGCGACACCATCTCTGATCCAGAAGGGCTCCTACAGGTTCTGCTGCTGCAACCGGGACCTCTGCAACGCCAACTTCACAGAGGCCCCGCCCACCGCAGACACCCCTGCCCTCAGGCTGATAAAGACGGATGGACGGGATGACAGCCAGACAGGTGAGCGGGTCACACTGCACTGACCAATCAGGAGCCTCGTAGGACCGTTTGACGAGAAAAGTTTTGAAAGTTCAAAGTTGAAGCTGAAATCCAGGAGCTGAAAAAAACCTCGGTGGTTTTTCACGCTTGTTGTCCTGCTGGTTAGTTTGTGCAAAACACTTTGTTTTTAGACACATTTTAAATGAGATGGAGAATAAATTGATTCCCACATGATGTGTTCAAGGACCAGCTGAAAACTCAAAATCTACCACTAATATCTGTTTTTACAGTCACTGGCTGTGAAAAAAGACAAAAAAAAAAAAGAAAAGAAAAAAAAACTATTGCTAGTTTTTTAAGCCAATTTTTGTTTTTTAAAGAAACCAATATGCAGTAAATTAAAAAACAACAAAATGCAGCAAAGTTGTATGTCCCTTCCCTTAGCCAGAATAAAAAAATAAGTCCCTCCCAGCCCTTTTTGCACCCCCCCCCATGAACAACAAACAGCCCCTAATTATTATTAATTTTATAAGACATCATTTCCTTTTTTGAAGAAGCTCTCCGTGTATCTGTCCTCAAATCGACCTGCCTTCATGTTTCTGTCATACTTGTGATGTCATGCTGATGATGTCATCACCCCGCAGACCGCCAGCCGCTGCGTAGGGAGGAGACGGTGCTCATCGCCCTGGTAACCGTTGCCATAGCAGCCATCTTCATTGTGGCATTGTTCCTGGTATACCGCATGATGAAAGGTGCTCATACACACACACACACACACACACACACACACACTCTGAACACACAGTATGTAATTAATAATAATGAGTGTGTGTTTGTTTGTGTGTTCAGGAAAACAGAAACTGAGTCTGTCAGCTCTGGATGTGATGGAGGCTGCAAACAGCGACGCTGCTGTCGACCTGGATCACCTCAAACTACTGGAGGTACACACACACACACACACACACACACACACACACACACACTTTCTCAAGTTTCGAAGCTTTAAATGTGTGTGGAAGGTGTGTGAATTCAGCACAAGGAAACTGATTGTCGTCGTTCCAGTATTTCAAAGGGTTAATTCCAGAGTTAATATAATTATGTTCACTCCTCCTGTGTTTATGTGTGTCTGTTGTTGCACCATGTTTGCAGCTTGTCTCGTATTGTGTTGTTTGTTGTTGGTCCGATCTCTCGTTCTTCAGCGAGGAACCTTCCTCTGTGTTCGGTTCTGTGTAAAGATGGATGACAGTAACGTCTGTCGTCTCTCTTTGAGGCTAAACATTTGAAACCTGAATTTCAGAGGATCTAAATATGAACCCTGAGGGACACCGCTGTCTCTCTAACGGCGCTCTCCTTCTTCCTGGCAGCTGATTGGTCGGGGCCGTTATGGCACGGTGTTTCGTGGCTGTCTGAACGAGCGCTGCGTGGCTGTCAAACTCTTCACCTCGGCCAACCGGCAGAACTACGCCAACGAGCGCTCCATCTACTGCCTGCCGCTGCTGCAGCACCACGACAACATCGCCCGCTTCCTGACCGCCGACGAGAGGACGACGAGCGACGGGCGACCCGAGTTCCTGATCATCATGGAGTTCTACCCGCATGTAAGAGACCCAACCAGCTGGCAGGGGCTGCCTTCTCCCACTGTTACCACACCACGATTTCACTTCTTTATTGAGTCTCGAACATCAGCAGGTTTCTGTTTGTTGTCGTAAAACCAACAACCTGCTGAACTTTACTAATCGGCATTTGATAGATAAAAGTTTAAATCAAATCTCCAATCAAAACGTGACCTTGAAATCAAAAATCTAATTGCATTGTGGATTTAGAGAATCGTGTTCCCCCCATAATGATCACAGTGATTTTATCATCTATAAACTTCTGACAGTAAAGTTTAGCCACTATAAACTCGTAGAAAGGAAACAAAAATACAGTGAATCCCTGTGAAACCACCAAAATCTTGTAATAATACTGAGTCTGTGTAAAAATACTGTGAAGCAGATGTTTGTTTGTACCGTCCAGCGCTAAACTAACAATGTTTGTCTTCACCGCTGTTGAGAGAAATGATCCGGAGGCTTCGTGTTCAGGTCATGCGTGCAGTTCGCGAAACGGCCTGCAGGGGGCGCTGGTCTGTCTGACTCATGGATAATTATTATGCAATGACAATAATAATAACACTAAGGACAGTTATAATGACAAGATGCCAGATGTAAAGATGCTCCTTTTCATTACAGTGGAGAAAAAAAAGCTTTCTGTCTTCCTGGTTTACGTCCTCAGCGTGCATCCAGCTGAATGTGGTCAGCAGCCACGGCGCCATGGTGATTTCTTATCTATAGACCAACATGGGGGGGTGCTAAGAAAAGAGTTTTGGGAGGAGCTCGCAGCCGGCTCTGGTTCTCCTTGTGGATGGCACCCTCGCCGAACTGCAGCACCCCGGCTTTACAATGTGATGATGTCACCCATATTTAAATCTCTTTTCTCGGCTTAAGGAAATTTTTACAAATATCAAACCACTATGAATCAAACACTGAGAACACAAAGAGTCCTCACTGAGCTGTTTGCAGACGGCTCATTATAACGGAGGTCCGAGGGGGAAAATGATCCCTGCAATACAGCCAGCAACCACCGAGGGGGGGGCTGACTGTCCATTAATCATGTTATTGTGCTGCAAGACGGCGCCTTCAGTCCTGCTTCCTGTCTGGAGCCACTGACCACACACACACACATACACATACACACCCACACACATACACACACACACACACTCCAAATCAAATCTTTATCATGTTTATCTTTTATTCACAAACTCACACATAAACAGTTTTAGCTACTTGTTTATAACCATACACTGTTTACACACACACAAACACACACACACACACACACACGCACACACACACACACAAACACAAACACACACACACTCACACACACACTCACACACACACAGTGTGATGTCTGGTCTGCATTCCTCTGCAGCAGTCAGACAGTCATTACCCGCTGACTGTCTGCTTACACACACATTCACACACACACACACACACACACACACACACACACACACACACACACACATTGTTTTATTATTTATTATTACTTTGACACATTACACATATTATTTTATTGTCATTATATGCAGACAAACAAGAAATCTGTCTTTGTCTTCTTCAGGTTGAAGTTTTTGATATTCGCTTAAAAACTAACAAAACTAAACGTTAACAACTATCTCTGTGTGTGTGTGTGTGTGTGTGTGTGTGTGTGTGTGTGTGTGTGTGTGTTTTACAGGGCTGTCTGTCCCGTTACCTGTCTGTCCACACAGTGGACTGGTCCACCTGCTGCAGGATGACTCACGGTGTGACCAGAGGACTCGCTTTCCTGCACACTGATCTCTACAGAGGAGGTATTATTATTATTATTATTATTGTTGTTGTTGTTGTTGTTGTTGTTGTTGTTGTTGTTATTATTAGATGATGATGATTATTATTATTGTAATTATTATTATCTGTGTGTGCGTGTATGTGTGTGTTTAGGTTTTAAATGAAATATATATTTTTTAAAACCGATGTTCACTGTAGTTTTGATCTAACAAACAAGAGGTAATAGTGACTTTGTCCAACTTTAGTGCTGTAGTGAGTATGTATGTGTGGGACTACAGTGTGTGTGTGTGTGTGTGTGTGTGTGTGTGTGTGTGTGTGTCTGTGTCTGTGTCTGTGTCTGTGTCTGTGTCTGTCCCAGGGCTGCTGGTGTTAAGTATTAGAGCGCAGCAGCAGTCAGACTGTCTGTCCTCTGTGTCCTCTCACACATCCCTGTCCTCTGCCTCTCAGATCAGTATAAACCAGCTGTGGCCCACAGAGACGTGACCAGCAGGAACGTCCTGGTGCGAGCCGATCTGTCCTGCGTCCTCGCCGACTTCGGTCTGTCCATGAGGTTGACGGGAAACCGGCCCTGTCGCCCCGGAGACGATGACACCATGGCCATATCTGAGGTCAGGTCATGTGATTATGGTAGGACATGTGGCAGGTGAGACAGGTGTTTACCTGTGTGTGTGTGTGTGTGTCTGTCGGCAGGTGGGGACGGTGCGCTACATGGCACCAGAGGTTTTGGGCGGCGCTCTGAACTTGAGGGACTGTGAGTCGGCTCTGAAGCAGGTGGATGTTTACGCTCTGGGGCTGCTCTACTGGGAGAGCTTCAGGAGGTGCTCTCACCTGTTCCCAGGTAACTGTGCAACACAGCACACACAAAAAACACAGAGCAAACACACAGACAGCAAATGCCATGAGAGGACATGACTTCCTCAAAAGAACGATTAAAAGAAGATTTTCCCTTTACTGAAAAAAAACGCTCTTTTCTTTAAAAATCTACAAGAAACTTAAAAGACAAAAAAATGCCTTTTTGTCTTTAAAATTGACAGAAAAATAAGAAAAAGTATGCCAAAAGAATAAAATCTTTTTACAAAAATGTAAAGAAAAAGCTAATATTAAAGAAAAGCAACTATAAAAACAACAACATAGAAACAACACCAAATTATTTTCCTTTAAAACTCACCATAAAAAAAGACGCCCTCAAAAATTACAAAACATGTTTAAAAGAAAATCACTAAAATTTCAAAAATCTTTAAAGATGAAAAAAAACCTGTTTTTTTCCATTAAAAATAGGTTCTTTAAAAATCTGTGAATTCAAAGAAAAAAATCACCAAAATTGTTTCTTTAAATATGACCAAAAGGCTTTAATGAAAAAAATTAATTGCCCAAAAGTTCTTTGATGAAAAAAATGCCATTTTTTTGGAATTAAGATATTGCCAATTTTTTTTAAAGAAAAAACTTTACTAAATTAAAAAAAAAAAACAACATAATTTCAGAGGTAAATTGGTAATGGGTAAAAATGTGTATGAACCCTGAAAGGTGCACAAGTGTAGTACAGCAGTGTGATGTACCTGTCCGTGTGTCCAGGTGAGGCGGTCCCTGAATACCAGCTGGCGTTTCAGGCTGAACTCGGGAATCACCCGACCTTTGAGGAGATGCAGATCCTCGTCGCCAGAGAGAAATTCAGACCCAGATTCCCTGAAGCCTGGAAGGAGAACAGCCTGGTCAGTGCTCACCTGTCCTCACCTGTCCTCACCTGTCCTCACCTGGCCTCACCTGTCCTTACCTGTCCTCATCTGTCCTTACCTGTCCTCATCTGTTCTCACCTGTTCTCATCTGTATGATGTTGTACTTGTAGTGATGTTGAGTTGTAGTACTGACAGTAATACTTTTTGTATTTTAGGCATTGCGTTCACTGAAGGAGACGATGGAGGACTGTTGGGATCAGGACGCTGAAGCTCGACTCACTGCTCAGTGTGCAGAGGAGAGACTGTGTGAACTCACACTGCTGGGAACACACACCGCAGTACAGAACCACAGGTACACACTGCAGTACACAACCACAGGTACACACCGCAGTACAGAACCACAGGTACACACTGCAGTACACAACCACAGGTACACACCGCAGTACAGAACCACAGGTACACACCGCAGTACAGAACCACAGGTACACACCGCAGTACAGAACCACAGGTACACACCGCAGTACAGAACCACAGGTACACACCGCAGTACAGAACCACAGGTACACACCGCAGTACAGAACCACAGGTACACACCGCAGTACACAACCACAGGTACACACCGCAGTACAGAACCACAGGTACACACCGCAGTACACAACCACAGGTACACACCACAGTACAGAACCACAGGTACACACCGCAGTACAGAACCACAGGTACACACCGCAGTACAGAACCACAGGTACACACCGCAGTACACAACCACAGGTACACACCGCAGTACAGAACCACAGGTACACACCGCAGTACAGAACCACAGGTACACACCGCAGTACAGAACCACAGGTACACACCACAGTACAGAACCACAGGTACACACTGCAGTACAGAACCACAGGTACACACCGCAGTACACAACCACAGGTACACACCGCAGTACAGAACCACAGGTACACACCGCAGTACAGGACCACAGGTACACACCACAGTACAGAACCACAGGTACACACCGCAGTACAGAACCACAGGTACACACTGCAGTACACAACCACAGGTACACACATAGTAACTTGTCTCTGTCTCTCAGGAATCTGTCTCAGGTGGGCTGGCCTCCTCAGGTTGGCTCCGCCTCCTCCTACATTGAGGATATGCAGGTGGGCGTGGTCAAGAATCTCCAGGGAGATGGCCACCCAGCGTTGGTCATCAAGACAACCACGAGTGGAGCCGACGGCACCGAGAAGAATAGAAACTCCATCAACTACGAACGGCAGCAGGCACAGGTAAGACAGGTACCACAGCTACAGCAGGTACCACAGCTACAGCAGGTACCACAGCTACAGCAGGTACCACAGGTACCACAGGTACCACAGGTACAACATGTATCACAGTTACGGAAAGTTCAACCAGTGACAGACAAAAACAAAATAAACCATCCAATTAATTTATTCATCTCTCTCTGTCAGGCTCGCTCATCCAGCTCAGACAGCTCCGCCCCGACGCCAGCCTCCACCCTCTGCACCATCTCTGAGTCACAGTGTAAGTAAACACTAAGTACGATTTTAGTATAAGTAAACACTCTACAGTTTTAGTGTAAGTAAACACTTATTGCAGTTTTAGTGTAAGTCAAGTCAAGTCAATTTTATTTATAGAGCCCATTATCACAAAACATGGTTTGCCTCAGAGGGCTTTACAGCAGGCACCATCCCTCTGCCCTCAGACCCTCACATCACCCAAGGAAAAACTTGAACGAAAAAGAACCCCTGTAAACACTAAATATAGTTTTAGTGTAAGTACACAGTAACTGCAGTACAGTACTACTTTTGGCAATTTTTAAAGAAAACTTTGAGGTGATTTTTATTTACTTTAACTGTTTTAGGGATATAAAATTTTGGCCTTTTTTTTCTTCTCTAAAAAGTTTTGGTAATTAAAAAAGAAAATGGCAATGTTTTCCTTGAAAGTTTTTGGTGATTCTTTTCTTTTTCTTTTCTTTTTTTTGGTGATTTTTGCAGAAAATATGCTTTCCAAGCCAAGCCTGCTAATGTTAGCAGTGATTCCTAGTAGATGTTACTTTTGGTTCTTGTCATTTCAGCATGTGCTGAGTCATTTCAACATGTGCTGACTCATATGAAAATGTGCTGAGTCATTTCAGCATGTGCTGAGTCATATGAAAATGTGCTGAGTCATTTCAACATGTGCTGAGTCACGGGCAGGAGGCTAGCTGCTGCCAGCTATTAGCTGGCTTCAGTTGTGATGTGACGTTAGTCTGCTAGAGTGGACACATTTGCACTTGTTGAGTAATTAGCTTCCTCACAGTTATTTGAACATGTCCTCAGAGAGCGCTGTGTCCCTGCTGTCCTCCAGGTGGTGCTATGTCCAGTGTCCCCGTCTGCCTGCAGCTGACTGAAGAAGACCTGGAGGCCAACAAACTCGATCCCAAAGAGGTCTTTACTTTCTCCTCTTAATTTTGCAGTCTCTCTCTGAGCCAACCTCTCTCCTGACACATTGTTAACATGTCGACACCTGTTCACGTCTCCGTCGCTGCAGGTCGATAAGAACTTGAGGGAAAGTTCTGATGAAAACTTGATGGAACATTCTCAGAAACAGTTTGGATCAACAGAACCACAAACTACCAACCTGCTGTACCATCAGATACGGCAAACTGCTGAGGTATAACTGCAACTAGGGCTGGGTATCCATTAAAAACACACAACACCAGTACTAACACCAGTGCCCTTTAAGTGATCCAGATACCAGTAGAGTGTTTCATTCGATACCCCGCATGTAATTGGAAACATTTTGATGTTTAAAATGACACTATCTCTGCACACTGAACTGCTGGCTCCGTCAGATACACTATGCTTCACTCCACTCCACCTCAGACTGTATGGGCTGCAAGTTTTCATTTCTTGTGATAGTGAAGAAATGGCACGCCTTATTCTGCCTCTGACTGGCTTACTCTGACGTTCTTACCCTAACTCTAACCAATCCCACTCCACTAGGAAAAGCTAATTTAAGTAAGGGGTTATACTTGCTGCGGTAGTGGGCTAACCGCATGTTACATTAAATTGAAAAATGCTTGCAGTGAATAGTTGTGAGCAAAGCCATACCAATAGTCATTTTGTTTAGATCTGGGTACAAAAACAATTAAATTTAGGTATCATTTGAGAGGAAAGTTTTGATATGATTTGGTACTACCTAATCGTATGTACCCTAAGGGAGCACTGAATACCCAGCCCTACCTACAGTCACCACAGAGGTCCCGGTACTTTAGTGAATTTCTTGTGTGGCTGCTCTTGAATGGTAACCGGAGATCTATTCCTGTGGTTCCTCCAGGTGAACAACTCTGCATTGGCAATTCAGGGTGAACTGGGAGGTGTCGGTGAGGTTGATATCCCTTCCTCCTCTTCCACCTACCCCCTTCCCAAACAGCAGAACCTGCCCCAGAGGCCCACCAGCCTCCACCTCCTCACCAAAACCACCTCGACCGCTTCTCGACTCAGACTAGGAAAGCTCAAGTCAAACCACAGACAGGTATAGTCACGCACTATCTGTGGACTGATTCACCATCATTGAGATAGCTGCAGGGGAAGATTGTGGCACTGAAGTCTGTTGATGTTTAGAGGGATAAATCTTAAATCTTTCAGCCTTGGAGTTGTATCTGTCCACTAGGAGTGGAACTGTCCTCACTAATCCAGAATATTCTGTGTTTCAGGTGGAAACAGGTGTCGCTAAGATGAACACGGTGACAGTCGCCACAGCTGTAGAGCCCCATGCAGTAACCACGGTGACTAACAACACCAGCACAAGAGGCAGCGGCGCAGCGGCAGGCAGAGCCCATTCGACAGCGGTGGTCGCTAACAGCTACAGTGCAGGTGTCCCCACACTGGTGACGAATGGTCTGATCGGAGGAGGTCGAACCAATCCGGCAGGGCCACAGCTGGAGGAGGAGGACAAGGTGGAGGGGGAGCTGATGGGAGGAGAGGACAATCGTATGAACCTGCTCAACTCCAGTCCTGATGAACATGAACCACTGCTGAGAAGAGAACAGCCACCCGCTGAGAGCGAACCCCTTTCTCACCTGATTCATCATCAGTCACGAGCCGGAAGCATCATGCCGGGACGAGGCTCAAACTCCAACAACAACAACAATAGGACAGCACTGGGATCAAACCTAAAGATCCAGAATTTAGAGTGTGGCCTGGAACGGATGATTGGTTCAGAGGTCAGTCAGGGGCGGGGCATCAGCAGTCCCAAACCTGAGCCACATCCAGTAAGTCAGCAGTTGAGTGGATCTGCCGCCACAGCTCCAGTGTCAAATCTTGAAAATAAAATTCTGCTTTCTGGTCCAGCAGAACGGGCTCCATCTGACCATGAACCAACACCACAGGCCCCTCCCACTGACTTAGGTGTAGGCCCATGTGTTCAGAGAGTGCTGACCCCTGGATCCAGAGGCCTAGAGGATCATCTGATCCACTCCACTGCCACTGCACAGCTACCAGGAAGTGGACCACCGGATTCAGGCTCACTAAATGATCCAGTGCTGGTCCCAGAGGCCCCAGGACCCCCAGCTTCACAAGCACAGGACCAATTCACCTCGGCCTCATCTTCAAAACCCCTAGATTTACATGCCCTTATCCCCCATTCAGAAATTCAAGCCCTAAAAGTTCCAGCCTCAGATCCAGAAGCTCCAGTCCTCAAAGGTCCAGTGAATCCAAAAGCTTCACCTTCAGAGGTTCCAGCCTCAGACCATCCAGCTCCAGAAACTCAAAATTCAGGATCTAGTGCTCCTGCAGAAGTGTCAGCTGCAGAACCTACAGCTCTACAGAGTTTAGCCTTAGATCCACAAACTCCAGCTCTGGAACCGGCCAGAGCCAAGAGGCGTGAGCGTCCTTGTTCCCTGGACCTGTCTTCACCCTGCATCTCATCAGGTGAGTCAACATTAAATGTTTGAGAACTGATGTCATATAACTAGCCCCACTGCACCACTCAGATTTGATGGCGTAGAGGTCTGCAGAAACAGCATATGTTCCTTTAGGAACATGACACCCCTCCTACAGT
This sequence comes from Plectropomus leopardus, assembly GCF_026936395.1. Classification (NCBI taxonomy): domain Eukaryota; kingdom Metazoa; phylum Chordata; class Actinopteri; order Perciformes; family Serranidae; genus Plectropomus; species Plectropomus leopardus. The sequence goes on along the minus strand of NC_142185.1, from coordinate 37,209,136 downwards.
GTTCAGTACCTTTGATTGTAATAATTACACCCATCTGTTTGTTTGATAATGTTTTCCCCTCCCTACTCTTCCTCAGATGATGTTTCTCTGACAGATAATGGCAGTCTGAGCGCTTCAGGAGAGAAAATAAAACGTCGTGTTAAGACTCCGTACACTCTGAAAAAATGGCGTCCAGCCTCGTGGGTTGTTTCCACGGATACGGCTCTTGACCCAGACTTTCAGTTCAACACCAGTGGTAGTAGCAGCAGCCAGACCCAGTTCTCTTGCCTTCACAGAGCAGGAAGCATTGGCATCCCTAAGATCAATCAGTCGAAATCCAGCATGGCTGTGTTTTGGGTTGGAGGTGGAGCCACAGCGACCACAACATCTGAGCCTAATGGAATGACCTGCTTCTAAAGGGTTTTTTTGTTGTTTTTTTAAGGAGAGCAGATTCATTTTTCCCTACTTTGTCTTCCTTCTATTTTGTTGTGGAAAATTGAGATCACTGACTGTCGCACTGTTCAGGCTCCCCAGCACTGACCTGAGGCACAGAAAATGGCCCACTGTAAGAGGCTCCCAGGTCACCATGTTGATTTGTTGAAGTTTTTTGACAAAGTCACAGGATGTGGCATGAAACAGCTTATAGGACTGTTAAAAAAATTTACATATCAGTGAGCTGGCGTCTGGATTTCTTGTTGTATCTACATTTTCTTGACTCAGTTGGACACTTTCTAAAGGATTGCGTCAGAGTGGGTCAGTCCTGTGACCATCTGTCCTTCGACTTTGACCCTGCCTGTGTAGTGCAAATGCCCATCTTTAAATTACATTGTGAATGAATGTGAGGGGATTCCCTGACTTCTAGATGGTTGGTTCAAGTTGCAGCTAGTCTTGTGGCAAGTTCAGCTATTTATAGGTATGGCTTTGAGCTCCCACTGTGACTCATGTTGGACAGTGGAGGACAGATGTGTCATTGATCCTATCTGATGACTAAAATTGACCAAGAGATTCTCAGTCCTGTTGCTGGTGAGGTGAGGGAACTCCCTTAGTTGTTGATGATTGGTCTCTAGATGCAACTAGTCTTGTGGGTAGTGTAGTTGTTTATAGGTATGGTCCTGACCCCACCAGGGTACAAGGAGCCCAAAGATCTCAGTTGAAGGTTAGGTGAAGGAAGTTTCTTTCTGGTAAACATTTGGGCTACTACTACTACTACTGACTCTTGTGGCCAATGGTGGCCAGGTGTGTTGTTGATCTGATCTGAGACCTAAAATTGCCCCAAGACCTTCAGAATCCTGTCACTGGTACAGCTAGGGGAATTCCTTGCTTCTAGATGATTAGCTTTTGTTGGGACCAGCCTTGTGGTTGATGGGTGTGGTCAGTTGTTAGTGGGTGTGATCTTGATCCTGTCTGAGGGCTTGGTTGTGATGTTAAGGGAGCACCTTTCTGGTAGATATTTGTGTTTCTGCTATGATTCAGCTTTTGGCCAGTGGAATTATCTAGTCAGTGTGACCAGAGAGGACTGGGGTCAGTAGTCATATGTTTTTAAAGCACTTTAAACAAAGTTAGCATTGTTTAGGAAACTAACAAACCATATTGGATACCTCGTGCAATTACAATAGTAAAAGCGACATTTATTTAAGAAGTTCTTCTCTTGCGTTTCTTGTGTCTTTATACTGTGTTTAGATGATTTGCTTTAAACCTTTACTCTAGCTATGCAGTCAGCTCATGATCCCTTCACCTGTGTTTGGCTCAGATTAATCAATGTTACTGTTGGGGAATCTTTGTTCTTCTAATTTGCACTTTCTTTTATCAAGTAGTTTAAACTGCCTTGTGAGGTCAGCTCTGACCGCTATGTTAGAGCTGGAAGAGGAGAGTAAGTGGAAAAGAAAAAGAGACAAAATCTGAAGAAAGAAAACAGAGAGATAAGCTTTGTTCCATCAACCTTGTCACCTGTGTCAGCCACGTACAATCTCCTCAGGTAACTTTGCAATGCTGATCTAGGCTGAAACACTTTCCATTTTCTTTTTCTTTTTTAAAATATATTTAAAGACGAGCATAAGATGAAAAGGGATGAGAGGAAAATCTGTCTGACGATTGACAGAGTTGATCCAACAAACAAAATACGCCTTTGAACAACTCCAAAGCTGTCTTTTCTACATGTTGTATCATGTTCGTCACCAACCATCCAAAGTCTGTTGGATTATTGAATTTAGGACGGAGATCAATCCTACAGTGAGTTACCAGTTTAGTAAGAACACTGGTGCACTGGTCTCAGTACGCTTCAGACTAAAAGCTGTTTCTCACCAATGCAGTGATGCTGAAAACCCACTTGTGAATTTCCTGCAGGACAGCTATGCACATCAGCTCAAGTTTAATTTAGACTGAGCACCTAGAATTGCTATGACCTGAATAACTGAGAATCTTCATGGGAGTTGGAAAGAACTTCCACCCTGCAACTCCCCACCATTCAGTCAGAACCAAATAAGCCTCTTGGATGAAAGATAAAATGTCTTCAAGAAACTCAGGCAAGTTTAGATACCACGATTTATCACCTAGAAGGTTAAGATCGAGTTATCTGCGTTGCTGTGCCATTTTCCTCTAAATGATTTTCCTCCCAAATAGTGCCCATGTCGACTCCTCACAACACTTACCTAACCAGAGTGACAATTGTTCTAAGGGGTTAATTTTAACAACAAATTGGACCCCAAATTTGAAGCTAATGTTAGCTGTTGTGGCTAGCCTTGCTTCCTGATGGAGATATAACATCAACATGTGCACATCAGCTACATTAGCATTGTCATTGTATCCCCAGTCGACCAGATTGATAAAACAATCTCCCCATATTGGGCATGAGTGAGCTGTGACCTGGGGGTTAATTTGTTTTAGCTAAGCATTGGCCCGCCTTACTCTGCCTCTGATTGGCATACCCTGACATTTTTGACCTAACCCTAACCAATCCCACTCCTCTTGCCTGAACATAACCAATCTAACCAATGAACATAACAAGAACCAAGAGAGTAGGGCGGGTCCTTAGCCATCCAAAGAGTTGCACATTTGTGAAATGGAGGTATGACATCAGTTAAAAAGAGAGATGTCATCGGTCAAACATATTTTTCAGCATATGGAAATCCACTAAAATTGGGTTCAGTCTGAATATTTTCCCAATGCACACATGTTCTGCAGATGCGTTCAAGCATTCCCAACCTACGAAATCAGTTTTTATTTTTGCAAATTTTTGGACAAAGATTTGTGCTTGGTTTGAAATGGCATTAAATCATCCAACAGTGTCTGAAAGTTGGTTTGAAAGTGACTTAATTAAAGACTATCTTGTTCAGACCTCCCTGTAAACCTGCGGACGACTTCTCACGAGCCCTCGAAAGCAGTAGTTACCACAAGTTGACACCAGGGGTCGCCAATGTGCACAATTGTTTCACTTAATTCATCTCATAAATATTTATCCACAGCACTTTATTATAGTGTAACTGCAGTGTAAACTGGCCCGACCTGCTCGCTATCTACCAGATGTTTTAGATGCTAAACATGTACTTTTAATTTCATTCAATTGAAACATGATGGTCTGTGTGAGTCAGGAGGTCTGAAAATCATATTGGTGAAGTTTATACTTTTATGTTGTTATTGAAAAAAGTATATGCATTTAGTAGTAGTTGTAGTGGAACATTTTAAAATGTAGGATTTTTTTAATGGAGTTTGTTGAGACATTTTTAACAGGAGAAGTTTGAGATACTAACTTGGACTGAATTATGAGTCAATCCATTTTCTGCTTTTTTATATTTATGTTTTGTTGTTACAAAGTCACTGTCAATCCATAGTAAAAGTTTTTTTTTGAATGGCTGATTTTATAAATGCAAAGTTATAATCTTTAAGATATGTATGCGACACACCTGTAACTACAGTAAAATAAGTTCACTTACTGGTATTAACATTGAGAAAGCATTACACACTTTTTATATTATTGTCCTTAATTTTAGATTGGTTTTAACACACACAAAATTAAAATTGTATTTCTCTCTTCACCCACACACAACTGTCAGCAAATATGATCACACCGTTGTTATTTTCCTTTAATAACATTTTCAAATGCCTTCTTAATGTATTTCTGTTTTGTTATCTTTGTATTTTCTACTGTTTGTACCGTTTTTAGATATTCTAATATGTAAATATGGATGACAGTTATTTGTTTTAAATGTAAATTTGTGAAGGCAGATCAGTGTGACCCAGTCGAGAGCTAACTGAACCAGGACTAACTAACTGGTTTTGGATGCAAACTCTACAAACAGAAGGCTGTAAAGGCCACAGTGCTAACTGCTCTCTGGAACAAGGGATAACCTCTGTGAATTTAGCCATTGTTATTTGATAGCTCTGGTTTAGCTAGTCCTAGCAGAGCTATTCCTGGTTTAACTCGCTCTGATTTAGCTAACTAACTGTGATTAGCCCTGGTTTAGCTAACTCTTGTTAAGTTAGTTGTGGTTTAGCTAGCTCTGCTCTGGAAGCTTCGGGTATGTTCAGAACGAGTACGAAACACATTTTCACTTGCTACCTAACTAGCAACGTATGCAACAAGCGTGTTTGTGGTCAGCTTGAATCTACGGATTTGTTTGGAAATATTCGCTCCAACAAACTGTTGGAATGTACCTATAGGCTTGGGCGGTACATTTCATACCTTCACACCTCAACCAATTTTGACAAATAGAATCCCACAAAGTGTTGCGACAAGTAATGTTCTAACACCTAATTTCCTTATTAAACAGAAAAAAAAATTGCCCACCTTTTGAATTCAACTTTCTCCTCTCGGTCACTGAAGACTGTCAAAACGTAATAACCTTGTTAACTAAAAGTTGAATTGAAGACTTCAGAAAAGACACTACATTAAAACTCAATAGAAACAAAAAAGAACTCAGTCAAACCATCTCGGTTCCTCTTGTTAAAAATCTAGTTACTAAGTCCACACTAATCAGCAGCTCCGGTTTGGTTCAAATAAATCCTTACTTCACCAAGTAAGAGGTTATAAACATGCTGTTATTCTCCACCGTCTTTCTCTGCCTGCTGGCCTCCGGTTGTTTACAGTCCTATAACTTCTCCCTCCACCACTAGGTCACTGTGTCTTTCAGCTCAGCTGCGTTTTCCACCAGTAGATACTGGAGACTGAGCTCTGATGGTGCGTGCTGTGTACTACATACAGTGAGTTTAATAGAATTGGGAGCCTCTGGATTTATAATTTAATTGAAAAAATAAACCTCCAGGATATCCTGGTATACTGTAATACTTCGCAAGCCTAAACGTTCTGTTATTCAGAGCATCACACTCTCGGAGCAGCAGAATGTACTCGGATTACACGCTCCGTTTCTTCGAACGACAGCGCTCTCATTTCAGTGTTGAGGATCAGATTGGATTCATGACTCAGCATGATCTCCAGCCTTTTTGTTTTACTTATGTGCATCCACTTTTATTTTTGCTTTGACTAAATATAAAATCACATCACTTCTAAAATGTGTGTCATCTGAAGTCTGAAAACACGTTTAGCCTACCGCTAACGGTTAACCTCTTGCTAACGGGTAACCATCCCACTAGCGGTTAGCCTACTGCTAACGGTTTGGAGTGAAAAGGGCCAACATCAGTTCTTCACTTTTACCTTGGAAATGTGCCAGAAAGCGTTGAATCTGGCGGGTTATCCCTTTAAAAGTCATTTACTGTAGTTTCTAGTCATATAGTTATCGCAGTGTTTTAAGAAAAGGATCTACATCTGTATTTCTGCATTTAGGATGAACAGAATAAACCACGTTTAGCTCCTGCATGAAACATCACACCACCAAAATGCTATTTATATGATTTCTGTTTTCTAATATCCAAATGTTTTATTAATATTTCAGACAGTGCAGATGCAGTAACGATGCAGGACGAGTTTCTGCCACGGCTAACAGTGTATATAGTACATTTAAAAACATCAGATTTCCCTGCTGTGTCCTCTGGGGAGGTTTGAATTTCATGTCTGTTGTTATTATCATGTGTATTTCTTATTTGTGTGTATGAGAGTATGGACTTTGCAGTAGTGTAAATACTCTGTACACATCATTACACACCGTGTACTCTGATATGGGACCAAGAACCACCGGACTGTCGTATTCTCACAATCCTCCGACTGTTTCACAGAAGCACGTTGTAAAGTCCTTCATGGTTCATGCTGAGATTCCTCCCAACACGGTGTAAATCCAATAACTCGATCATGAATATTATCATGAAAATGATTCATCATGAATAAAGTGCAGAGGATCAAAGAGTCACAGTGTTTTTATATTTTTCTGATTTACTGTTTGAGCAGCTGTAAAACAGATGATGGTCCAGTAGCTCACCTGGTAGAGCGGGCATCTCGTGTACAAAATATATATATATATAAAATAAATACATAAAAATCCTAAAAAATATATATTAAATGAATAAATTTAAAAATAAATGTTCCGTGCTTAGTTTTGAATATTTGAAATTTGGGTTCGTTTTCTTTGGAAATTGGATGCATCTTTTTAGGAGTGAAATAAAATGTATGTGTGGCTAAACTTCAAATTTCCTCTCTTGATTTGTTACTTGTCAATGAGAAATTAATTCTTTCGCAGATGTCTAGCCACACATTTTCATCTAAACTCATCACTAGATCTTTTCCCACATCAAATCTAATTATTTTTTTTACTGTGGGCACTAAGGTCTCCTTATCATCTATAAGGAGAACCAGAGGCAGGAAAATATTAAAATGCCTAGATTTGTTAAAGGTATTTGTAATTACTTTCTGTTCATTTTATACAGTATCAGGTTCATTTTTGGTATAAAGAGAAACTGAAGAGTGGATCCACCTTGACATATTTAACCGTTTCACCTACAAGGCATGTGCATTTTAAATGAGGTGGGGAACTTTTAAAATGGCTAGATTTGCAACTAGAGTTTAGTATGAAGTTTTTACATATTTCATCTTATGAATTTTCAATGTAATAATCATGGCAAATTGATAGTGGATAATTTTGCTTGTTACAAGTTTTACATTTTTATCTACAAAACATGGAAAATTTCAGGGGGACAGGAAAATATTTAAATGGTTAGATTTGTAAATGGAGTTTGGACTGACTTTTCACATTCTTGTCTGTCAATTTTTGATGTATGAATGAATAAATAATAAATGCTGAAACTGAAAAGTTACTCTTTTATATAAGTGACAATTTTCAATGTAATAAACATGCCGAAAACAAGAGTGGATCATTCTGATTTGTCACAGTTTTTTACATTGTTACTTACATAGTGTGTACATTTTGAGGGAGGCCGTAAAATATTAAAATTGTGAGATTTGTGAATGGGTTTTGGTATTACATTTTTAATTAAATTGAATGAATTAAATTAAATTTAAATTGTTGCATATTAATTTTCCATGTAATAAACATGCCAAAAATAAGAGTGGATCATTCTGACTTGTTACAGTTTTTTTTTTGTTTTTTTTTTTACATTTTTATTTACACTGTGTGCAGTTTGAGGGAGGCCGTAAAATATTAAAATGGTGAGATTTGTGAATGGGGTTTGGTGTGAGGCGGACGAAGAGTTTTGAAGAACAACAGCGCCACTCAGCGGTACCAACTATACACTGCAACCGGTCCCAAACCACGGTGTCCTCTGAGGGTCAAACCGGTAAGAAGTCAAAATGTTTGTTTTGCTGGGAGTAGGAGGACTGTCCCATCTGTGCCGCCTGAGACGGTAGTAGTAAACCACATAAGAATTCATGCGACTCCATGGTCATCGAACCATATTTCTCAATATTTCTCCCTAACAACATATTCTTACTTCAGTCTATGTGGTTATGAAGTGCGTGGATTTTTTTGAACGCGCTATCGTGTGAACCTTTGTTTCCACCAGGGTTTATAGGAAAAGTGATAAAACCGCAAACCTTATGTGACTAACCTAAAAATAGTGTTACAGAAATGGCTGTACCTCAAAAACTATAAGGACTTGTATCACATTTTTGGTACCATAGGACTCAGTGGTATGTAGTCCAGTGTATGTATAATATAAAGCATATAAAATAAGTACTGAAGTTATTTTTGCGATTATCTATCAATAAAGGCATGATAAATTTCAGATGTTAATAATTTTGATTTTGACATGTGTAGCCACATCTTGACACTTAACACAGAAAATTTCATGTTTCTATCTCTAACAGAAAATTATCTATAGGGCTTTTACTTAACATGCTAAGTATAGTAAACAGACGGTAATGGGTTAAAACATAAATGTATCAAAAAATATCAGAAGTTGGTTCAGCATCCTCAATAACCTCCAAAAGAACCCATGAAATGTCATAATTAGCCAAGCAGAATAAGAATATATATAATCAATATAACAATATTCTAATAATGACAAATATATAAATGAATAATATTAATATCATTTATTATTATTGTCAAATAATTGTTGTGGAACTTCTCACTCGCAAACCTTTTTTAAATCACAAGTTGTTTTCATCAATAATCAGTTTTATTTTATGCACATTTTGCTTTTCATACTCCCGAGACGGGCGCTCTTGTTTGTCCAAGTGAGGCTGCCGTAGATGGCGCATGCGTAAACAGGATCAGAGCAAAATCAGGCGGGCAGGCGAGACGATGGGCCGTGCGGGTCCAGGAAGGCCCGGGAGGGCCCGGGAGAGTCTGACAGGATCCAGGATGATCCGAGAGGGTCCAGAGGGAAGTGAGACTCGTTTTTAAATTCTGCTGCTGATCTAAAAGCGCGGGAGTTCACGGTGGACGGGACGGAGACTAACCGGCGCTAGTTAGCTCCTGTTAGCACGATGCTAACAGCCAACATGGCGGAAAAACAAAGTGAGCAGAAACTTTCTTTCTAATTTAAAACTAATTTATCGGGTTTAAATCGGATTCTAATGCAGTTTATTCCGGAACAAGTTTATGTGAAAAATGAAGTGCAAAATGACGGAATCAGAAATGTTTTCATGTTAATCGTAAAATGTCTGTTTTTTAAACGGAGTTTGGTGTGGCGGGCGTGCTAACGTGTCCTCGGCCCCTCACTGTCACCTGTTCAGCAACGTTCAGTCTTTATTTTTACATGTGATTCTGTCCCTGAAAACAGTAAAACTGTAAAGAGGTTGTGCCGAATTAAAAAGTGAATCATTTTCATTCGTGACTTGTTTTATAATTCTATATTTGAAGTGTTGACATTGATCTAAATGTTAAATTGTCAGATTTTTAAATGGAGTTTGGTTTGAGGTTCTTAAACACGACAAGACATGCAGACATGAAGATGGGCTGCTTATCTTTTCTCACGTTTTTATTTTATAGATATATTATTGTTGTGTTTAAAATATTATACAATTATTTTAGTTTAAATTATTATATTTACATTTTACTGAAAATTACTATCATTTTACGTAATTATAATAATAATTTCAATAATTATATGATTAATAATAAAATCAAATTAATTCGATTATCATATTATTTTACTTTAAATTATTATATCTACATTTTATGGAAAATTACTGTCATTTTACTTAATTATAATAATAATTTCAATAATTGAATTAATTTAAAACGATTAATAATGAGATCAAATTAATTAGATTTTGTATATTTCACTTTAAATTATTCTATTTACACTTTACTGAAATTTACTATCATTTTACTTAATTATAACAATTTCACTTATAATAATATACAATGATTAATAATGAAATCAAATTAATTTGGTTATCATATTATTTTACTTTAAATGATTAGATCTGTTAATTGATGATTGATGTGTTTTCAGGGTGACTGAGTGTCACTGAGGACATGAAGGACTGGAGGACAGTGAGACAGGAGCAGGTGAGGACAGAACCTGGAGACTTGAGACCAAAACCTGGAGACCACAGGACGCAGCAGGTGAGACAACGCACGCCTGCAACCGCACGCACGCACACGCACACGCTACACTTATTACAGTCGTGTGTTACATGGTGTGTGTGTGTGTGTGTGTGTGTGTGTGTGTGTGTTTAAATGTGACCGTCTGGCAGAGATAAACACGCTCTCTCAGTGTCTCGTGTTGCTGTCCTGTTTTGCCTGCTGTGATTTCAGTACTGAGTGTCTGTTGTTATTTCTCATTATTATTTTTTATTTATTATTATTTTATTATTTTTTAATAGTCACCTTATGGAGACTAAAAGGACAAAAACTATTCACAGAGTAAATCACTTGTTTTTATTGTACATCAGAAAATGTTTGGGGGGCCACCGGGGGCCGGTCAGGGGCCAGATTGGGCTCGCTTTATCACAAGCTGTTGGAGTGCAAACGTTATCAGCTGACATCAGAGGCAAAAAAAAGGCATTATCTGCTATTCTCCTTATGAGCCTGCATTTTATTAGCTGCTCTGTGCCGAGATTAGAAGCACTCCAGTCCTCTTCACCTCCTTTACCTGCTGAAATACCTCTGAAGAGCCCATACACACATAAAAACCTGCCAAAATGTGATTGCAGCTCAGGTCTTGTCACTAAAAGGTTGTTTCTGCCTTACCATCTTTTCGTTCAGAGTGATTATATTTGACAGGTTGTGGCTGCCGCAGTCCCTTTTTACCTGTAAATACCTTTAAAGGGCCAATGCAACAAATAAAATGCAATTTCTTACTTGCCAAAAAGTGATTGCAGCTGAGCTGAGATTATATCCATTTAGGCAAAAAAAAAACCACAGGAAATGACAATAAACAACTTGGAAAGAAATGTTGCACAAGAAATTAGTAGATTTAACAATATTCTAAGAAAGCTAGAAAAAAACGTAAAGGCAAAAAAGAAAAAAAGTTGGAGAAAAACTGTATTTCTAATAATTATGATTGCATCTTTAAAATTATTTTATAACATTTATATATATTTTTAAGCACTCCTTATATGGTCATATATTTGATTGTTTTTTTACCTTTTTTTTTAAAAGATATTTTTGGGCTTTTTTCACCTTTATTTGATAGGACAGAGTTTACGTGTGAAAGAGGGAGAGAGAACGGACGACATGCAGCCAAGGACCGAGGCCGGAGTTGAACCCGCAACTGTTGCAGCGAGGACTCAGCCCTGCACATGGGGCACCGGCTCACTCGCCCACTGAGCCGCCAACGCCCCCGTTTGTTCTCTAAATAATTTTCGGGTAATGGTTTGGGGATTTTCTTCTACTTTCATTAATTTCTTTTAATGTTTTGCTCATTTCTTTTGGGGAAAGTTTTTCTTATTAATGTTTCCTGTTTACAACCGGATTCACAAACGTGGACCTCACGTCCGTCCCCGTCCTGTGTCCTCTGTCTCAGGTCCCATCGTCCCTCAGTTCTTCAGTATGAACCGTCCTCAGCCCCGACAGCAGGCTCCTCAGGTCGGGGGGTCGCTGCCATACCGCCGCCCCCCCTCTGTGACCGGCCAGCCAATAGAAACGCAGAACCAGGTCAACGGGGGCCCCTACTTCAACCAGAGCCCAGGTACACACACACACATACACACACACACACACACACACACACACACGCACACACAGAGGAGACACACACACACACACACACACACACACACACACACACACACACACACAGACAGACACACACACACACAGACTGTTCAGATCATTAGAGGTTGTGGGTGAACGGGGTTAATTATTTTTTATTTACACAACTTTAATGTGTGTGTTTGTTTGTTTGTTTGTTTGTGTGCCCCCCCCCCCCGTTTAGTCCTCAGCTTCCTCTGACGGGATTCGTCGCTTGCGTTCAGGAGTCCAGTAAGTCTCAAAATGTCTCATTTTAGTCTCTTTTCTTCTTCCTGTTGTGATAACTGTGTGTGTGTTGATGCATGTGTCCTAAATGTAGTCCAGATTGTGTATTTGAGTGTAATCAGTGAATTTGCAGCTCAGCTCCTACAATAAGTCTAAAATACACTGTGGAAACTAAATAGTTACATTCAGACTGTTCAGGTCCAAAAATGCTCCATTGAAACCCATTCAAACTGACATTTTTGATCCCACAGCCATCAGAGCAGAAAAACAGGACTTGTATTATTTCTGGGTGTCATTCTGGGCTTTTGACTCTGAATTTGTCATTTTGACTATTTTCCACCTGATGAGGTCATTTTGACCATATTTGGCATATGGAGGAAATACATGCTATTTCCACTAGGTGACCTGTCACAGTCAATGTAGCTGCTGATCACTGACGTATCCCAGACTGTCAGCAGCTACACTCACACACTGACATATCCCAGACTGTCAGCAGCTACACTCACACACTGACATATCCCAGACTGTCAGCAGCTACACTCACACACTGACATATCCCAGACTGTCAGCAGCTACACTCACACAATATATCTATTTCTTTTCCATCTACAAAAAATTGGGTTAATTAAAGGGTAACTGGGGGATCCTCCTCTGGCTCTTTTTTTGATCAACAAGCTCTATTTTGATGCTGTTTTATGTCTCTGACACCTTATGGAGACCAAAAGGACAAAAACTATTCACAGAGTCAATCACTTGTTTTTATTGTACATCAGAAAATGTTTGGGGGGCCACCGGGGGCCCCGTCAGGGGCCAGATTGGGCTTGCTTTATCGCAAGCTGTTGGAGTGCAAACGTCAGCTGACATCAGAGCACACAAACACGCTTTATCCCTGACTTTAATCTGTGCGTCTCCGCTCTATTTGTCTTTCAGCTCCGGTTGGCGACGGCGTGCTGGTGCTGCTGCTGCTGCTGCTGCTGCGGAGGAGGAGGAGGAGGAGGAGGAGGAGGAGGCGAAGATGAAGGACGTTACTGGTTCCAGTTGAATCCAGTATATCAGGATGTTCCAGTCGGCCACCAAGTTTCTACGTTGAACACAAATGAATTGAAATAGTTTGTGCTTCGCCTTTGAGCCTCTGATGGGTTTTTCCCACTGAAGATGGCCGATTATTGGAAATGAAGAGAGAATGAATCCTGGACGCTGGAGACACGTCTGAGGACGGTCAGAGACGCAGACACTCGATAGGTTTGTGGAGGTCCACACTCGGGGCCGCGGCGTCCTGAGGGACGCAGCCCAGCGGACGCGGCTTCTCTGAGGAGGAGCGTCCAACAGAGGAGGTGAGAGGAGGCCGCGCCCAACCGGCCACTCCACAGAGGTTTGTCTGTGTACGGTGGCCCTGAGGGTCAAAACACTAAAGCATTCCAAAAAACACAACATTTCACAAACAACAACAGCATTTTTAAAAAAAACCCATAAAAAACATTTCCACAACAAAACATTTTTTAAACAAAACATTGAGCATTTCAGAAAAAAAAAAACAGCTTTCGACAACAAAACTTTATCTCACAAAAAAACAAAATTACAATTACAAAAATGTCAGAAAACAACACATTTCAAAACAAATCAGCATTTCCTAATACATCTCAAAAAACAAAAGTGTTTTTTAAAACCTTATGATGTTTTCTGAAACGTTGTAGTGGTTGAATCTTGTGGTTATTTGGGGAAGTGTTTTGTTTTGGAGAGGCTGAAGTGTTTCGAGCCTCAGAGACGCCGTAAGTTTGTCAGTGTTGATAGAAACCTCTGGAAGGGAACGTGGTGAACAAATCCCCTGAATGAAAACTGCCTTGTAAAAACGACGAAACGCCAGGTTTAAAATGTTGCCGACACAAATATGGAGGAATCCGAAAACTTTGTCAGGGTGAATCCAGAGAGACTCTCAGAGGGATTTTATGTGTAAGTGTCTTTAACTCCAGCCGAAGACTTTAAACTTGTACATGATGCCAATAATCTGTTTATTTGTACAGTTGAATATTTGCACTGTAAGATGGAAAGCAAAAAAAGAGCGAAAAAGTCACGATTTCAAATGTTGAAAAAAGTCAACTTTAGCACCACTTTAATCGACCATGTTGTTTGTAACAGAACTGCCTTATTTATTAAAATGGATCATGACAAACAAAGCTAACGTATCATTTACTGCAATGATTTCTTTTTTTGTTTTTATTTGTATGCGCATGGAAATGTGGAAAAGTTATCACAATGTTTTCATCAAAAACTCACTAAAGATTTTTTAAAGAAAAAAACGTCCCAAAAAGTCCTTATTCCAAATGTCCAAAGGGGACAGCTCACCGGAGCCACAACCTGCGGGAGGAACACAGGCCGACGCCCACCAATGGCGCCGCAGCAGGCCGCTGCAGAGACGGGGACACGCTTCGTGGGAAAGCGGAGCGGTGAGCGCACGCCTCAGCTCCTCCAGGTGAACCCCTCTCATATATTTTTGATGGTCGTATCTGTGAAAGTCTGTTTCTCTTGTTGTCAGCTGATGCTGGTTTGATGATGACCTGCATGCTTACTTGGGTCATGTGGTTGTTGCTGGATTACTTTCTTTTTCCCCGTTTATTTGAGTGAATTATTTTTCTTTGCTATATTTGCTTTCTTGATGGGAATAATTGGTTTGTGTTTTGAATTTGGGGATGTGTGTTGGCTCATCCTGTTTAGCTTAAGTTAATTTCTTGTTCTGTTGATACCTGATGAAAGCAGAGAGAAAGACGTCTGATCTGGGTTCTACTCTGCTGACGACCAAAAAAGTCACAGTATAGCATGTGGAATAATAATATCACATAAGTGTCTGTGTGTGTGTGTGTGTGTGTCTGTGTGTCTGTGTGTGTCTGTGTGTGTGTGCGTGTGTGTGTCTGTGTGCGTGTGCGTGTCTGTGTGTGTGTCTGTGTGTCTGTGTGTGTCTGTGTCTGTGTGTGTGTGTGTCTGTGCGTGTCTGTGTGTGTGTCTGTGTGTGTGTTTTACTCCTCATTACAGCAATCAAGGACAGGCAGCCCAGCTGTGAGGGGGTGCGTCCAGCGCTGAGAGGAGGACAGACACCATGGCAGAGGGACACGGGACAGACGAGACTGACCATGATAGGAGGCTGCCAGCTGATGGTACCAAAGTCTTGCACTGTTTTGAGTTTGTTCTCAACCACTTATTCTAAATTTTTCAATAATATACAATATACATTTTTTCTTGTATATTGTTATTTTATTTTCACACTGTGTCGTGTTTCATGTTTTTTTCCTGTTTGTGTTGTGATTTTTAAGTGGACAGCAATTTGTAACGTTGGTTTTGATAAGTGCTATGTACATAAACATTATTATTATTATAAACAGAAGGAACAAGACAGCGGACAGCTCACCGGAGCCACAACCTGCGGGAGGAACACAGGCCGACGCCCACCAACGGCGCAGCTTCGTGGGAAAACGTAGCGGTGAATGCACGCTTCAGCTCCTCCAGGTGAATCCCTCTCATATATTTTTGATGGTCGTATCTGTTGAGTCGTGACAATAGTGATTACATCAGAGACTGACTCACTAAATAAGCAAAGAGCCAGTTTCTCTTGTTTTGTTTTGTTTTGTTTTTCTTAAGTTGGTTTGATATTGATTAATCTGCATGCTTACTTTATTCATTTGGTTGCAGAGTTTAGTTGCTGTACTGTATCTTTAACACAGGGTCCAAAATCCCACCAACAAGTCATACTGTAGCACAGGGTCCAAAATCCCACCAACAAGTCATACTGTAGCACAGGGTCCAAAATCCCACCAACAAGTCATACTGTAGCACAGGGTCCAAAATCCCACCAACAAGTCATACTGTAGCACAGGGTCCAAAATCCCACCAACAAGTCATACTGTAGCACAGGGTCCAAAATCCCACCAACAAGTCATAGTATAGCACAGGGTCCAAAATCCCACCAACAAGTCATATCATAGCACCAAAAAGTCGTACGATAGGACAGAGTCGAAAGTGGCACCAAAAATTCAGTTATACCACAGTGACTAAAAACCCACCAAAGGTCACACTGTAGCACAGGGTCCAAAATCCCGACAAAAAGTCTTATGACAGCACAGGGTCCAAACTCGCACCCAGATCCTAACGCAGGCAGCTCATTCCCCATAAGGGAGATGAAGCCCTTCATGAACATGAACATGAGCATGTTGAACATGATCATGAATCAGCAGCAGCAGCAAATGTTTGAACAATCGTTAACAGGAAACAACATGTTTCTACTTGAACAGGCCACCGTTAGCCCAGCCAGTGAGGAGAGTCAGAGGGTGGTGAGAGTGATGAAGCCACAGACTTCCGGATAACAGAGGAACAGCAGATCAATGTATGTGCTTTTTGCCTTATCTTACCTGGACACTGTTAGACAGGATATGTAGCTCCTGTAAATACCAGTGAGGTAACTGTTGTCTTTAACTTGACGCTTTGAAATTTTTGTCAATAAAGCCTGCCTTGAGCAGTTTTAACCTTTTTTGAATCCTTTGGTGTTCGCCTTTCAATCAGTGGGAAACACTGAGTATGGCGTTTTGGGTCATTTATTCGACCTGCTATTTTATTGTGTTGCAACATCCTATGCTATTGCATGTCTTGGCATGCTGACAAATGTCAAAATATGATATGTCCCAAAAACCACTTAAAACAGTTGAGAACTGGCACTGACACACAATAGAATAAAACGCTGCAAAAACGGCCAGACACTGCATAATGTGGCATGTTAAAGAAATGACCCAAGAAGCAAGGCTATAGTATAGCAAAAATATGAAAAAATGCCATGTCCCAAAAACTGCTGAAAACAGTTTAAGACTGCAGTAAACAGCTTGTTTAGACATGCTATAGCATAGAAAGTTGCAAAAATGGCCAAAAACTTGACAATATTTCATGTCGAAAAAAAGACCCAAAAAGCAAGGCGATAGTATGGCAAAAACGTCAAAAAATGGCATGTTCCAAAAACTGCTGAAAACAGTTTAAAACTGCAGTAAATAGCGTGTTTAGACACCCCATAGCATAGAAAGTTTCAAAAATGGCCAAAAACAATAAAATTTGGCATGTCGAAAAAATCACCCAAAAAGCAAGGCTATAGTATGGCAAAAACGTCAAAAAATGGCATGTCCCAAAAACTGCTGAAAACAGGTTAAAACTGCAGTAAATAGCGTATTTAGACTCGCCATAGCATAGAAGGTTTCAAAAACGGCCAAACACAATAAAATTTGGCATGTCGAAAAAATGACCAAAAAAGCAAGGCTATAGTATGGCAAAAATGTCAAAAAATGGCATGTCCCAAAAACTGCTTTAAACAGTTTAAAACTGCAGTAAATAGCGTATTTAGACTCGCCATAGCATAGAAATTTTAAAAAACAGCCAAAAACAATAAAATTTGGCATGTCGAAAAAATGACCCAAGAAGGAAGGCTATGGTATGACAAAAACGTCAAAAAATGGCATGTCCCAAAAACTGCTGAAAACAGTTTAAAACTGTATTAAATAGGGTGTTTAGACACGCCATAGTTTAGAAAGTTTCAAAAACAGCCAAAAACAATAACTTCTGGCATGTCTAAAAAAATAACCCAAAAAGCAATGCCATAGTATGGCAAAAACGTAAAAAAAAATGGCATGTTCCAAAAACTGCTTTGAACAGTTAAGAATTAAAGTAAATAGCGTGTTTAGACACGCCATAGCAGAGAAAGTTGCAAAAATGGCCAAAAACTTGACAATATTTCATGTCGAAAAAAAGACCCAAAAAGCAAGGCTATAGTATGGAAAAAACATCAAGTAATGGCATGTCCCAAAAACTGCTTTAAACAGTTTAAAACTGCAGTAATTAGCGTATTTAGACACGCCATAGCATAGAAAGTTTCAAAAACAGCCAAAAACAATAAAATTTGGCATGTTGAAAACATCACCTAAAAAGCAAGGCTATAGTATGGCAAAAATGTCAAAAAAATGGCATGTCCCAAAAACTGCTGAAAACAGTTTAAAACTAGAGTAAATGGCGTATTGAGACTCGCCATAGCATAGAAAGTTTCAAAAACAGCCAAAAACAATAAAATTTGGTATGTCGAAAAAATGACCCAAAAAGCAAGGCTATAGTATGGCAAAAACGTAAAAAAAATGGAATGTCCCAAAAACTGCTTTAAAGAGTTTAAAACAACAGTAAATAGTGTCTTTATACACACCATAGCATAGAAAGTTTCAAAAGCGGCCAAAAACAATGAAATTTGGCATGTCGAAAAAAACACCCAAAAAGCAAGGCTATAGTATGGCAAAAACGTCAAAAAATGGCATGTTCCAAAAACTGTTGAAAACAGTTAAAAACTGCAGTAAATAGCGTATTTAGATACGCCATAGCATAGAAAGTTTCAAAAACGGCCAAAAACAATAAATTTTGGCACGTCGAAAAAATTGCCCAAGCAGCAAGGCTATAGTATGGCAAAAACGTCAAAAAATGGCATGTTCCAAAAACCGTTGAAAACAGTTCAAAACTGCAGTAAATAGCGTGTTTAGAGAAGCTATAGCATAGAAAGTTTCAAAAACGGCCAAACACAATAAAATTTGGCATGTCGAAAAAATGACCGAAAAAGCAAGGCTATAGTATGGCAAAAACGTCAAAAAATGGCATGTTCCAAAAACCGTTGAAAACAGTTCAAAACTGCAGTAAATAGCGTGTTTAGAGAAGCTATAGCATAGAAAGTTTCAAAAACGGCCAAACACAATAAAATCTGGCACGTCGAAAAAATTACCCAAGCAGCAAGGCTATAGTATGGCAAAAACGTCAAAAAATGGCATGTTCCAAAAACTGCATTAAACTGTTTAAAACTGCAGTAAATAGCGTGTTTAGACTCGCCATAGCATAGAAAGATTCAAAAACAACCAAAAACAATAAAATCTGGCACGTCGAAAAAATCACCCAAGAAGCAAGGCTATAGTATGGCAAAAATGTCAAAAAATGGCATGTCCCAAAAACTGCTTTAAACTGTTGAAAATTGCATTAAATAGCGTGTTTAGACACGCCATAGCATAAAAAGTTTCAAAAACGGCCAAAAACAATAAAATTTGGCACGTTGAATAAATCACCCAAGAAGCAAGGCTATAGTATGGCAAAAACGTCAAAAAATGGCATGTTCAAAAAACTGCTGAAAACTGTTTAAAACTGCAGTAAATAGCGTGTTTAGACTCGCCATAGCATAGAAAGATTCAAAAACAGCCAAAAACAATACAATTTGGCATGTCGAAAAAATGACCCAAGAAGCAAGGCTATAGTATGGCAAAACGTCAAAAAATGGCATGTCCCAAAACTGCTGAAAACAGGTTAAAACTGCAGTAAATAGCGTATTTAGACACGCCATAACATAGAAAGTTTCAAAAACAGCCAAAAACAATCAAATCTGGCATGTTGAAAAAATGACCCAAAAAACAAGGCTATAGTATGGCAAAAATGTCAAAAAATGGCATGTCCCAAAAACTACTGAAAATACGTCAAAACTGCATTAAATAGGGTGTTTAGACATGCCATAGCATAGAAAGTTTCAAAAACAACCAAAAACAATAAAATCTGGCATGTCGAAAAAATCACCTAAAAAGCAAGGCTATAGTATGGTAAAAACGTCAAAAAATGGCATGTCCCAAAAACTGCTTTAAACAGTTTAAAACTGCATTAAATAGCTTGTTTAGACATGCCATAGCATAGAAAGATTCAAAAACGGCCAAAAACAATAAAATTTGGCATGTCGAAGAAATGACCGAAAAAGCAAGGCTATCGTATGGCAAAAACGTCAAAAAATGGCATGTCCCAAAAACTGCTGAGAACAGTTTAAAACTGCATTAAATAGCTTGTTTAGACAAGCCATACCACAGAAAGTTTCAAAAACGGCCAAAACCAATAAAATTCGGCATGTCGACAAAATGACCCAAGAAGCAAGGCTATAGTATGGCAAAAACGTCAAAAAATGGCATGTTACAAAAACTGCTTTAAACTGTTTAAAACTGCAGTAAATAGCGTGTTTAGACTCGCCATAGCATAGAAAGTTTCAAAAACAACCAAAAACAATAAAATCTGGCATGTCGAAAAAATCACCTAAAAAGCAAGGCTATAGTATGGTAAAAACGTCAAAAAATGGCATGTTCCAAAAACTGTTCAAAACAGTTCAAAACTGCAGTAAATAGCGTATTTAGACACGCCATAACATAGAAAGTTTCAAAAACAGCCAAAAACAATCAAATCTGGCATGTTGAAAAAATGACCCAAAAAGCAAGGCTATAGTATGGCAAAAATGTCAAAAAATGGTATGTCCCAAAAACTGCTGAAAATACGTCAAAACTGCATTAAATAGGGTGTTTAGACATGCCATAGCATAGAAAGTTTCAAAAACAGACAAAAACAATAAAATTTGGCATGTAGAAAAAATGACCGAAAAAGCAAGGCTATAGTATGGCAAAAACGTCCAAAAATGGCATGTCCCAAAAACTGCTTTAAACAGTTTAAAACTGCAGTAAATAGCGTGTTTAGACTCGCCATAGCATAGAAAGTTTCAAAAACGGCCAAAAACAATAAAATTCGGCATGTCGACAAAATGACCCAAGAAGCAAGGCTATAGTATGGCAAAAACGTCAAAAAATGGCATGTTACAAAAACTGCTTTAAACTGTTTAAAACTGCAGTAAATAGCGTGTTTAGACTCGCCATAGCATAGAAAGTTTCAAAAACAACCAAAAACAATAAAATCTGGCATGTCGAAAAAATCACCTAAAAAGCAAGGCTATAGTATGGTAAAAACGTCAAAAAATGGCATGTCCCAAAAACTGCTTTAAACAGTTTAAAACTGCATTAAATAGCTTGTTTAGACATGCCATACCATAGAAAGATTCAAAAACGGCCAAAAACAATAAAATTTGGCATGTCGAAGAAATGACCGAAAAAGCAAGGCTATAGTATGGCAAAAACGTCAAAAAATGGCATGTCCCAAAAACTGCTGAGAACAGTTTAAAACTGCAGTAAATAGCTTGTTTAGGCACGCCATAGCATAGAAAGTTTCAAAAACAGCCAAAAACAATAAAATTTGGCATGTCGAAAACACTACTCAAGAAGCAAGGCTATAGTATGGCAAAAACGTCAAAAAATGGCATGTTCCAAAAACTGCTTTAAACAGTTTAAAACTGCATTAAATAGCTTGTTTAGACAAGCCATACCATAGAAAGATTCAAAAACGGCCAAAAACAATAAAATTTGGCATGTCGAAAAAATGACCCAAGAAACAAGGCTATAGTATGGCAAAAACGTCAAAAAATGGCATGTTCAAAAAACTGCTGAAAACTGCTTAAAACTGCAGTAAATAGCGTGTTTAGACTCGCCATAGCATAGAAAGATTCAAAAACAGCCAAAAACAATACAATTTGGCATTTCGATAAAATCAACCAAGAAGCAAGGCTATAGTATGGCAAAAACGTCAAAAAATGGCATGTCCCAAAAACTGCTTTAAACAGTTTAAAACTGCACTAAATAGGGTGTTTAGACAAGCCATACCATAGAAAGTTTCAAAAACGGCCAAAACCAATAAAATTTGGCACGTCGAAAAAATCACCCAAGAAGCAAGGCTATAGTATGGCAAAAACGTCAAAAAATGGCATGTTCAAAAAACTGCTGAAAACTGTTGAAAACTGCAGTAAATGGCGTGTTTAGACACGCCATAACATAGAAAGATTCAAAAACAGCCAAAAACAATACAATTTGGCATTTCTATAAAATCAACCAAGAAGCAAGGCTATAGTATGGCAAAAACGTCAAAAAATGGCATGTCCCAAAAACTGCTTTAAACAGTTTAAAACTGCACTAAATAGGGTGTTTAGACATGCCATAGCATAGAAAGTTTCAAAAACAGCCAAAAACAATCAAATTTGGCATGTCGAAAAAACTACCCAAGAAGCAAGGCTATAGTATGGCAAAAACGTCAAAAAATGGCATGTCCCAAAAACTGCTGAAAACAGTTAAAAACTGCAGTAAATAGTGTATTTAGACTCGCCATAGCATAGAAAGTTTCAAAAACGGCCAAAAACAATAAAATTTGGCATGTCAAAAAAATCACCCAAAAAGCAAGGCTATAGTATGGCAAAAACGTCAAAAAATGGCATGTCCCAAAAACTGCTTTAAACAGTTTAAAACTGCATTAAATAGCTTGTTTAGACAAGCCATACCATAGAAAGATTCAAAAACGGCCAAAAATAATAAAATTTGGCATGTCGAAAAAATGACCCAAGAAGCAAGGCTATAGTGTGGCAAAAACGTCAAAAAATGGCATGTTCAAAAAACTGCTGAAAACTGTTTAAAACTGCAGTAAATAGCGTGTTTAGACTCGCCATAGCATAGAAAGATTCAAAAACAGCCAAAAACAATACAATTTGGCATTTCGATAAAATCAACCAAGAAGCAAGGCTATAGTATGGCAAAAACGTCAAAAAATGGCATGTTCCAAAAACTTCTGAAAACAGTTTAAAACTGCAGTAAATAGCGTGCTTCGACACGCCATAACATAGAAAGTTTCAAAATCAACCAAAAACAATAAAATCTGGCATGTCAAAGAAATGACCCAAGAAGCAAGGCTATAGTATGGCAAAAATGTCAAAAAATGGCATGTTCCAAAAACTTCTGAAAACAGGTTAAAACTGCAGTAAATAGCGTGTTTAGACACGCCATAGCATAGAAAGTTTCAAAAACAGCCAAAAACAATCAAATTTGGCATGTCGAAAACATCACCCAAAAAGCAAGGCTATAGTATGGCAAAAACGTCAATAAATGGCATGTCCCAAAAACTGCTGAAAACTGTTTAAAACTGCAGTAAATAGCGTGTTTAGACTAGCCATAGCATAGAAAGTTTCAAAAACGGCCAAAAACAATAAAATCTGGCATGTCAAAAAAATCACCCAAAAAGAAAGGCTATAGTATGGCAAAATCGTCAAAAAATGGCATGTCCCAAAAACTGCTTTAAACTGTTTAAAATTGCATTAAATAGCGCGCTTAGACATGCCATAGCATAGAAAGTTTGAAAAACGGCCAAAAACAATAAAATTTGGCACGTTGAATAAATCACCCAAGAAGCAAGGCTATAGTATGGCAAAAACGTCAAAAAATGGCATGTTCAAAAAACTGCTGAAAACTGTTTAAAACTGCAGTAAATAGCGTGTTTAGACTCGCCATAGCATAGAAAGATTCAAAAACGGCCAAAAACAATACAATTTGGCATGTCGAAAAAATCACCCAAGAAGCAAGGCTATAGTATGGCAAAAATGTCAAAAAATGGTATGTCCCAAAAACTTCTGAAAATAGGTCAAAACTGCATTAAATAGGGTGTTTAGACATGCCATAGCATAGAAAGTTTCAAAAACAGCCAAAAACAATAAAATTTGGCATGTCGAAAAAATGACCGAAAAAGCAAGGCTATAGTATGGCAAAAACGTCAAAAAATGGCATGTCCCAAAAACTGCTTTAAACAGTTTAAAACTGCATTAAATAGCGTGTTTAGACACGCCATAGCATAGAAAGGTTCAAAAACGGCCAAAAACAATAAAATTTGGCACGTTGAATAAATCACCCAAGAAGCAAGGCTATAGTATGGCAAAAACGTCAAAAAATGGCATGTCCCAAAAACTGCTGAAAACTGTTTAAAACTGCAGTAAATAGCGTGTTTAGACTCGCCATAGCATAGAAAGTTTCAAAAACGGCCAAAAACAATAAAATCTGGCATGTCGAAAAAATGACCCAAGAAGCAAGGCTATAGTATGGCAAAAACGTCAAAAAATGGCATGTCCCAAAAAACTGCTGAGAACAGTTTAAAACTGCAGTAAATAGCTTGTTTAGGCACGCCATAGCATAGAAAGTTTCAAAAACAGCCAAAAACAATCAAATCTGGCATGTCGAAAACATCACCCAAAAAGCAAGGCTATAGTATGGCAAAAACGTCAAAAAATGGCATGTCCCAAAAACTGCTGAAAACTGTTTAAAACTGCAGTAAATAGCGTGTTTAGACTCGCCATAGCATAGAAAGTTTCAAAAACGGCCAAAAACAATAAAATTTGGCATGTCGAAAAAATGACCCAAGAAGCAAGGCTATAGTATGGCAAAAACGTCAAAAAATGGCATGTTCCAAAAACTTCTGAAAACAGTTTAAAACTGCAGTAAATAGCGTGCTTAGACACGCCATAACATAGAAAGTTTCAAAAACAACCAAAAACAATAAAATCTGGCATGTCAAAAAAATGACCCAAGAAGCAAGGCTATAGTATGGCAAAAACGTCAAAAAATGGCATGTTCAAAAAACTGCTGAAAACTGTTTAAAGCTGCATTAAATAGCGTGTTTAGACACGCCATAGCATAGAAAGGTTCAAAAACGGCCAAAAACAATAAAATTTGGCACGTTGAATAAATCACCCAAGAAGCAAGGCTATAGTATGGCAAAAACGTCAAAAAATGGCATGTCCCAAAAACTTCTGAAAACTGTTTAAAACTGCAGTAAATAGCGTGTTTAGACTCGCCATAGCATAGAAAGATTCAAAAACGGCCAAAAACAATACAATTTGGCATGTCGAAAAAATCACCCAAGAAGCAAGGCTATAGTATGGCAAAAACGTCAAAAAATGGCATGTCCCAAAAACTGCTTTAAACAGTTTAAAACTGCACTAAATAGGGTGTTTAGACATGCCATAGCATAGAAAGTTTCAAAAACAGCCAAAAACAATAAAATTTGGCATGTCGAAAACACTACTCAAGAAGCAAGGCTATAGTATGGCAAAAACGTCAAAAAATGGCATGTCCCAAAAACTGCTGAAAACAGTTAAAAACTGCAGTAAATAGTGTATTTAGACACACCATAGCATAGAAAGTTTCAAAAACGGCCAAAAACAATAAAATTTGGCATGTCAAAAAAATGACCCAAGGAGCAAGGCTATAGTATGGCAAAAACGTCAAAAAATGGCATGTTCCAAAAACTGCTTTAAACAGTTTAAAACTGCATTAAATAGCTTGTTTAGACAAGCCATACCATAGAAAGTTTCAAAAACGGCCAAAAACAATAAAATTTGGCATGTCGAAAAAATCACCCAAGAAGCAAGGCTATAGTATGGCAAAAACGTCAAAAAATGGCATGTCCCAAAAACTGCTGAAAACAGTTAAAAACTGCAGTAAATAGTGTATTTAGACATGCCATAGCATATAAAGTTTCAAAAACGGCCAAAAACAATCAAATTTGGCATGTCAAAAAAATGACCCAAGGAGCAAGGCTATAGTATGGCAAAAACGTCAAAAAATGGCATGTGCAAAAACTGCTGAAAACTGTTTAAAACTGCAGTAAATAGCGTGTTTAGACTAAGCCATAGCATAGAAAGATTCAAAAACGGCCAAAAACAATACAATTTGGCATGTCGAAAACATCACCCAAGAAGCAAGGCTATAGTATGGCAAAAATGGCAAAAAATGGCATGTCCCAAAAACTTCTGAAAACAGGTTAAAACTGCAGTAAATAGCGTGTTTAGACATGCCATAGCATAGAAAGTTTCAAAAACAGCCAAAAACAATCAAATTTGGCATGTCGAAAACATCACCCAAAAAGCAAGGCTATAGTATGGCAAAAACGTCAATAAATGGCATGTTCCAAAAACTGCTGAAAACTGTTTAAAACTGCAGTAAATAGCGTGTTTAGACTAGCCATAGCATAGAAAGTTTCAAAAACGGCCAAAAACAATAAAATTTGGCATGTCGAAAAAATCACCCAAGAAGCAAGGCTATAGTATGGCAAAAACGTCAAAAAATGGCATGTCCCAAAAACTGCTTTAAACAGTTTAAAACTGCATTAAATAGCTTGTTTAGACAAGCCATACCATAGAAAGTTTCAAAAACGGCCAAAAGCAATAAAATTTGGCACGTTGAATAAATCACCCAAGAAGCAAGGCTATAGTATGGCAAAAACGTCAAGAATGGCATGTTCAAAAACTGCTGAAAACTGTTTAAAACTGCAGTAAATAAGCGTGTTTAGACTCGCCATAGCATAGAAAGATTCAAAAACGGCCAAAAACAATACAATTTGGCATGTCGAAAAAATCACCCAAGAAGCAAGGCTATAGTATGGCAAAAATGTCAAAAAATGGTATGTCTCAAAAACTGCTGAAAATAGGTCAAAACTGCATTAAATAGGGTGTTTAGACATGCCATAGCATAGAAAGTTTCAAAAACAGCCAAAAACAATAAAATTTGGCATGTCGAAAAAATGACCGAAAAAGCAAGGCTATAGTATGGCAAAAGCGTCAAAAATGGCATGTTCAAAAACTGCTGAAAACAGTTTAAAACTACATTAAATAGGGTGTTTAGACTCACCATAGCATAGAAAGTTTCAAAAACAGCCAAAAACAATAAAATTTGGCATGTCGAAAAAATCACCCAAGAAGCAAGGCTATAGTATGGCAAAAACGTCAAAAAATGGCATGTTCCAAAAACTGCTTTAAACAGTTTAAAACTGCATTAAATAGCTTGTTTAGACAAGCCATACCATAGAAAGTTTCAAAAACGGCCAAAAACAATAAAATTTGGCACGTCGAAAAAATCACCCAAGAAGCAAGGCTATAGTATGGCAAAAACGTCAAAAAATGGCATGTCCCAAAAACTTCTGAAAACTGTTTAAAACTGCAGTAAATAGCGTGTTTAGACTCGCCATAGCATAGAAAGATTCAAAAACGGCCAAAAACAATACAATTTGGCATGTCGAAAAAATCACCCAAGAAGCAAGGCTATAGCATGGCAAAAACGTCAAAAAATGGCATGTCCCAAAAACTGCTTTAAACAGTTTAAAACTGCACTAAATAGGGTGTTTAGACATGCCATAGCATAGAAAGTTTCAAAAACAGCCAAAAACAATAAAATTTGGCATGTCGAAAACACTACTCAAGAAGCAAGGCTATAGTATGGCAAAAACGTCAAAAAATGGCATGTCCCAAAACTGCTGAAAACAGTTTAAAACTGCAGTAAATAGTGTATTTAGACACACCATAGCATAGAAAGTTTCAAAAAGCCAAAAACAATAAAATTTGGCATGTCAAAAAATGACCCAAGCAGCAAGGCTATAGTATAGTGAAAAATGTCAAAAATGGCATGTTCCAAAAACTGCTTTAAACAGTTTAAAACTGCATTAAATAGGGTGTTTAGACATGCCATAGCATAGAAAGTTTCAAAAACAGCCAAAAACAATAAAATTTGGCATGTCTAAAAAATGACCCAAGAAGCAAGGCTATAGTATGGCAAAAACGTCAAAAAATGGCATGTCCCAAAAACTGCTGAAAACAGTTAAAAGCTGCAGTAAATAGTGTATTTAGACACGCCATAGCATAGAAAGTTTCAAAAACGGCCAAAAACAATCAAATTTGGCATGTCAAAAAAATGACCCAAGGAGCAAGGCTATAGTATGGCAAAAACGTCAAAAAATGGCATGTGCAAAAAACTTCTGAAAACTGTTTAAAACTGCAGTAAATAGCGTGTTTAGACTCGCCATAGCATAGAAAGATTCAAAAACGGCCAAAAACAATACAATTTGGCATGTCGAAAACATCACCCAAGAAGCAAGGCTATAGTATGGCAAAAATGGCAAAAAATGGCATGTTCCAAAAACTTCTGAAAACAGGTTAAAACTGCAGTAAATAGCGTGTTTAGACATGCCATAGCATAGAAAGTTTCAAAAACAGCCAAAAACAATCAAATTTGGCATGTCGAAAACATCACCCAAAAAGCAAGGCTATAGTATGGCAAAAACGTCAATAAATGGCATGTTCCAAAAACTGCTGAAAACTGTTTAAAACTGCAGTAAATAGCGTGTTTAGACTAGCCATAGCATAGAAAGTTTCAAAAACGGCCAAAAACAATAAAATCTGGCATGTCGAAAAAATCACCCAAGAAGCAAGGCTATAGTATGGCAAAAACGTCAAAAAATGGCATGTCCCAAAAACTGCTTTAAACTGTTTAAAACTGCATTAAATAGCTTGTTTAGACAAGCCATACCATAGAAAGTTTCAAAAACGGCCAAAAACAATAAAATTTGGCACGTTGAATAAATCACCCAAGAAGCAAGGCTATAGTATGGCAAAAACGTCAAAAAATGGCATGTTCAAAAAACTGCTGAAAACTGTTTAAAACTGCAGTAAATAGCGTGTTTAGACTCGCCATAGCATAGAAAGATTCAAAAACGGCCAAAAACAATACAATTTGGCATGTCGAAAAAATCACCCAAGAAGCAAGGCTATAGTATGGCAAAAATGTCAAAAAATGGTATGTCCCAAAAACTGCTGAAAATAGGTCAAAACTGCATTAAATAGGGTGTTTAGACATGCCATAGCATAGAAAGTTTCAAAAACAGCCAAAAACAATAAAATTTGGCATGTCGAAAAAATGACCGAAAAAGCAAGGCTATAGTATGGCAAAAACGTCAAAAAATGGCATGTTCCAAAAACTGCTGAAAACAGTTAAAAACTGCAGTAAATAGTGTATTTAGACACACCATAGCATAGAAAGTTTCAAAAACGGCCAAAAACAATAAAATTTGGCATGTCAAAAAAATGACCCAAGGAGCAAGGCTATAGTATGGCAAAAACGTCAAAAAATGGCATGTTCAAAAAACTGCTTTAAACAGTTTAAAACTGCATTAAATAGCTTGTTTAGACAAGCCATACCATAGAAAGTTTCAAAAACGGCCAAAGACAATAAAATTTGGCATGTCGAAAAAATCACCCAAGAAGCAAGGCTATAGTATGGCAAAACGTCAAAAATGGCATGTTCAAAAAACTGCTGAAAACTGTTTAAAACTGCAGTAAATAGTGTATTTAGACACGCCATAACATAGAAAGTTTCAAAAACGGCCAAAAACAATCAAATTTGGCATGTCAAAAAAATGACCCAAGGAGCAAGGCTATAGTATGGCAAAAACGTCAAAAAATGGCATGTGCAAAAAACTGCTGAAAACTGTTTAAAACTGCAGTAAATAGCGTGTTTAGACTCGCCATAGCATAGAAAGATTCAAAAACGGCCAAAAACAATACAATTTGGCATGTCGAAAACATCACCCAAGAAGCAAGGCTATAGTATGGCAAAAATGTCAAAAAATGGCATGTTCCAAAAACTTCTGAAAACAGGTTAAAACTGCAGTAAATAGCGTGTTTAGACATGCCATAGCATAGAAAGTTTCAAAAACAGCCAAAAACAATCAAATTTGGCATGTCGAAAACATCACCCAAAAAGCAAGGCTATAGTATGGCAAAAACGTCAATAAATGGCATGTTCCAAAAACTGCTGAAAACTGTTTAAAACTGCAGTAAATAGCGTGTTTAGACTAGCCATAGCATAGAAAGTTTCAAAAACGGCCAAAAACAATAAAATCTGGCATGTCGAAAAAATCACCCAAGAAGCAAGGCTATAGTATGGCAAAAACGTCAAAAAATGGCATGTCCCAAAAACTGCTTTAAACAGTTTAAAACTGCATTAAATAGCTTGTTTAGACAAGCCATACCATAGAAAGTTTCAAAAACGGCCAAAAACAATAAAATTTGGCACGTTGAATAAATCACCCAAGAAGCAAGGCTATAGTATGGCAAAAACGATCAAAAATGGCATGTTCAAAAAACTGCTGAAAACTGTTTAAAACTGCAGTAAATAGCGTGTTTAGACTCGCCATAGCACAGAAAGATTCAAAAACGGCCAAAAACAATACAATTTGGCATGTCGAAAAAATCACCCAAGAAGCAAGGCTATAGTATGGCAAAAATGTCAAAAAATGGCATGTCCCAAAAACTGCTTTAAACAGTTTAAAACTGCATTAAATAGCTTGTTTAGACATGCCATACCATAGAAAGTTTCAAAAACGGCCAAAAACAATACAATTTGGCATTTCGATGAAATCAACCAAGAAGCAAGGCTATAGCATGGCAAAAACGTCAAAAAATGGCATGTCCCAAAAACTGCTTTAAACAGTTTAAAACTGCACTAAATAGGGTGTTTAGACATGCCATAGCATAGAAAGTTTCAAAAACAGCCAAAAACAATAAAATTTGGCATGTCGAAAACACTACTCAAGAAGCAAGGCTATAGTATGGCAAAAACGTCAAAAAATGGCATGTCCCAAAAACTGCTGAAAACAGTTAAAAACTGCAGTAAATAGTGTATTTAGACACACCATAGCATAGAAAGTTTCAAAAAGCGGCCAAAACAATAAAATTTTGGCATGTCAAAAAATGACCCAAGAAGCAA
This sequence comes from Plectropomus leopardus, assembly GCF_026936395.1. Lineage (NCBI taxonomy): Eukaryota > Metazoa > Chordata > Actinopteri > Perciformes > Serranidae > Plectropomus > Plectropomus leopardus. Next base: position 37,179,081 of record NC_142185.1, on the reverse strand, counting down.
GGCTATAGTATGGCAAAAATGTCAAAAAATGGCATGTCCAAAAACTGCTTTAAACAGTTTAAAACTGCATTAAATAGCTTGTTTAGACAAGCCATACCATAGAAAGTTTCAAAAACGGCCAAAAACAATAAAATTTGGCATGTCGAAAAAATCACCCAAGAAGCAAGGCTATAGTATGGCAAAAACGTCAAAAAATGGCATGTCCCAAAAACTGCTGAAAACAGTTAAAAACTGCAGTAAATAGCGTGTTTAGACTAGCCATAGCATAGAAAGTTTCAAAAACGGCCAAAAACAATAAAATCTGGCATGTCGAAAAAATCACCCAAGAAGCAAGGCTATAGTATGGCAAAAACGTCAAAAAATGGCATGTCCCAAAAACTGCTTTAAACTGTTTAAAATTGCATTAAATAGCGTGTTTAGACACGCCATAGCATAGAAAGTTTGAAAAACGGCCAAAAACAATAAAATTTGGCACGTTGAATAAATCACCCAAGAAGCAAGGCTATAGTATGGCAAAAGCGATCAAAAATGGCATGTTGAAAAAACTGCTGAAAACTGTTTAAAACTGCAGTAAATAGCGTGTTTAGACTCGCCATAGCATAGAAAGATTCAAAAACGGCCAAAAACAATACAATTTGGCATGTCGAAAAAATCACCCAAGAAGCAAGGCTATAGTATGGCAAAAATGTCAAAAAATGGTATGTCCCAAAAACTGCTGAAAATAGGTCAAAACTGCATTAAATAGGGTGTTTAGACATGCCATAGCATAGAAAGTTTCAAAAACAGCCAAAAACAATAAAATTTGGCATGTCGAAAAAATGACCGAAAAAGCAAGGCTATAGTATGGCAAAACGTCAAAAATGGCATGTCCCAAAAACTGCTGAAAACAGTTTAAAACTGCAGTAAATAAGCGTGTTTAGACATGCCATACCATAGAAAGTTTCAAAAACGGCCAAAAACAATAAAATTTGGCACGTTGAATAAATCACCCAAGAAGCAAGGCTATAGTATGGCAAAAATGTCAAAAAATGGCATATCCCAAAAACTGCTGAAAACAGGTTAAAACTGCAGTAAATAGCGTGTTTAGACACGCCATAGCATAGAAAGTTTCAAAAACAGCCAAAAACAATCAAATTTGGCATGTCGAAAAAATCACCCAAGAAGCAAGGCTATAGCATGGCAAAAACGTCAAAAAATGGCATGTCCCAAAAACTGCTGAAAACAGTTTAAAACTGCAGTAAATAGCGTGTTTAGACATGCCATAGCATAGAAAGTTTCAAAAACAGCCAAAAACAATAAAATTTGGCATGTCGAAAACACTACTCAAGAAGCAAGGCTATAGTATGGCAAAAACGTCAAAAAATGGCATGTCCCAAAAACTGCTGAAAACAGTTAAAAACTGCAGTAAATAGTGTATTTAGACACACCATAGCATAGAAAGTTTCAAAAACGGCCAAAAACAATGAAATATGGCATGTCAAAAAATGACCCAAGGAGCAAGGCTATAGTATGGCAAAAGCGTCAAAAATGGCATGTTCAAAAAACTGCTTTAAACAGTTTAAAACTGCATTAAATAGCTTGTTTAGACAAGCCATACCATAGAAAGTTTCAAAAACGGCCAAAAACAATAAAATTTGGCATGTCAAAAAAATCACCCAAGAAGCAAGGCTATAGTATGGCAAAAACGTCAAAAAATGGCATGTCCCAAAAACTACTGAAAACAGTTAAAAACTGCAGTAAATAGTGTATTTAGACACGCCATAGCATAGAAAGTTTCAAAAACGGCCAAAAACAATCAAATTTGGCATGTCAAAAAAATGACCCAAGGAGCAAGGCTATAGTATGGCAAAAACGTCAAAAAATGGCATGTGCAAAAAACTTCTGAAAACTGTTTAAAACTGCAGTAAATAGCGTGTTTAGACATGCCATAGCATAGAAAGATTCAAAAACGGCCCAAAAACAATAAAATCTGGCATGTCGAAAACATCACCCAAGAAGCAAGGCTATAGTATGGCAAAATGGCAAAAAATGGCATGTTCCAAAAACTGCTGAAAACAGGTTAAAACTGCAGTAAATAAGCGTGTTTAGACATGCCATAGCATAGAAAGTTTCAAAAACAGCCAAAAACAATCAAATTTGGCATGTCGAAAACATCACCCAAAAAGCAAGGCAATAGTATGGCAAAAACGTCAAAAAAGGGCATGTTCCAAAAACTGCTGAAAACTGTTTAAAACTGCAGTAAATAGCGTGTTTAGACTAGCCATAGCATAGAAAGTTTCAAAAACGGCCAAAAACAATAAAATCTGGCATGTCGAAAAAATCACCCAAGAAGCAAGGCTATAGTATGGCAAAAACGTCAAAAAATGGCATGTCCCAAAAACTGCTTTAAACTGTTTAAAATTGCATTAAATAGCGTGTTTAGACTCGCCATAGCATAGAAAGTTTGAAAAACGGCCAAAAACAATAAAATTTGGCACGTTGAATAAATCACCCAAGAAGCAAGGCTATAGTATGGCAAAAACGTCAAAAAATGGCATGTTGAAAAAACTGCTGAAAACTGTTTAAAACTGCAGTAAATAGCGTGTTTAGACTCGCCATAGCATAGAAAGATTCAAAAACGGCCAAAAACAATACAATTTGGCATGTCGAAAAAATCACCCAAGAAGCAAGGCTATAGTATGGCAAAAAAGTCAAAAAATGGCATGTCACAAAAAATGCTTTAAACAGCTTAAAACTGCATAAAATAGCTTGTTTAGACATGCCATACCATAGAAAGTTTCAAAAACGGCCAAAAACAATACAATTTGGCATGTCGAACAAATCACCCAAGAAGCAAGGCTATAGTATGGCAAAAACGTCAAAAAATGGCATGTCCCAAAAACTGCTTTAAACAGTTTAAAACTGCAGTAAATAGCGTGTTTAGACTCGCCATAGCATAGAAAGTTTCAAAAACAGCCAAAAACAATAAAATTTGGCATGTCGAAAAAAACACTCAAGAAGCAAGGCTATAGTATGGCAAAAACGTCAAAAAATGGCATGTCCCAAAAACTGCTGAAAACAGTTAAAAACTGCAGTAAATAGTGTATTTAGACACACCATAGCATAGAAAGTTTCAAAAACGGCCAAAAACAATAAAATTTGGCATGTCAAAAAAATGACCCAAGGAGCAAGGCTATAGTATGGCAAAAACGTCAAAAAATGGCATGTTCCAAAAACTGCTTTAAACAGTTTAAAACTGCATTAAATAGCTTGTTTAGACAAGCCATACCATAGAAAGTTTCAAAAACGGCCAAAAACAATAAAATTTGGCATGTCGAAAAAATCACCCAAGAAGCAAGGCTATAGTATGGCAAAAAGCGTCAAAAAATGGCATGTCCCAAAACTGCTGAAAACTGTTTAAAACTGCAGTAAATAGCGTGTTTAGACTAGCCATAGCATAGAAAGTTTCAAAAACGGCCAAAAACAATAAAATCTGGCATGTCGAAAAAATCACCCAAGAAGCAAGGCTATAGTATGGCAAAAACGTCAAAAAATGGCATGTCCCAAAAACTGCTTTAAACTGTTTAAAATTGCATTAAATAGCGTGTTTAGACACGCCATAGCATAGAAAGTTTCAAAAACGGCCAAAAACAATAAAATTTGGCACGTTGAATAAATCACCCAAGAAGCAAGGCTATAGTATGGCAAAAACGTCAAAAAATGGCATGTTGAAAAAACTGCTGAAAACTGTTTAAAACTGCAGTAAATAGCGTGTTTAGACTCGCCATAGCATAGAAAGATTCAAAAACGGCCAAAAACAATACAATTTGGCATGTCGAAAAAATCACCCAAGAAGCAAGGCTATAGTATGGCAAAAATGTCAAAAAATGGTATGTCCCAAAAACTGCTGAAAATAGGTCAAAACTGCATTAAATAGGGTGTTTAGACATGCCATAGCATAGAAAGTTTCAAAAACAGCCAAAAACAATAAAATTTGGCATGTCGAAAAAATGACCGAAAAAGCAAGGCTATAGTATGGCAAAAACGTCAAAAAATGGCATGTCCCAAAAACTGCTTTAAACAGTTTAAAACTGCATTAAATAGCTTGTTTAGACATGCCATACCATAGAAAGTTTCAAAAACGGCCAAAAACAATAAAATTTGGCACGTTGAATAAATCACCCAAGAAGCAAGGCTATAGTATGGCAAAAATGTCAAAAAATGTCATATCCCAAAAACTGCTGAAAACAGGTTAAAACTGCAGTAAATAGCGTGTTTAGACACGCCATAGCATAGAAAGTTTCAAAAACAGCCAAAAACAATCAAATTTGGCATGTCGAAAAAATCACCCAAGAAGCAAGGCTATAGTATGGCAAAAACGTCAAAAAATGGCATGTTCAAAAAACTGCTGAAAACTGTTGAAAACTGCAGTAAATGGCGTGTTTAGACACGCCATAGCATAGAAAGATTCAAAACAGCCAAAAACAATACAATTTGGCATTTCGATGAAATCAACCAAGAAGCAAGGCTATAGCATGGCAAAAACGTCAAAAAATGGCATGTCCCAAAAACTGCTTTAAACAGTTTAAAACTGCACTAAATAGGGTGTTTAGACATGCCATAGCATAGAAAGTTTCAAAAACAGCCAAAAACAATAAAATTTGGCATGTCGAAAACACTACTCAAGAAGCAAGGCTATAGTATGGCAAAAACGTCAAAAAATGGCATGTCCCAAAAACTGCTGAAAACAGTTAAAAACTGCAGTAAATAGCGTGTTTAGACTAGCCATAGCATAGAAAGTTTCAAAAACGGCCAAAAACAATAAAATCTGGCATGTCGAAAAAATCACCCAAGAAGCAAGGCTATAGTATGGCAAAAACGTCAAAAAATGGCATGTCCCAAAAACTGCTTTAAACTGTTTAAAATTGCATTAAATAGCGTGTTTAGACACGCCATAGCATAGAAAGTTTGAAAAACGGCCAAAAACAATAAAATTTGGCACGTTGAATAAATCACCCAAGAAGCAAGGCTATAGTATGGCAAAAACGTCAAAAAATGGCATGTTGAAAAAACTGCTGAAAACTGTTTAAAACTGCAGTAAATAGCGTGTTTAGACTCGCCATAGCATAGAAAGATTCAAAAACGGCCAAAAACAATACAATTTGGCATGTCGAAAAAATCACCCAAGAAGCAAGGCTATAGTATGGCAAAAATGTCAAAAAATGGTATGTCCCAAAAACTGCTGAAAATAGGTCAAAACTGCATTAAATAGGGTGTTTAGACATGCCATAGCATAGAAAGTTTCAAAAACAGCCAAAAACAATAAAATTTGGCATGTCGAAAAAATGACCGAAAAAGCAAGGCTATAGTATGGCAAAAACGTCAAAAAATGGCATGTCCCAAAAACTGCTTTAAACAGTTTAAAACTGCATTAAATAGCTTGTTTAGACATGCCATACCATAGAAAGTTTCAAAAACGGCCAAAAACAATAAAATTTGGCACGTTGAATAAATCACCCAAGAAGCAAGGCTATAGTATGGCAAAAATGTCAAAAAATGGCATATCCCAAAAACTGCTGAAAACAGGTTAAAACTGCAGTAAATAGCGTGTTTAGACACGCCATAGCATAGAAAGTTTCAAAAACAGCCAAAAACAATCAAATTTGGCATGTCGAAAAAATCACCCAAGAAGCAAGGCTATAGTATGGCAAAAACGTCAAAAAATGGCATGTTCAAAAAACTGCTGAAAACTGTTGAAAACTGCAGTAAATGGCGTGTTTACACACGCCATAGCATAGAAAGATTCAAAAACAGCCAAAAACAATACAATTTGGCATTTCGATGAAATCAACCAAGAAGCAAGGCTATAGCATGGCAAAAACGTCAAAAAATGGCATGTCCCAAAAACTGCTTTAAACAGTTTAAAACTGCACTAAATAGCGTGTTTAGACATGCCATAGCATAGAAAGTTTCAAAAACAGCCAAAAACAATAAAATTTGGCATGTCGAAAACACTACTCAAGAAGCAAGGCTATAGTATGGCAAAAACGTCAAAAAATGGCATGTCCCAAAAACTGCTGAAAACAGTTAAAAACTGCAGTAAATAGTGTATTTAGACACACCATAGCATAGAAAGTTTCAAAAACGGCCAAAAACAATAAAATTTGGCATGTCAAAAAAATGACCCAAGGAGCAAGGCTATAGTATGGCAAAAACGTCAAAAAATGGCATGTTCCAAAAACTGCTTTAAACAGTTTAAAACTGCATTAAATAGCTTGTTTAGACAAGCCATACCATAGAAAGTTTCAAAAACGGCCAAAAACAATAAAATTTGGCATGTCAAAAAAATCACCCAAGAAGCAAGGCTATAGTATGGCAAAAACGTCAAAAAATGGCATGTTGAAAAAACTGCTGAAAACTGTTTAAAACTGCAGTAAATAGCGTGTTTAGACTCGCCATAGCATAGAAAGATTCAAAAACGGCCAAAAACAATACAATTTGGCATGTCGAAAAAATCACCCAAGAAGCAAGGCTATAGTATGGCAAAAATGTCAAAAATGGCATGTCCCAAAAACTGCTGAAAACAGTTTAAAACTGCATTAAATAGCTTGTTTAGACATGCCATACCATAGAAAGTTTCAAAAACGGCCAAAAACAATACAATTTGGCATTTCGATGAAATCAACCAAGAAGCAAGGCTATAGCATGGCAAAACGTCAAAAATGGCATGTCCCAAAACTGCTGAAAACAGTTTAAAACTGCAGTAAATAGCGTGTTTAGACTAAGCCATAGCATAGAAAGTTTCAAAACAGCCAAAACAATAAAATTTGGCATGTCGAAAACACTACTCAAGAAGCAAGGCTATAGTATGGCAAAACGTCAAAAATGGCATGTCCCAAAAACTGCTGAAAACAGTTTAAAACTGCAGTAAATAGTGTATTTAGACACACCATAGCATAGAAAGTTTCAAAACAGCCAAAACAATAAAATTTGGCATGTCAAAAAAATGACCCAAGGAGCAAGGCTATAGTATGGCAAAAACGTCAAAAAATGGCATGTTCAAAAAACTGCTTTAAACAGTTTAAAACTGCATTAAATAGCTTGTTTAGACAAGCCATACCATAGAAAGTTTCAAAAACGGCCAAAAACAATAAAATTTGGCATGTCGAAAAAATCACCCAAGAAGCAAGGCTATAGTATGGCAAAAACGTCAAAAAATGGCATGTCCCAAAAACTGCTGAAAACTGTTTAAAACTGCAGTAAATAGCGTGTTTAGACTAGCCATAGCATAGAAAGTTTCAAAAACGGCCAAAAACAATAAAATCTGGCATGTCGAAAAAATCACCCAAGAAGCAAGGCTATAGTATGGCAAAACGTCAAAAATGGCATGTCCCAAAAACTGCTTTAAACTGTTTAAAATTGCATTAAATAGCGTGTTTAGACACGCCATAGCATAGAAAGTTTGAAAAACGGCCAAAAACAATAAAATTTGGCACGTTGAATAAATCACCCAAGAAGCAAGGCTATAGTATGGCAAAAACGTCAAAAAATGGCATGTTGAAAAAACTGCTGAAAACTGTTTAAAACTGCAGTAAATAGCGTGTTTAGACTCGCCATAGCATAGAAAGATTCAAAAACGGCCAAAAACAATACAATTTGGCATGTCGAAAAAATCACCCAAGAAGCAAGGCTATAGTATGGCAAAAATGTCAAAAAATGGTATGTCCCAAAAACTGCTGAAAATAGGTCAAAACTGCATTAAATAGGGTGTTTAGACATGCCATAGCATAGAAAGTTTCAAAAACAGCCAAAAACAATAAAATTTGGCATGTCGAAAAAATGACCGAAAAAGCAAGGCTATAGTATGGCAAAAACATCAAAAAATGGCATGTCCCAAAAACTGCTGAAAACAGTTTAAAACTGCAATAAATAGCATGTTAAGACACTCCATAGCGTAGAAAGTTTCAAAAACGGCCAAAAACAATAAAATTTGGCATGTTGAAAACATCACCTAAACAGCAAGGCTATAGTATGGCAAAAATGTCAAAAAATGTCATATCCCAAAAACTGCTGAAAACAGGTTAAAACTGCAGTAAATAGCGTGTTTAGACACGCCATAGCATAGAAAGTTTCAAAAACAGCCAAAAACAATAAAATTTGGCATGTCGAAAACACTACTCAAGAAGCAAGGCTATAGTATGGCAAAAACGTCAAAAAATGGCATGTCCCAAAAACTGCTGAAAACAGTTAAAAACTGCAGTAAATAGTGTATTTAGACACACCATAGCATAGAAAGTTTCAAAAACGGCCAAAAACAATAAAATTTGGCATGTCAAAAAAATGACCCAAGGAGCAAGGCTATAGTATGGCAAAAACGTCAAAAAATGGCATGTTCAAAAAACTGCTTTAAACAGTTTAAAACTGCATTAAATAGCTTGTTTAGACAAGCCATACCATAGAAAGTTTCAAAAACGGCCAAAACCAATAAAATTTGGCATGTCGAAAAAATCACCCAAGAAGCAAGGCTATAGTATGGCAAAAACGTCAAAAAATGGCATGTCCCAAAAATTGCTGAAAACAGTTAAAGCTGCAGTAAATAGTGTATTTAGACACGCCATAGCATACAAAGTTTCAAAAACGGCCAAAAACAATCAAATTTGGCATGTCAAAAAAATGACCCAAGGAGCAAGGCTATAGTATGGCAAAAACGTCAAAAAATGGCATGTGCAAAAAACTTCTGAAAACTGTTTAAAACTGCAGTAAATAGCGTGTTTAGACTCGCCATAGCATAGAAAGATTCAAAAACGGCCAAAAACAATACAATTTGGCATGTCGAAAACATCACCCAAGAAGCAAGGCTATAGTATGGCAAAAATGGCAAAAAATGGCATGTTCCAAAAACTTCTGAAAACAGGTTAAAACTGCAGTAAATAGCGTGTTTAGACATGCCATAGCATAGAAAGTTTCAAAAACAGCCAAAAACAATCAAATTTGGCATGTCGAAAACATCACCCAAAAAGCAAGGCTATAGTATGGCAAAAACGTCAATAAATGGCATGTTCAAAAACTGCTGAAAACTGTTTAAAACTGCAGTAAATAGCGTGTTTAGACTAGCCATAGCATAGAAAGTTTCAAAACAGCCAAAAACAATAAAATTTGGCATGTCGAAAAAATCACCCAAGAAGCAAGGCTATAGTATGGCAAAACGTCAAAAAATGGCATGTCCCAAAAACTGTTTTAAACTGTTTAAAATTGCATTAAATAGCGTGTTTAGACACGCCATAGCATAGAAAGTTTCAAAAACGGCCAAAAACAATAAAATTTGGCACGTTGAATAAATCACCCAAGAAGCAAGGCTATAGTATGGCAAAACGTCAAAAAATGGCATGTTGAAAAACTGCTGAAAACTGTTTAAAACTGCAGTAAATAAGCGTGTTTAGACTACCATACCATAGAAAGTTTCAAAAACGGCCAAAACCAATAAAATTTGGCACGTCGAAAAAATCACCCAAGAAGCAAGGCTATAGTATGGCAAAAACGTCAAAAAATTGCATGTTCCAAAAACTGCTTTAAACAGTTTAAAACTGCATTAAATAGGGTGTTTAGACATGCCATAGCATAGAAAGTTTCAAAAACGGCCAAAAACAATACAATTTGGCATTTCGATGAAATCAACCAAGAAGCAAGGCTATAGTATGGCAAAACGTCAAAAATGGCATGTCCCAAAACTGCTGAAAACTGTTTAAAACTGCAGTAAATAGCGTGTTTAGACATGCCATAGCATAGAAAGTTTCAAAACAGCCAAAAACAATAAAATTTGGCATGTCGAAAACACTACTCAAGAAGCAAGGCTATAGTATGGCAAAAACGTCAAAAAATGGCATGTCCCAAAAACTGCTGAAAACAGTTAAAAACTGCAGTAAATAGTGTATTTAGACACACCATAGCATAGAAAGTTTCAAAACAGCCAAAACAATAAAATTTGGCATGTCGAAAATGACTCAAGAAGCAAGGCTATAGTATGGCAAAAACGTCAAAAAATGGCATGTCCCAAAAACTGCTTTAAACAGTTTAAAACTGCATTAAATAGCTTGTTTAGACAAGCCATACCATAGAAAGTTTCAAAAACGGCCAAAAGCAATAAAATTTGGCATGTCGAAAAAATGACCCAAGAAGCAAGGCTATAGTATGGCAAAAACGTCAAAAAATGGCATATCCCAAAAACTGCTGAAAACAGTTAAAAGCTGCAGTAAATAGCGTGTTTAGACTAGCCATAGCATAGAAAGTTTCAAAAACGGCCAAAGACAATAAAATTTGGCATGTCGAAAAAATCACCCAAGAAGCAAGGCTATAGTATGGCAAAAACGTCAAAAAATGGCATGTCCCAAAAACTTCTGAAAACTGTTTAAAACTGCAGTAAATAGAGTGTTTAGACTCGCCATAGCATAGAAAGTTTCAAAAACAGCCAAAAACAATCAAATCTGGCACGTCGAATAAATCACCCAAGAAGCAAGGCTATAGTATGGCAAAAACGTCAAAAAATGGCATGTTCAAAAAACTGCTGAAAACTGTTTAAAACTGCAGTAAATAGTGTATTTAGACACGCCATAACATAGAAAGTTTCAAAAACGGCCAAAAACAATAAAATTTGGCATGTCGAAAAAATCACCCAAGAAGCAAGGCTATAGTATGGCAAAACGTCAAAAATGGCATGTCCCAAAAACTGCTGAAAATAGGTCAAAACTGCAGTAAATAGCGTGTTTAGACATGCCATAGCATAGAAAGTTTCAAAAACAGCCAAAACAATAAAATTTGGCATGTCGAAAAAATGACCCAAAAAGCAAGGCTATAGTATGGCAAAACGTCAAAAATGGCATGTCCCAAAAACTGCTTTAAACAGTTTAAAACTGCATTAAATAGCTTGTTTAGACATGCCATACCATAGAAAGTTTCAAAAACGGCCAAAAACAATAAAATTTGGCACGTTGAAAAAATCACCCAAGAAGCAAGGCTATAGTATGGCAAAAACGTCAAAAAATGGCATGTCCCAAAAACTGCTGAAAACAGGTTAAAACTGCAGTAAATGGCGTGTTTAGACACGCCACAGCATAGAAAGTTTCAAAAACAGCCAAAAACAATCAAATTCGGCATGTCGAAATAATCACCCAAGAAGCAAGGCTATAGTATGGCAAAAACGTCAAAAAATGGCATGTTCAAAAAACTGCTGAAAACTGTTTAAAACTGCAGTAAATAGCGTGTTTAGACATGCCATAGCATAGAAAGATTCAAAAACAGCCAAAAACAATACAATTTGGCATGTCGAAAAAATGACCCAAGAAGCAAGGCTATAGTATGGCAAAAACGTCAAAAAATGGCATGTCCCAAAAACTGCTGAAAACAGTTTAAAACTGCAGTAAATAGCGTGTTTAGACATGCCATAGCATAGAAAGTTTCAAAACAGCCAAAAACAATAAAATTTGGCATGTCGAAAACACTACCCAAGAAGCAAGGCTATAGTATGGCAAAACGCCAAAAATGGCATGTCCCAAAACTGCTGAAAACTGTTTAAAACTGCAGTAAATAGCGTGTTTAGACAAGCCATAGCATAGAAAGTTTCAAAAACGGCCAAAAACAATAAAATCTGGCATGTCGAAAAATGACCCAAGAAGCAAGGCTATAGTATGGCAAAAACGTCAAAAAATGGCATGTCCCAAAAACTGCTTTAAACTGTTTAAAATTGCATTAAATAGCGTGTTTAGACTCGCCATAGCATAGAAAGTTTGAAAAACGGCCAAAAACAATAAAATTTGGCACGTTGAATAAATCACCCAAGAAGCAAGGCTATAGTATGGCAAAAACGACAAAAAATGGCATGTTCAAAAAACTGCTGAAAACTGTTTAAAACTGCAGTAAATAGCGTGTTTAGACTCGCCATAGCACAGAAAGATTCAAAAACGGCCAAAAACAATACAATTTGGCATGTCGAAAAAATCACCCAAGAAGCAAGGCTATAGTATGGCAAAAATGTCAAAAAATGGTATGTCCCAAAAACTGCTGAAAATAGGTCAAAACTGCATTAAATAGGGTGTTTAGACATGCCATAGCATAGAAAGTTTCAAAAACAGCCAAAAACAATAAAATTTGGCATGTCGAAAAAATGACCGAAAAAGCAAGGCTATAGTATGGCAAAAACGATCAAAATGGCATGTCCCAAAACTGCTTTAAACTGTTTAAAACTGCATTAAATAGCTTGTTTAGACACGCCATACCATAGAAAGTTTCAAAAACGGCCAAAAGCAATAAAATTTGGCATGTCGAAAAAATGACCCAAGAAGCAAGGCTATAGTATGGCAAAAACGTCAAAAAATGGCATATCCCAAAAACTGCTGAAAACAGGTTAAAACTGCAGTAAATAGCGTGTTTAGACACGCCATAGCATAGAAAGTTTCAAAAACAGCCAAAAACAATCAAATTTGGCATGTCGAAAAAATCACCCAAGAAGCAAGGCTATAGTATGGCAAAAACGTCAAAAAATGGCATGTTCAAAAAACTGCTGAAAACTGTTGAAAACTGCAGTAAATGGCGTGTTTAGACACGCCATAGCATAGAAAGATTCAAAAACAGCCAAAAACAATACAATTTGGCATTTCGATGAAATCAACCAAGAAGCAAGGCTATAGCATGGCAAAAACGTCAAAAAATGGCATGTCCCAAAAACTGCTTTAAACAGTTTAAAACTGCAGTAAATAGTGTATTTAGACTCGCCATAGCATACAAAGTTTCAAAAACGGCCAAAAACAATGAAATATGGCATGTCGAAAACACTACCCAAGAAGCAAGGCTATAGTATGGCAAAACGTCAAAAATGGCATGTCCCAAAAACTGCTGAAAACTGTTTAAAACTGCAGTAAATAGCGTATTTAGACACACCATAGCATAGAAAGTTTCAAAACAGCCAAAAACAATAAAATTTGGCATGTCAAAAAAATGACCCAAGGAGCAAGGCTATAGTATGGCAAAACGTCAAAAATGGCATGTTCAAAAACTGCTTTAAACTGTTTAAAACTGCAGTAAATAGCTTGTTTAGACAAGCCATACCATAGAAAGTTTCAAAAACGGCCAAAAACAATAAAATTTGGCATGTCGAAAAAATCACCCAAGAAGCAAGGCTATAGTATGGCAAAAACGTCAAAAAATGGCATGTCCCAAAAACTGCTGAAAACAGTTAAAAACTGCAGTAAATAGTGTATTTAGACACGCCATAGCATAGAAAGTTTCAAAAACGGCCAAAAACAATCAAATTTGGCATGTCAAAAAAATGACCCAAGGAGCAAGGCTATAGTATGGCAAAAACGTCAAAAAATGGCATGTGCAAAAAACTTCTGAAAACTGTTTAAAACTGCAGTAAATAGCGTGTTTAGACTCGCCATAGCATAGAAAGATTCAAAACAGCCAAAACAATAAAATTTGGCATGTCGAAAAAATCACCCAAGAAGCAAGGCTATAGTATGGCAAAATGTCAAAAATGGCATGTTCCAAAACTGCTGAAAACAGGTTAAAACTGCAGTAAATAAGCGTGTTTAGACATGCCATAGCATAGAAAGTTTCAAAAACAGCCAAAAACAATCAAATTTGGCATGTCGAAAAACTCACCCAGAAAGCAAGGCTATAGTATGGCAAAAACGTCAAAAAATGGCATGTCCCAAAAACTGCTGAAAACTGTTTAAAACTGCAGTAAATAGCGTGTTTAGACTAGCCATAGCATAGAAAGTTTCAAAAACGGCCAAAAACAATAAAATCTGGCATGTCGAAAAAATCACCCAAGAAGCAAGGCTATAGTATGGCAAAAACGTCAAAAAATGGCATGCTCAAAAAACTGCTGAAAACTGTTTAAAACTGCAGTAAATAGCGTATTTAGACTCGCCATAGCATAGAAAGTTTCAAAAACAGCCAAAACAATAAAATTTGGCATGTTGAATAAATCACCCAAGAAGCAAGGCTATAGTATGGCAAAACGTCAAAAATGGCATGTTCAAAAAACTGCTGAAAACTGTTTAAAACTGCAGTAAATAGCGTGTTTAGACACACCATAGCATAGAAAGATTCAAAACGGCCAAAACAATAAAATTTGGCATGTCGAAAAAATGACCCAAAAAGCAAGGCTATAGTATGGCAAAAACGTCAAAAAATGGCATGTCCCAAAAACTGCTGAAAACTGTTTAAAACTGCAGTAAATAGCGTGTTTAGACATGCCATAGCATAGAAAGTTTCAAAAACAGCCAAAAACAATAAAATTTGGCATGTTGAAAAAATGACCCAAAAAGCAAGGCTATAGTATGGCAAAAACGTCAAAAAATGGCATGTCCCAAAAACTGCTGAAAACTGTTTAAAACTGCAGTAAATAGCGTGTTCAGACACACCATAGCATAGAAAGTTTCAAAAACGGCCAAAAACAATAAAATATGGCATGTCTAAAAAATGACACAAAAAGCAAGGCTATAGTATGGCAAAAACGTCAAGAATGACATCACAAAAACTGTTGAAAACAGTGTAAAACTTTATTAAATCGCGTGTTGAGACACACCATAGTATAGAAAGTTTCCAAAACAACCAAAAACAATAAAATTTGGCATGTCGAAAAAACTACCCAAGAAGCAAGGCTATAGTATGGCAAAAACGTCAAAAAATGGCATGTTCAAAAAACTGCTGAAAACTGTTTAAAACTGCAGTAAATAGCGTGTTTAGACACGCCATAGCATAGAAAGTTTCAAAAACAGCCAAAAACAATAAAATTTGGCATGTCGAAAAAATCACCCAAAAAGCAAGGCTATAGTATGGCAAAAACGTCAAAAAATGGCATGTTCAAAAAACTGCTGAAAACTGTTTAAAACTGCAGTAAATAGCGTGTTTAGACATGCCATAGCATAGAAAGTTTCAAAAACAGCCAAAAACAATAAAATTTGGTATGTCGAAAAATCACCCAAGAAGCAAGGCTATAGTATGGCAAAACGTCAAAAATGGCATGTTCAAAAACTGCTGAAAACTGTTTAAAACTGCAGTAAATAGCGTGTTTAGACAGCATAGCATAGAAAGTTTCAAAACAGCCAAAAACAATAAAATTTGGCATGTCGAAAAAACCACCCAAGAAGCAAGGCTATAGTATGGCAAAAACGTCAAAAAATGGCATGTCCCAAAAACTGCTGAAAACTGTTTAAAACTGCAGTAAATAGCGTGTTCAGACACGCCATAGCACAGAAAGTTTCAAAAACAGCCAAAAACAATAAAATTTGGCATGTCGAAAAAATGACCCAAGAAGCAAGGCTATAGTATGGCAAAAACGTCAAAAAATGGCATGTCCCAAAAACTGCTGAAAACTGTTTAAAACTGCAGTAAATAGCGTGTTTAGACATGCCATAGCATAGAAAGTTTCAAAAACAGCCAAAAACAATAAAATTTGGCATGTCGAAAAAATGACCCAAAAAGCAAGGCTATAGTATGGCAAAACGTCAAAAATGGCATGTTCAAAAACTGCTGAAAACTGTTTAAAACTGCAGTAAATAGCGTGTTTAGACATGCCATAGCATAGAAAGTTTCAAAACAGCCAAAACAATAAAATTTGGCATGTCGAAAAAATGACCCAAAAAGCAAGGCTATAGTATGGCAAAAACGTCAAAAATGGCATGTTCAAAAACTGCTGAAAACTGTTTAAAACTGCAGTAAATAGCGTGATTAAACATGCCATAGCATAGAAAGATTCAAAAACGGCCCAAAAACAATAAAATCTGGCATGTCGAAAAAATGACCCAAGAAGCAAGGCTATAGTATGGCAAAAACGTCAAAAAATGGCATGTCCCAAAAACTGCTGAAAACTGTTTAAAACTGCAGTAAATAGCGTGTTTAGACTCGCCATAGCATAGAAAGATTCAAAAACAGCCAAAAACAATACAATTTGGCATGTCGAAAAAATGACCCAAGAAGCAAGGCTATAGTATGGCAAAAACGTCAAAAAATGGCATGTCCCAAAAACTGCTGAAAACTGTTTAAAACTGCAGTAAATAGCGTATTTAGACTCGCCATAACATAGAAAGTTTCAAAAACAGCCAAAAACAATAAAATTTGGTATGTCGAAAAAACTACCCAAGAAGCAAGGCTATAGTATGGCAAAAACGTCAAAAAGGGCATGTTCAAAAAACTGCTGAAAACTGTTTAAAACTGCAGTAAATAGCGTGTTAAGACACACCATAGCATAGAAAGTTTCAAAACGGCCAAAACAATTGAATTTGGCATGTCGAAAAAATGACCCAAGAAGCAAGGCTATAGTATGGCAAAAACGTCAAAAAATGGCATGTTCCAAAAACTTCTGAAAACAGTTTAAAACTGCAGTAAATAGTGTGCTTAGACACGCCATAGCATAGAAAGTTTCAAAAACGGCCAAAAACAATAAAATCTGGCATGTCGAAAAATGACCCAAGAAGCAAGGCTATAGTATGGCAAAAACGTCAAAAAATGGCATGTTCAAAAAACTGCTGACAACTGTTTAAAACTGCAGTAAATAGCGTGTTCAGACACACCATAGCATAGAAAGTTTCAAAAACAGCCAAAAACAATAAAATTTGGCATGTCGAAAAAATGACCCAAGAAGCAAGGCTATAGTATGGCAAAAACGTCAAAAAATGGCATGTCCCAAAAACTGCTGAAAACTGTTTAAAACTGCAGTAAATAGCGTGTTCAGACACGCCATAGCACAGAAAGTTTCAAAAAAAGCCAAAAACAATTGAATTTGGCATGTCGAAGAAATGACCCAAGAAGCAAGGCTATAGTATGGCAAAACGATCAAAAATGGCATGTCCAAAAACTGCTGAAAACTGTTTAAAACTGCAGTAAATAGCGTGTTTAGACACACCATAGCATAGAAAGTTTCAAAACAGCCAAAAACAATAAAATTTGGCATGTCGAAAAAATCACCCAAGAAGCAAGGCTATAGTATGGCAAAAACGTCAAAATTGGCATGTTCAAAAAACTGCTGAAAACTGTTTAAAACTGCAGTAAATAGCGTGTTTAGACATGCCATAGCATAGAAAGTTTCAAAAACAGCCAAAAACAATAAAATTTGGCATGTCGAAGAAATGACCCAAGAAGCAAGGCTATAGTATGGCAAAAACGTCAAAAATTGGCATGTCCCAAAAACTGCTGAAAACTGTTTAAAACTGCAGTAAATAGCGTGTTTAGACTCACCATAGCATAGAAAGATTCAAAAACAGCCAAAAACAATAAAATTTGGCATGTCGAAAAAATGACCCAAGAAGCAAGGCTATAGTATGGCAAAAACGTCAAAAAATGGCATGTCCCAAAAACTGCTGAAAACTGTTTAAAACTGCAGTAAATAGCGTATTTAGACTCGCCATAGCATAGAAAGTTTCAAAAACAGCCAAAAACAATAAAATTTGGCATGTCAAAAAAACTACCCAAGAAGCAAGGCTATAGTATGGAAAAACGTCAAAAATGGCATGTCCCAAAAACTGCTGAAAACTGTTTAAAACTGCAGTAAATAGCGTGTTTAGACTCGCCATAGCATAGAAAGTTTCAAAAACAGCCAAAAACAATAAAATTTGGCACGTCGAAAAAATCACCCAAGAAGCAAGGCTATAGTATGGCAAAAACGTCAAAAAATGGCATGTTCAAAAAACTGCTGAAAACTGTTTAAAACTGCAGTAAATAGCGTGTTCAGACACACCATAGCATAGAAAGTTTCAAAAACGGCCAAAAACAATAAAATTTGGCATGTCGAAAAAATGACCCAAGAAGCAAGGCTATAGTATGGCAAAAACGTCAAAAAATGGCATGTCCCAAAAACTGCTGAAAACTGTTTAAAACTGCAGTAAATAGCGTATTTAGACCCGCCATAACATAGAAAGTTTCAAAAACAGCCAAAAACAATAAAATTTGTCATGTCGAAAAAATCACCCAAGAAGCAAGGCTATAGTATGGCAAAACGTCAAAAATGGCATGTCCCAAAACTGCTGAAAACTGTTTAAAACTGCAGTAAATAGCGTGTTTAGACACACCATAGCATAGAAAGTTTCAAAACAGCCAAAAACAATAAAATTTGGCATGTCGAAAAAATCACCCAAGAAGCAAGGCTATAGTATGGCAAAACGTCAAAAATGGCATGTTCAAAAAACTGCTGAAAACTGTTTAAAACTGCAGTAAATAGCGTGTTTAGACATGCCATAGCATAGAAAGTTTCAAAAACAGCCAAAAACAATAAAATTTGGCATGTCGAAAAATGACCCAAGAAGCAAGGCTATAGTATGGCAAAAACGTCAAAAATGGCATGTCCCAAAAACTGCTGAAAACTGTTTAAAACTGCAGTAAATAGCGTGTTTAGACTCACCATAGCATAGAAAGATTCAAAAACAGCCAAAAACAATAAAATTTGGCATGTCGAAAAAATGACCCAAGAAGCAAGGCTATAGTATGGCAAAAACGTCAAAAAATGGCATGTCCCAAAACTGCTGAAAACTGTTTAAAACTGCAGTAAATAAGCGTGTTTAGACTCGCCATAGCATAGAAAGTTTCAAAACAGCCAAAAACAATAAAATTTGGCATGTCGAAAAAATGACCCAAGAAGCAAGGCTATAGTATGGCAAAAACGTCAAAAATGGCATGTCCCAAAAACTGCTGAAAACTGTTTAAAACTGCAGTAAATAGCGTATTTAGACTCGCCATAACATAGAAAGTTTCAAAAACAGCCAAAAACAATTAATTTTGGCATGTCGAAAAAATCACCCAAAAAGCAAGGCTATAGTATGGCAAAAACGTCAAAAAATGGCATGTTCAAAAACTGCTGAAAACTGTTTAAAACTGCAGTAAATAGCGTGTTTAGACACACCATAGCATAGAAAGTTTCAAAACGGCCAAAAACAATTAATTTTGGCATGTCGAAAAATGACCCAAGAAGCAAGGCTATAGTATGGCAAAAACGATCAAAATGGCATGTCCCAAAAACTGCTGAAAACTGTTTAAAACTGCAGTAAATAGCGTGTTCAGACACGCCATAGCACAGAAAGTTTCAAAAAAAGCCAAAAACAATTGAATTTGGCATGTCGAAGAAATGACCCAAGAAGCAAGGCAATAGTATGGCAAAAACGTCAAAAATGGCATGTTCAAAAACTGCTGAAAACTGTTTAAAACTGCAGTAAATAGCGTGTTTAGACACACCATAGCATAGAAAGTTTCAAAACAGCCAAAAACAATAAAATTTGGCATGTCGAAAAAATCACCCAAGAAGCAAGGCTATAGTATGGCAAAAACGTCAAAAAATGGCATGTCCCAAAAACTGCTGAAAACTGTTTAAAACTGCAGTAAATAGCGTGTTTAGACATGCCATAGCATAGAAAGTTTCAAAAACAGCCAAAAACAATAAAATTTGGCATGTCGAAAAAACTACCCAAGAAGCAAGGCTATAGTATGGCAAAAACGTCAAAAAATGGCATGTCCCAAAACTGCTGAAAACTGTTTAAAACTGCAGTAAATAGCGTGTTTAGACATGCCATAGCATAGAAAGTTTCAAAACAGCCAAAAACAATAAAATTTGGCATGTCGAAAAAACTACCCAAGAAGCAAGGCTATAGTATGGCAAAAACGTCAAAAATTGGCATGTCCCAAAAACTGCTGAAAACTGTTTAAAACTGCAGTAAATAGCGTGTTTAGACTCACCATAGCATAGAAAGATTCAAAAACAGCCAAAAACAATAAAATTTGGCATGTCGAAAAATGACCCAAGAAGCAAGGCTATAGTATGGCAAAAACGTCAAAAAATGGCATGTCCCAAAACCTGCTGAAAACTGTTTAAAACTACAGTAAATAGCGTATTTAGACATGCCATAGCACAGAAAATTTCAAAAAAAAGCCAAAAACAATAAAATTTGGCATGTCGAAAAAATGACCCAAGAAGCAAGGCTATAGTATGGCAAAAACGTCAAAAAATGGCATGTCCCAAAAACTGCTGAAAACTGTTTAAAACTGCAGTAAATAGCGTATTTAGACTCGCCATAACATAGAAAGTTTCAAAAACAGCCAAAAACAATAAAATTTGGTATGTCGAAAAAATCACCCAAAAAGCAAGGCTATAGTATGGCAAAAATGTCAAAAAATGGTATGTTCAAAGAACTGCTGAAAACTGTTTAAAACTGCAGTAAATAGCGTGTTTAGACATGCCATAGCATAGAAAGTTTCAAAAACAGCCAAAAACAATAAAATTTGGCATGTCAAAAAAATGACCCAAGGAGCAAGGCTATAGTATGGCAAAAACGTCAAAAATGGCATGTCCCAAAACTGCTGAAAACTGTTTAAAACTGCAGTAAATAGCGTGTTTAGACTCACCATAGCATAGAAAGTTTCAAAACAGCCAAAACAATACAATTTGGCATGTCGAAGAAATGACCCAAAAAGCAAGGCTATAGTATGGCAAAAACGTCAAAAAATGGCATGTCCCAAAACCTGCTGAAAACAGGTTAAAACTGCAGTAAATAGCGTGTTTAGACATGCCATAGCATAGAAAGTTTCAAAAACAGCCAAAAACAATAAAATTTGGCATGTCGAAAAAACTACCCAAGAAGCAAGGCTATAGTATGGCAAAAACGTCAAAAAATGGCATGTCCCAAAAACTGCTGAAAACTGTTTAAAACTGCAGTAAATAGCGTGTTTAGACACGCTATAGCGTAGAAAGTTTCAAAAACTGCCAAAAACAATAAAATTTGGCATGTCAAAAAATGACCCAAGAAGCAAGGCTATAGTATGGCAAAACGATCAAAAATGGCATGTCCAAAAACTGCTGAAAACAGTTTAAAACTGCAGTAAATAGCGTGTTTAGACACACCATAGCATAGAAAGTTTCAAAACAGCCAAAAACAATAAAATTTGGCATGTCGAAAAATGACCCAAGAAGCAAGGCTATAGTATGGCAAAAATGTCAAAAATGGCATGTCCCAAAACTGCTGAAAACAGTTTAAAACTGCAGTAAATAGCGTGTTTAGACATGCCATAGCATAGAAAGTTTCAAAAACAGCCAAAACAATAAAATTTGGCATGTCGAAAAAACTACCCAAGAAGCAAGGCTATAGTATGGCAAAACGTCAAAAATGGCATGTCCCAAAAACTGCTTTAAACAGTTTAAAACTGCAGTAAATAGCTTTTTTAGACATGCCATAGCATAGAAAGTTTCAAAAACAGCCAAAAACAATAAAATTTGGCATGTCGAAAAAATTACCGAAGAAGCAAGGCTATAGTATGGCAAAACGTCAAAAATGGCATGTCCCAAAACTGCTGAAAACTGTTTAAAACTGCAGTAAATAGCGTGTTTAGACACGCCATAGCATAGAAAGTTTCAAAACAGCCAAAACAATAAAATTTGGCATGTCGAAAAAATACCCAAGAAGCAAGGCTATAGTATGGCAAAACGTCAAAAAATGGCATGTCCCAAAAACTGCTTTAAACAGTTTAAAACTGCAGTAAATAGCGTGTTTAGACGTGCCATAGCATAGAAAGTTTAAAAAACAGCCAAAAACAATAAAATTTGTCATGTCGAAAAAATCACCCAAAAAGCAAGGCTATAGTATGGCAAAAACGTCAAAAAATGGCATGTTCCAAAAACTGCTGAAAACAGTTTTAAATTGCATTAAATAGGGTGTTTAGACATGCCATAGCATAGAAAGTTTCAAAAACAGCCAAAAACGATTAAATTTGGCATGTCGCAAAAATGACCCAAGAAGCAAGGCTATAGTATGGCAAAACGTCAAAAATGGCATGTCCCAAAACTGCTGAAAACAGTTTAAAACTGCAGTAAATAGCGTGTTTAGACACGCCATAGCATAGAAAGTTTCAAAAAAGCCAAAAACAATAAAATTTGGCATGTCGAAAAATGACCCAAGAAGCAAGGCTATAGTATGGCGAAAATGTCAAAAAATGGCATGTTCCAAAAACTGCTGGAAACAGTTTAAAACTGCAGGAAATAGTATGCTTAGACATGCCATAGCATAGAAAGTTTAAAAAACAGCCAAAAACAATAAAATTTGGCATGTCGAAAACATCACCCAAAAAGCAAGGCTATAGTATGGCAAAACGTCAAAAATGGCATGTCCCAAAACTGCTGAAAACAGTTTAAAACTACATTAAATAGGGTGTTTAGACTCACCATAGCATAGAAAGTTTCAAAAACAGCCAAAAACAATAAAATCTGGCATGTTGAAAAAATCACCCAAAAAGCAAGGCTATAGTATGGCAAAAACGTCAAAAAATGGCATGTCCCAAAAACTGCTGAAAACAGTTTAAAACTGCAGTAAATAGCGTGTTTAGACTCGCCATAGCATAGAAAGATTCAAAAACGGCCAAAAACAATAAAATTTGGCATGTCGAAAAAATGACCCAAAAAGCAAGGCTATAGTATGGCAAAAACGTCAAAAAATGGCATGTCCCAAAAACTGCTGAAAACAGTTTAAAACTGCAGTAAATAGCGTGTTTAGACTTGCCATAGCATAGAAAGTTTCAAAAAAAACCAAAAACAATAAAATTTGGCATGTCGAAGAAATGACCCAAGAAGCAAGGCTATAGTATGGCAAAAACGTCAAAAAATGGCATGTCCCAAAAACTGCTGAAAACAGTTTAAAACTGCAGTAAATAGCATGTTTAGACACTCCATAGCATAGAAAGTTTCAAAAACAGCCAAAAACAATAAAATTTGGCATGTCGAAAAAATGACCCAAAAAGCAAGGCTATAGTATGGCAAAAACGTCAAAAAATGGCATGTTCCAAAAACTGCTGAAAACAGTTTAAAACTGCAGTAAATAGCGTGTTTAGACGTGCCATAGCATAGAAAGTTTCAAAAACGGCCAAAAACAATAAAATTTGGCATGTCGCAAAAATGACCCAAGAAGCAAGGCTATAGTATGGCAAAAACGTCAAAAGATGGCATGTCCCAAAAACTGCTTTAAACAGTTTAAAACTGCAGTAAATCGCGTGTTTAGACTTGCCATAGCATAGAAAGTTTCAAAAACAGCCAAAAACAATAAAATCTGGCATGTCGAAAAAATGACCCAAGAAGCAAGGCTATAGTATGGCAAAAACGTCAAAAAATGGCATGTCCCAAAAACTGCTTTAAACAGTTTAAAACTGCAGTAAATAGCGTGTTTAGACACGCCATAGCATAGAAAGTTTCAAAAACGGCCAAAAACAATAAAATTTGGCATGTCGAAAAAATGACCCAAGAAGCAAGGCTATAGTATGGCAAAAACGTCAAAAAATGGCATGTCCCAAAAACTGCTGAAAACAGTTTAAAACTGCAGTAAATAGCGTATTTAGACTCGCCATAGCATAGAAATTTTAAAAAACAGCCAAAAACAATAAAGTTTGGCATGTCGAAAAAATGGCCCAAGAAGCAAGGCTATAGTATGGCAAAAACGTCAAAAATGGCATGTTCCAAAAACTGCTGAAAACTGTTTAAAACTGCAGTAAATAGCTTGTTTAGACACGCCATAGCATAGAAAGTTTCAAAAACGGCCAAAAACAATTAATTTTGGCATGTCGAAAAAATGACCCAAAAAGCAAGGCTATAGTATGGCAAAAACGTCAAAAAATGGCATGTTCCAAAAACTGCTGAAAACAGTTTAAAACTGCAGTAAATAGCTTGTTTAGACACGCCATAGCATAGAAAGTTTCAAAAACAGCCAAAAACAATAAAATTTGGCATGTCGAAAAAATGACCCAAAAAGCAAGGCTATAGTATGGCAAAAACGTCAAAAAATGGCATGTTCCAAAAACTGCTGAAAACAGTTTAAAACTGCAGTAAATAGCGTATATAGACACGCCATAGCATATAAAGTTTCAAAAACAGCCAAAAACAATAAAATTTGGCATGTCTAAAAAATGACCCAAAAAGCAAGGCTATAGTATGGCAAAAACGTCAAAAAAATGGCATGTTCCAAAAACTGCTGAAAACAGGTTAAAACTGCAGTAAATAGCGTGTTTAGACACGCCATAGCATAGAAAGTTTCAAAAACGGCCAAAAACAATAAAATTTGGCATGTCGAAAAAATCACCCAAGAAGCAAGGCTATAGTATGGCAAAAACGTCAAAAAATGGCATGTCCCAAAAACTGCTGAAAACAGGTCAAAACTGCATTAAATAGAGTGTTTAGACTCACCATAGCATAGAAAGTTTAAAAAACGGCAAAACACAATAAAATTTGGCATATCTAAAAAATGACCCAAAAAGCAAGGCTATAGTATGGCAAAAACGTCAAAAGATGGCACGTTCCAAAAACTGCTGAAAACAGTTAAAAACTGCAGTAAATAGCGTGTTTAGACGTGCCATAGCATAGAAAGTTTAAAAAACAGCCAAAAACAATAAAATTTGGCATGTCGAAAAAATGACCCAAAAAGCAAGGCTATAGTATGGCAAAAACGTCAAAAAATGGCATGTCCCAAAAACTGCTGAAAACAGTTTAAAACTGCATTAAATAGCATGTTTAGACTCATCATAGCATAGAAAGTTTCAAAAGCAGCCAAAACAATAACATTTGTCATGTCGAAGAAATGACCCAAGAAGCAAGGCTATAGTATGGCAAAAATGTCAAAAAATGGCATGTCCCAAAAACTGCTTTAAACAGTTTAAAACTGCAGTAAATAGCTTGTTTAGACAAGCAGTACCATAGAAAGTTTCAAAACAGCCAAAAACAATAAAATCTGGCATGTCGAAAAATGACCCAAGAAGCAAGGCTATAGTATGGCAAAAACGTCAAAAAAATGGCATGTCCCAAAAACTGCTTTAAACAGTTTAAAACTGCAGTAAATAGCGTGTTCAGACACACCATAGCATAGAAAGTTACAAAAAAGCCAAAACAATAAAATTTGGCATGTCGAAAAAATGACCCAAAAAGCAAGGCTATAGTATGGCAAAAACGTCAAAAAATGGGATGTCCCAAAAACTGATTTAAACAGTTTAAAACTACATTAAATAGGGTGTTTAGACTCACCATAGCATAGAAAGTTTCAAAAAAGCCAAAAACAATAAAATTTGGCATGTCGAAAAATGACCCAAGAAGCAAGGCTATAGTATGGCAAAACGTCAAAAAATGGCATGTCCCAAAAACTGCTGAAAACAGTTTAAAACTGCAGTAAATAGAGTGTTTAGACATGCCATAGCATGGAAAGTTTCAAAAACGGCCAAAAACAATAATATTTGGCATGTCGAAAAAATCACCCAAGAAGCAAGGCTATAGTATGGCAAAAACGTCAAAAAATGGCATGTCCCAAAAACTGCTGAAAACAGTTTAAAACTGCAGTAAATAGCTTGTTTAGACAAGCAGTACCATAGAAAGTTTCAAAAACGGCCAAAAACAATAAAATTTGGCATGTCGAAAAAATGACCCAAGCAGCAAGGCTATAGTATGGCAATAATGTCAAAAAATGGCGTCTTTCAAAAACTGCTGAAAACAGTTTAAAACTGCAGTAAATAGCTTGTTTAGACAAGCAGTACCATAGAAAGTTTCAAAAACGGCCAAAAACAATAAAATTTGGCATGTCGAAAAAATGACCCAAGCAGCAAGGCTATAGTATGGCAAAAATGTCAAAAAATGGCATGTCCCAAAAACTGCTGAAAACAGTTTAAAACTGCAGTAAATAGCTTGTTTAGACATGCCATAGCATAGAAAGTTTCAAAAAAGGTCAAAAAACAATAGAATCTGGCATGTCGAAAAAATGACCCAAAAAGCAAGGCTATAGTATGGCAAAAACGTCAAAAAATGGCATGTTCCAAAAACTGCTGAAAACAGTTAAAAACTGCAGTAAATAGCTTGTTAAGACAAGCAGTACCACAGAAAGTTTCAAAAACAGCCAAAAACAATAAAATTTGACATGTCGAAAAAATGACCCAAAAAGCAAGGCTATAGTATGGCAAAAACGTCAAAAAATGGCATGTTCCAAAAACTGCTGAAAACAGTTAAAAACTGCAGTAAATAGCTTGTTAAGACAAGCAGTACCACAGAAAGTTTCAAAAACAGCCAAAAACAATAAAATTTGACATGTCGAAAAAATGACCCAAAAAGCAAGGCTATAGTATGGCAAAAACGTCAAAAAATCGCATGTCCCAGAAACTGCTGAAAACAGGTTAAAACTGCAGTAAATAGCGTGTTTAGACACGTCATAACATAGAAAGTTTCAAAAACAGCCAAAAACAATAAAATCTGGCATGTCGAAAAAATGACCCAAGAAGCAAGGCTATAGTATGGCAAAAACGTCAAAAAGCATGTTCCAAAAACAGCTGAAAACAGTTTAAAACGGCATTAAATAGCGCATTTAGACACGCCATAGCATAGAAAGTTTCAAACATGGCCAAACACACGAAATTATTTCATGTCAAAAAATTTACCCAAAAAGCAAGGCTATAGTATGGCAAAAAAGGTAAAAAAATG
Organism: Plectropomus leopardus; assembly: GCF_026936395.1. Taxonomy (NCBI): domain Eukaryota; kingdom Metazoa; phylum Chordata; class Actinopteri; order Perciformes; family Serranidae; genus Plectropomus; species Plectropomus leopardus. Next base: position 37,152,635 of record NC_142185.1, on the reverse strand, counting down.
GCATGTTCCAAAAACTGCTGAAAACTGTTTAAAACAGCAGTAAGTAGCGTGTTTAGACACGCCATAGCACAGAAAGTTTCAAAAAAAGCCAAAAACAATTGAATTTGGCATGTCGAAAAAATGACCCAAAAAGCAAGGCTATAGTATGGCAAAAACGTCAAAAAATGGCATGTTCAAAAAACTGCTGAAAACTGTTTAAAACTGCAGTAAATAGCGTGTTTAGACACGCCATAGCATAGAAAGTTTCAAAAACGGCCAAAAACAATGAAATATGGCATGTCGAAAAAATGACCCTAGAAGCAAGGCTATAGTATGGCAAAAACGTCAAAAAATAGCATATTCCAAAAATTGTCGAAAACAATTTAAAACTGCATTAAATAGCGCATTTAGACACGCCATAGCATAGAAAGTTTCAAAACAGCCAAAAACAATAAAATCTGGCATGTCGAAAAAACACCCAAAAAGCAAGGCTATAGTATGGCAAAAACGTCAAAAATGGCATGTCCCAAAACTGCTGAAAACAGTTTAAAACTGCAGTAAATAGCTTGTTTAGACTCAGCATAGCATAGAAAGTTTCAAAAACGGCCAAAACAATAAAATTTGGCATGTCGAAAAAATGACCCAAGCAGCAAGGCTATAGTATGGCAATAATGTCAAAAATGGCATGTTCAAAAACTGCTGAAAACAGTTTAAAACTGCAGTAAATAGCGTGTTTAGACTCACCATAGCATAGAAAGTTTCAAAACAGCCAAAAACAATCAAATTTGGCATGTCGAAAAAACTACCCAAGAAGCAAGGCTATAGTATGGCAAAAACGTCAAAAAATGGCATGTCCCAAAAACTGCTTTAAACAGTTTAAAACTGCAGTAAATAGCGTGTTTAGACTCGCCATAGCATACAAAGTTTCAAAAACGGCCAAAAACAATAAAATTTGGCATGTCGAAAAAATGACCCAAAAAGCAAGGCTATAGTATGGCAAAAACGTCAAAAAATGGCATGTTCAAAAAACTGCTGAAAACTGTTTAAAACTGCAGTAAATAGCGTGTTTAGACACGCCATAGCACAGAAAGTTTCAAAAAAAGCCAAAAACAATTGAATTTGGCATGTCGAAAAAATGACCCAAAAAGCAAGGCTATAGTATGGCAAAAACGTCAAAAAATGGCATGTTCAAAAAACTGCTGAAAACTGTTTAAAACTGCAGTAAATAGCGTGTTTAGACAAGCCATACCACAGAAAGTTTCAAAAACAGCCAAAACAATAAAATTTGGCATGTCGAAAAATGACCCAAAAAGCAAGGCTATAGTATGGCAAAAATGTCAAAAAATGGCATGTTCCAAAAACTGCTGAAAACAGTTTAAAACTGAATTAAATAGCGTATATAGACACGCCATAGCATAGAAACTTTGAAAAACAGCCAAAAACAATAAAATCTGGCATGTCGAAAAAATGACCCAAGAAGCAAGGCTATAGTATGGCAAAAACGTCAAAAAATGGCATGTCCCGAACACTGCTGAAAACAGTTTAAAACTGCAGTAAATAGCTTGTTAAGACAAGCAGTACCACAGAAAGTTTAAAAAACGGCAAAACACAATAAAATTTGGCATATCTAAAAAATGACCCAAAAAGCAAGGCTATAGTATGGCAAAAATGTCGGGGCCTGGGGTTGTGGAGTGTGTGGTCCTCTGGGCATGTATACTCTGTGTTCTTTGTGTCTCCAGGTCCTGGGGCCTCCACGTGAAGCCAACTGACTAATTAGGGGCACCTGGCCAGCGCTCCTGATTATTTAAGCCGTGCTGCTGTGGGGCCCATTGTCGTTCCTGCTTCGCTGTCGGCCAGCCACGCCGCCCTACATCACTTTTCCTTTTGTTACTTTTGCACTCTACAACAAGCACCACAAATGACCATCGCATCCATACATCCACAGTCACTACTGATATGCATGTCCACATCCCACCATCTTTTGCCTCATTTATATTAATAAATATTAGTTGTTTGCTTTACACCTGCGCGCATCCTTGTTATTTGTTTCGGTGTGCGAGCCGGCCGTAACAATGTCAAAAAATGACATGTCCCAAAAACTGCTGAAAACAGCTTAAAACCGCATTAAATAGCATGTTGATATACATCATAGCATAGAAAGTTTCAAAAGCAGCCAAAAACAATAACATTTGTCATGTCGAAGAAATGACCCAAGAAGCAAGGCTATAGTATGGCAAAAATGTCAAAAAATGGCATGTCCCAAAAACTGCTTTAAACAGTTTAAAACTGCAGTAAATAGCTTGTTTAGACAAGCAGTACCATAGAAAGTTTCAAAAACGGCCAAAAACAATAAAATTTGGCATGTCGAAAAAATGACCCAAAAAGCAAGGCTATAGTATGGCAAAAATGTCAAAAGATGGCATGTCCCAAAAACTGCTTTAAACAGTTTAAAACTGCAGTAAATAGCTTGTTTAGACATGCCATAGCATATAAAATTTCAAAAACAGCCAAAAACAATAAAATTTGGCATGTCTAAAAAATGACCCAAAAAGCAAGGCTATAGTATGGCAAAAACGTCAAAAAATGGCATGTCCCAAAAACTGCTGAAAACAGTTTAAAACTGCATTAAATAGAGTGTTTAGGCATGCCATAGCATAGAAAGTTTCAAAAACGGCCAAAAACAATAAAATTTGGCATGTCGAAAAAATGACCCAAGCAGCAAGGCTATAGTATGGCAAAAATGTCAAAAGATGGCATGTCCCAAAAACTGCTTTAAACAGTTTAAAACTGCAGTAAATAGAGTGTTTAGACATGCCATAGCATGGAAAGTTTCAAAAACGGCCAAAAACAATAATATTTGGCATGTCGAAAAAATCACCCAAGAAGCAAGGCTATAGTATGGCAAAAACGTCAAAAAATGGCATGTCCCAAAAACTGCTGAAAACAGTTTAAAACTGCAGTAAATAGCTTGTTTAGACAAGCAGTACCATAGAAAGTTTCAAAAACGGCCAAAAACAATAAAATTTGGCATGTCGAAAAAATGACCCAAGCAGCAAGGCTATAGTATGGCAATAATGTCAAAAAATGGCGTCTTTCAAAAACTGCTGAAAACAGTTTAAAACTGCAGTAAATAGCTTGTTTAGACAAGCAGTACCATAGAAAGTTTCAAAAACGGCCAAAAACAATAAAATTTGGCATGTCGAAAAAATGACCCAAGCAGCAAGGCTATAGTATGGCAAAAATGTCAAAAAATGGCATGTCCCAAGAACTACTTTAAACAGTTTAAAACTGCAGTAAATAGTGTATTTAGACTCGCCATAGCGTAGAAAGTTTCAAAAATGGCCAAAAAACAATAAAATCTGGCATGTCGAAAAAATGACCCAAGAAGCAAGGCTAAATGTATGGCAAGGCAAAATGTCAAAATGGCATGTTCCAAAAAATGCTGAAAAAAGTTTAAAACTGCAGTAAATAGCGTGGTTAGAAACGCCATAGCATAGAAAATTTAAAACAGCCAAAAACAATAAAATTTGGCATGTCGAAAAATGACCCAAGAAGCAAGGCTATAGTATGGCAAAACGTCAAAAAATGGCATGTCCCAAAAACTGCTGAAAACAGTTAAAAACTGCAGTAAATAGCTTGTTAAGACAAGCAGTACCACAGAAAGTTTCAAAAACAGCCAAAAACAATAAAATTTGGCATGTCGAAAAAATGACCCAAAAAGCAAGGCTATAGTATGGCAAAAACGTCAAAAAATGGCATGTCCCAAAAACTGCTGAAAACAGTTAAAAATTGCAGTAAATAGCTTGTTTAGACAAGTAGTACCATAGAAAGTTTCAAAAATGGCCAAAAACAATAAAATTTGGCATGTCGAAAAAAATGACCCAAGCAGCAAGGCTATGGTATGGCAAAAATGTCAAAAGATGGCATGTTCCAAAAACTTCTGAAAACAGTTTAAAACTGCATTAAATAGGGTGTTTAGACACGCCATAGCATAGAAAGTTTCCAAAATGGCCAAAAAACAATAAAATCTGGCATGTCGAAAAAAATGACCCAAGCAGCAAGGCTATAGTATGGCAAAAACGTCAAAAAATGGCATGTTAAAAAAACTGCTGAAAACATTTTAAAACTGCAGTAAATAGCGTGTTTAGACTCGCCATAGCATAGAAAGATTCAAAATGGCCAAAAACATTAAAATTTGGCATGTCGAAAAAATGACCAAAAAAGCAAGTCTATAGTATGGCAAAAACGTCAAAAAATGGCATGTCCCAAAAACTGCTGAAAACAGTTTAAAACTGCAGTAAATAGCTTGTTTAGACAAGCAGTACCATAGAAAGTTTCAAAAACGGCCAAAAACAATAAAATTTGGCATGTCGAAAAAATGACCCAAGCAGCAAGGCTATAGTATAGTGAAAAATGTCAAAAATGGCATGTTCCAAAAACAGTTCAAAACTGCAGTAAATAGGGTGTTTAGACACGCCATAACATAGAAAGTTTCAAAAATGGCCAAAAAACAATAAAATCTGGCATGTCGAAAAAATGACCCAAGAAGCAAGGCAAAAATGTCAAAAAATGGCATGTTCCAAAAACTGCTGAAAACAGTTTAAAACTGCAGTAAATAGCGTGTTTAGACACGCCATAGCATAGAAAGTTTCAAAAACGGCCAAAAACAATAAAATTTGGCATGTCGAAAAAAAATACCCAAGAAGCACAGCTATAATATCGCAAAAACGTCAAAAAATGGCATGTCCCAAAAACTGCTTTAAACAGTTTAAAACTGCAGTAAATAGCGTGTTTAGACGTGCCATAGCATAGAAAGTTTAAAAAACAGCCAAAAACAATTAAATTTGGCATGTCGAAAAAATGACCCAAGAAGCAAGGCTATAGTATGGCAAAAACGTCCAAAAATGGCATGTTACAAAAACTGCTTTAAACAGTTTAAAACTGCAGTAAATAGCATATTTAGACACGCCATAGCATGGAAAGTTTCAAAAACGGCCAAAAACAATAACATTTGGCATGTCGAAAAAATCACCCAAAAAGCAAGGCTATAGTATGGCAAAAACGTCAAAAAATGGCATGTCCCAAAAACTGCTGAAAACTGTTTAAAACTGCAGTAAATAGCGTGTTTAGACTCGCCATAGCATACAAAGTTTCAAAAACGGCCAAAAACAATGAAATATGGCACATCTAAAAAATGACCCAAAAAGCAAGGCTATAGTATGGCAAAAACGTCAAAAAATGGCATGTTCCAAAAACTTCTGAAAACAGTTTAAAACTGCAGTAAATAGCGTGTTCAGACACGCCAAAGCACAGAAAGTTTCAAAAAAAGCCAAAAACAATTGAATTTGGCATGTCGAAGAAATGATCCAAGAAGCAAGGCTATAGTATGGCAAAAACGTCAAAAAATGGCATGTCCAAAAACTGCTGAAAACGGTTTAAAACTGCAGTAAATAGCGTATTTAGACTCGCAATAGCATACAAAGTTTCAAAAACGGCCAAAAACAATCAAATATGGCATATCTAAAAAATGACCCAAAAAGCAAGGCTATAGTATGGCAAAAATGTTGTGACGACCCCGGAGTCGGGGCCTGGGGTTGTGGAGTGTGTGGTCCTCTGGGCATGTATTCTCTGTGTTCTTTGTGTCTCCAGGTCCTGGGGCCTCCACGTGAAGCCAACTGACTAATTAGGGGCACCTGGCCAGCGCTCCTGATTATTTAAGCCGTGCTGCTGTGGGGCCCATTGTCGTTCCTGCTTCACTGTCGGCCAGCCACGCCGCCCTACATCACTTTTCCTTTTGTTATTTTGCACTCTACAACAAGCACCACAAATGATCATCGCATCCATACATCCACACTCACTACTGATATGCATGTCCACATCCCACCATCTTTTGCCTCATTTATATTAATAAATATTAGTTGTTTGCTTTACACCTGCGCGCATCCTTGTTATTTGTTTCGGTGTGCGAGCCGGCCGTAACAATGTCAAAAAATGACATGTCCCAAAAACTGCTGAAAACAGCTTAAAACTGCATTAAATAGCGTGTTGAGACACGTCATCGCATAGAAAGTTTCAAAAACGGCCAAAAACACTAAAATATGGCATGTCGAAAAAATGACCCAAAAAGTATGGCAAAAATGTCAAAAAATGACATTTCCCAAAAACTGTTGAAAACACCTCAAAACAGTATAAAATACTGTGCCAAGACACACAATAGCACAGAATTTTGCTAACACGTCCAAAAACACCATAAAAATGGATGTTGAAAAAATGACCCAAAAAGTAAGGCTATAGTATGGTAAAAATGTCAAAAAAAGACATGTCCCAAAAACTGTCTTCCAAAATACCCCCAAAAAGTCAAAGTATAGCACACGGTCCAAAATGGCAGCAAAAAGTCATATTATAGCATGTTGTCCAAAATCTCACGAAAAAGTCATACTATAACATGTCGAAAAACGCCATCCTACAGCATGTGGAAAAAATGGTCAAAAAAACAATCATTCTAACTGAAAAAAAAGTACCGATCGATTAAACAATTAAAAAAAAGTCACCTTTTAAAATGTTGAAAAAAGTCACACAATAGCACGTGGAAGAAGATTTTATGGTAGCAGGCAAAAAAAGCATTAACAACACGCAGTTTGCACTGATGTCCTCAGGGTGTCACTGTGACCACACTGTCAGACTGCTGCCTCACAGCAGAGGCGTCCGCTGTCCATCCTGTCAGCATCTTGCTCTAGTTATGACAGCAACGTCTAAAACTCACTTTGTGTCTCTCGGTTTTGCATACTTTTTGGTGGGTGCTGTCATTTTTCATCGTTTTGTAGTTGTCTTTTGGTTCATTTTTGCCTCCTTGTCTTTTGTATTTCATGATGCCTTTGGTTTGATTCGTGCTGTCTGTGTGGTACTTTTGGTAGTTTTTGTTGTTGTTTTGCATCTATTAGTAGTTGTGTCTTTGCTTTTTATGGTTGTTTTGAGTCTGAGGCTGTTTTGTATCTTTGTATATCTTGTATCTTTGGATATCTCATGAATGCCTTGAGGGAATTTCTTAAAATTAGCACAAACATCCATTGGGAATCAGTGATTAACTGGTTCAATTTTGGCAGTCATAGGTCAAAGGTCAAGGTCCCTGTTACCTTGTCTGTCTCATTCTTGTGAATGCAATATCTCAACAAAACATTAAGGGATTTTTTTCCAAATTTTGCACAAACGTCCACTTGGACTCAAGGATGACCAGATTAGACTTTGATGGTCAGAGGTCAAGGTCACTGTGACCTTGCATCCATCTCATTCTTGTGAACATGATATTGCAAGAACACCTTGAGGGAATTTCTTCAAATATGGCACAAACGTTGGAGTGGACTCGTGGATGAATGGATTAGATATTGGTGGAAAAATGTCAAGGTCACTGTGATTTTGCATCTGTCTTATTATTGTTAACCCAATATCTGAAACAGGCATTTTCTAAAATTTGGCACAAATGTCCAAATGTCTACTTGGTAATAACACTGATTAGAATCAAGGGTCAAAGGTCAAGGTCAGCGTGACCTCAAAAGTTTTTGGCCATAACTCAAGAATTAATGCTCTCAGATTTCACACAAATGTCCAATATGATATAATGACAAAGTTCTGAAATTTTTCATCCAGTAGTTTAAAGTTCAGCCGTGACATCATTATGTTCTGTCACGTGTCATAAAAAAATCACGCCTTTTTGTTTTTTTCAGATTGAATGAAATAACGATCAGAAGCTACACGGACTGAGAGGCAAAAACAAAGCAGCGGCTCTAAAGCCGAGGCCGTGGGACGCTCTGGGTCCCGGGTGGTTAAGTTGTGTGAGCTGTCAGATCTCAGATCTGTTTGAGAAGACTGTGAGTCCACGTCGAGGCGGACCGCTGCTTCCCACCACTTCAAACACTGACCAGGCGGAGGTTGCTAAGCAACTGTTGTGCAGCATTTTGTTATGCTGTTGTCTTTTTATGCTGAACGTGACCTGATCACTGAGCTGCTCCACATACCAGAGCTCTTTTCTCTTTTTGCACGTTTGAGGGACAGCCCAGCTAGCAGGCAACGTTCCCACAACAATGGCTAACGTTAACTACAAGTTGCAATAATGTTTTGAAGAAAACATTTTAATCTAAGGTTCAAGGAACGTTTTAAGGAAGTTTATCATTTCAAATAATGTTCCTGTGAGGTTAAATACTTAGTAAGATGTAACGTTTGAACGGCATAATGCTGAAGATGTTTTACTGAGATTACACATTTTTTAATAAAAGTATGATGTAATGTGATATGTTAACAATAAATAAATACAAATTTTTGATTTTTTAAAAAAATATATGTTTACAGAGAATGTTACCTGAACTTTAAGAAGAACGCTCTGGGAACAAAAAGAAAACTTGCAGCTAAAAACCTTAGACACTGCATTGGTTGCATTTTACCGTTCTCAGAGTATTTTTAGAACCAAAAACTGCCGATGTCACACAGCATGATGGACGATATTAAATATAACGGACTCATTTTAGTCTTAAAAAATAGAAATGCTGTTTTCATGTTTCTTTTTGTTTTTATGGGTTCCTTTTTTCCTCTACTGTCTTATTTATCCCTATTTATTTTGTGTGTGTGTGTGTATGTGTCTGTACGGTTATGTAAATGCACTAATCTTTCATGCTGCATTTGTACATTTATCAGTAATTTCTATGTTTGTGTATATTTGCTAACAATTGGTGCAAACTGACCCCTCTCAATAAAATGCTTTCGATAAAAAATAAAAATGCTGCACACAGTAAACCTCTGTCATAGATGCTGTATGTGGCCCTCAGCCTCAGACACAAACACGCCCTTCACACCGAGTTTTCACCCAAGTTCAATATAAATCCTTCCACATCATAATTAGCCGTTCAGTGCAACAGACAAAGTATACAATGCGAGCCCGTCACTTGCAATTGCACCTAAAAATGTATATGTGGGAATTGGAGAACTTATTTCAGTTTCTAGCTTTTTTAAACTAGCTTTGGCTTAATTTGAAATGACCATTACAGGAAGTGGCAGCACTAACTTTATCACACAGTCACGGACAGACGACCTTAGCTTGCAAAGAAAATCAGTAAAAAAAAATCGGTAATTACTCTGTGGCAGATCATTCTGATCAAATTAAAGCCCATTATTTTTTTTGGGCAAAGAGAGGAGGAAGAAGAGCGATATTCGCAAGCAGGGTCCAAAATTAACATCCACCAAGCGCCAAATGCTGGTTGATTTTTCATTTGGCGAGTAAATCTCTTAAGTCGCAACACTGGAGGCTGAATGTACCAAAATAGTCGTGTATTACACTATGTGACGCTGCTCTGGTGCTGTGAGAGACAGCGGGGGGGGGGGCAACACGTCATTTAAACGAGTACTTGAGTGCTCATGTCCATCCCAACAGTGGACGAGGACAGAGACGACTGCCGAGATACGCAGCAATATTTCAGCAAATACAGGAAAGAAGACTGCTGACTTTTACGCAGATGTTAAACAATGTAGGATTTAAAATATGTAAAAGTTTCACGACCTAGAGAATACATTCTACAGTTAGAATTACAGTTAGAAATCACGGATGTACAAAGTGCGTATAAAAATAAGTTGCCTGTTCACAAGAAAACTCAAGCAAAAGATCTCTGACAATGTTGACCAACAAAGGCTCAGATATTTCTCTGAGGAGCTGGTGGAGACAAAACCCGGAGCTAAAAGGAGAGTGAGGGCTAAAGCCTTTGCACACTAAGTCCATATTTTCTGTATGAGCTTTTTAATATGCAGTCCAGCAAAAATCATTGCGCACAGCAACATTGCACACATCCAGTTTTGCTTTGCACATTGTGAAAACTAAAAATATGAGACAATATAGAAAAAAAAGCATTGTAGTCAGTTTGAAATGTTTCTCTGCATAGCTGGGTTTTTTTGTTGTTTTTTTGTTTTTAGATGAATGAAAAACGCAAAGGTGAGGTCAGTTTTGGAGGAAAAATTGGACTTGGTGTGCAGTTACCTGCCATAAACATAAGGGCCGTGAACGCTCATGTAACAATACCAGGAGCAGTACCAGAGTACCCCAGCTAAAGTACATTTGTCACTTAAAACCCAGCGCTGCGTCTCGCTGAGCGATGCTGTAGCACGTTTTGGACGCGTCATTTGACGGCGTCATTTCCACACAGCTGTCAGCCACAATAGCCTACATACGATTTCACACCACAGATTTCTCACAGTAATGGCTGCCAGGTGTAATGACAAGCAGGCGTCGGTGACGAGACGTGACAGCGGCGGGGGATATGAAGGAACGTCTCGACACCGACGCCGACAAAGAGAACACAAAGAGCCGAGGCTAATTACCACCGCTGTCAACAGGCTTCATTAGAGACGGAGCGCGGCTAATGGAGGCCTGCTCCCTGTGCCCGCTCACAATGCTGCTGCACGCATTATTTATAGACCCCACACACACACACACACACACACACACACACACACACACACACACACACACAGGATGTGGAGCGAGGGATTTTTTTGGCCAAGAGGCAAGTTGGCTGCTGAGCTGTTTTTTTTTGTCTTCTTTGAAATAAACATCTGACAGGAGAAAATGTCCCAGCTGGCAGGTGCTGCTTCGGTTTGTGTCTGTAATCTTTTATATGATTCACACCGAGACTGCAGTCAACGCTGCAGTGAACGCGGCCGCAGACCTATGAAATATACACAATGTTTGTAAAAATAAGTCACATTTCCTGTGGAGGAATGTAAATAAGAACATTTACTCAAGTACTGCATTTATTCACAAATTTCAGCTTCTTTGGCTTTACGTCAGTGTTTTCTTTCATTATTTTACAAACCAATTAATTAATTAATAACAATTAGTTTATTGCTCAAAATGAGCTCCACCTCAATTAACTCAGACTGACTCAATTCGCTGCTCATACGTTTCCCTAGAAACAGTAACGCACCAGATTTCATATATGACCCACAGCCCAATATATCGATATGATGTGGAAGGCTGAGATCACGTGACTGACGATCTGACGGGAGCAAAAACAAGAACGATGAAGAGGAAAGAAGAACAGAGAGCAGAATAATCTGGATCGGGAGGCAGGTTTGGTGTCTCTTGTGAACTGAACCGGACCTACATCACATTACTCACCTCAGCCTGGAACACCTCACTCTGTCTTAAAGGTCACATACATAACTTTATTAAACGCCGTAACTTTACTCGTCTGAACCTAAAGTATGTATCTTTACTTATTTATACCAAAACTGTTTCATTCTATGTTAACAACGTCACTTTACTTAAACCTAAACTATGTAACTTTACTTTTTCCAGAGCCAAAATAAACAAATTTACTTTCTTAACCTAAACTACCTAAATTTGTTTCCTTAAACCTTAAGTACATAACTTTCCTTCCTTCAACCTAAACTACGTAACTTCACATTCTTACACCTAAAGAATGAAGTAAAAATGTCCAACCATGTTTGTTTTTCTAAACCTAAACTACAAATCTTTACTCTTACAGTAAAGTCCTGCTTTTATATTAATGCATGAGTCATAATTATCTAATGAAATCATATATAAAACATAAAGGTAACATTCTTTAATTACTTTAACTTTTGCAGGACTTTTGTTAACATTATAGCATGTAACATTATAGTTAACAAAAGTATTTTTACTGTGGTATTAGTACTAAGTACTAATACCACATTAGTACTTTTAGTGCAGTTTAGGATGCTTCCTCCACCACAGAGCTCTTTTAATGCTTGGAAACTAAGATATGAACAGTTTTACACACACAGACGTCAGAACAAGTCACAGATTTATGGATATTTTAAATTAGTCAGAGTGAAGTTTTAGTTACTTGATGTTTGTTTTAGTTACTTGACGTTTGTTTGTTTTAGTTGACGGATTTTACGGATTCAAATCTGTGAACAGTGAAACTGAAGACCTCTGCCCCGATTCAACCGGGCTGTATTTCATTCACGGAGGCGCTGGCGTGTGTGCGAGCGCAGTACATCATACTGGATCTGTGCGTCGATCCGGCGCGGGGAGGACGGGGAGCTGGAAGTAATTACTGGCCTGAGGAATCCTGGTCCAGAGGCTGACAGCTACATCCTCTGTAATTTCTGTTTGTATTTGATGTTGCTTTCAGAACAATAGCAGCACAGACGGCGAGAGGAGGACGGGGGAGATAAATGGAGGAGGAGGGACTGTGAGAAGGAGATAGAGGACAGAGACTCTGAGCAGGAAAAGCAGAAGAAGAACGAGGAGACACATTCACTAATCCTGTTCTCTGCCGTCCCTGTTTCTTTTTGTTCTGGTCGTGTTGTTACACGCTGATGTCCACGCTCATCCCGAGAAAATACCAACGCTTTAATGAATTCAAAATCGCTGTAAATTAGTTGTTGTTTCTTTTTCAGGTGAAGTTTCATTCACAGAAAAATGTCAGTAAAAGACTTTTTATAAGTGCACGTCACTTATGTGTGAACGGCGCTGACGGAGCGGCGATATCCGACGAGCTGGGACGAGCATGTGTTGAGTTATTATCTATCAAGCGTCATGTAAGTTATTATACACGCAGCCTGAATTTTAAAAATATACTCGACCGTCGCCGCTTTAGCATTAAAATACTGAAGATACCAAATAACAACATGTCCTTGAAGCTTGCTTTTTTTCTTTTTCTCCTTATTAATATTATTATTATCATTTTGTTTTATACATGGTACAATGTTTGTGTCATCTGTGCGTCCTGTTTGACTCCGATAGAAATTTCGTGAATTGCATTATACTCTATCAGTATAGATAGTGTAGTATAGTAGTAGTATAGTGCTGACGGGTATTTCTCTATTGTTCTACACATCATAGATATTATATATTCAGTCTTCTCTGCTGTTCTTTTTTTTTATATGACTGTACATTCCAAATATTATTTGTGTTGTTGTTGGTTTTTTGCATCAGGTGATGTGGTCATGTGACCCAGGCCTTGTGCTTATAAAAGATGGCGGCTTTATATCGTTTACCGAGTGTGAAGAAGAGCTGCTGGCTCCAAACGCCACCTCGGCGCAGCTCAGTAAAGGCTGCCAGGGGAGCTAAAGTGCACGGACCTTTTTCTGTTTTAGCTTGTACTTTGTGTGGGTCCAGCACCTTTTTCTCACACACACACACACGCACGCACGCACACACACACGCACGCACGCGCGCTCTACCATCTCTCGAACTCTTATGTTACTGTACAAGCTGACCTGTGAGCTGGTCACGTGCGGAGATTCTGCCAGCTGTTGTCTACAGATCGTGACTTGAGCAGTGAGGGCCCCTCAGAGAGCCAGGAGCCTGCTGGCGACACAGTAAACCTCACAGAGACATAAATAGTGCAGCGAGCTGCAGCAGCAGGCCGCGCTGTGATTATGTGCGTTCCCCGGTCAGGAGCGCAACGCTGTCCCAAATTGTGAAAGTGGTTTTGTTCTTGTGTCAGCCCCGAGGCAGCACGAGCAGCCGTGTGAAGTCTGTCCGCTGCTTTAGCAGCGGACCAACAGCAGCAGCAGCAGAGGGGATGTCGCAGTAAGTGCTCGGACCAGACGCTCGGGTCTGTGATTTAATCATGTAAACTAATGTGACAGACGCTATTCATTACTGCTGACAAAACACAACATTATAAAATGAAAATGTAAATGAACGAGCTGATGATGTTTTAATCAATGTCACGAGGTTAAATCACTGTGATAATGTTTCGATATGCCCACGCCCTAAAAATGATGGCAGGACTAATCACACAGACAGCCTCTCATAATGAGACAAGTCATTTCAGATTAATAAAATCATTATCATGAAGTATAAAAAAGCAAAATAAAGCCTGAATAAACACACGAGTTCAGTTCACTGTTTATGATAATGTTACTTAATCAGTAATAATTTTTCTTGCCATCAGCTGTTTCAATAATCATGATAGATTATGCATCCAAAAACTCTGTAGTGGGAGGCAGTGGGAAGCAAATGGAGACGTCACTGCTGGATACAGCATCCACAATATTGATGAATTACCATATGAAATGCACTGAGTGCACAGACTGGACCTTTCAGCTGTGCACTCATGTAAACAAATCACTGGACCTATCAGTTATGCACTCATGTAAACAAACCACTGGACCTATCAGCTGTACACCCATGTAAACAAACCACCTTCATTATCAGCTGTGCACTCATGTTAACAAACACCTTCCTTATCATCTGTGCACTCATGTAAACAAATTACTGTACCTATCAGCTGTGCACTCATGTAAACAAACCACTGTACCTGTCAGCTGTGCACTCATGTAAACAAACCATTGTACCTATGAGCTGTGCACTCGTAAACAAACCACTGACCCTATCAGCTGTACACTCATGTAAACAAACCACTGTACCTGTCAGCTGTGCACTCATGTAAACAAATCATTGTACCTATGAGCTGTACACTCATGTTAACAAACCACTGTACCTGTCAGCTGTGCACTTGTGTAAACAAACCATTGTACCTATCAGCTGTGCACTCGTGCAGGAAATTTTCAGCAGAGGTTTGCGGTTCGGGTCGTTGATCAAGAGATGTTTACAGGTCAGGTGGAGAACAGTTCTGATGGTTGATTATGCAGCAAATGTTCACCATTACACCGTGCCTTCAAGCTGGATAAGATATAAACTCAACCGCATCATCTACTAGAAATCAACCTACTATGACTACGACCTAAAGTCCCACAATGCTTTGCACTGCTCACTACCAATCACATCATGATCCTTTTTTCCATAGCTTTAAATCTATATAGTGACTGTAGACGATTTGGACATAACTCTGCATGCATCTACAGTGCAGATGTTAAATATAGATGTCAATCTGTAAGCTTCGACTGCGCAGACGTCAACTGTAGCTGTAACTTTTCAGGTTTGAGAGGGACTTCAGGCTTTCAGTACGTCCATAAAAACACAAAATGTGAATTCTTCTGCAATGACCTCAGTGACTCAGAGATTAGTGGAATTCATTTTCTGCTGCTGAGAGATTTTTCAGTGGCAGAAAGAGACACGTGCATGTGTTCAGTCTGTAGGTTTTACCACAGATTGTGTTTGACACGGTGAAGCTCTGCCCTAGATTTTCATTTAGATATTACACACACACACACACACACACACACACACACACACACACACACACACACACACACACACACACACACACACAGTCCATTATCAGCATGTGTGTGAGTTACGCCCATGTTTCATCAGAAGCAGCTCTGTGGTTGTGAGCAGACTTTTACATCATCCTGTTGAAGTGGAATTACTGAGACCAGCAGCAGAAAACTGAACTCCAGTAAAAGTACTACTAGTTTACAGTAATACTTTAACAGAACTATGAGGTACTTGTACTTTAGAAATAAAGAATAATACTGTTCTCACCCCAAACCGTACCAGTCCCATCCTGAAGTCCCCTGGTCCCCTGTCCACTAACAACAGCCAGAAACTTAGGAGCAATATCTGATCTAACTCGTCACTCATGTCAATAAAACTGTCCGATCCTGCTTCCTTCGACTAACAACAACGTCAAGAATTAAACATATACTATCACACTCTGACCCGGAAATACTGTAGTTATTCACACTTCATCATCTTCACACTCGACTATTTTAACTCTCTCCTCTCTGATATAAATCAAAGATCACTCTGCCGCCTCCAGTGGCTTCAAAATGCAGCAGCTCTGCTTCTCGCTGGTTTTAACAGACGCCGTCGACCCGATCCTCGCTCCCTCCACTGGCTGCCTGTTTGTTTCAGAAAGATTTTAAGATTTTTCCGGTCACTTTTAAAGCTCGTCTGGCCCCAAGCTCTGTTATAGAAATGTTAACCATACATGAGCTGGTCTGCAGCCTTGTGTTTTTGGCAACCAGTATTTACGTATTACGTATTTTTAATCTGCCCTGATCCCGCTCATCATTATTGTAATTATTATCAGTGTTTTGTGTCTGATGCCTTTTTGTTACTGTATTTTTCTAAAATGTTTCTGCCTTGAATCTCCTGTTTACTTCTGCCCTTTTATCTTTTTTCGGCATTATTGACGAACTTCAGTTGTTTTATTGACTCTGACCTTTCTGTTTGTCAAAGCACTTTGTAAACTGTGTTTTTAAAGGTGCTATATAAATAAAGTTATTATTATCATTATTACTTTAGTATTTCTGTTTCATACCATTTCATGTCTTTGTCTGCTCCTCCTCCTCCGCCTCCTCCTCATCTCCTGCATCGTCACACAGCTCGGCTCTGCTCCTCTTCAGTATCTTCATCTTTCCGTGCTGCTTCATTCAAAAGGAATCAAGCTGATCTGTTAATATTTAAGCCCGATATATTCAAAAGAATCAGGAGACAGTAATTCGTCTTTTTTCATTTCATCACATTTAAACACAGTTTCAGTGAACAGCTTCTTCTTCTTACAGTATCATGAAATAAATTAAGCGGAATGATTGAATTTACTCGTCTGACTTCATCTTTAGAAAAAAAACTCGACCATTGTCTGTCATATTTCCATCATCCTCACACGGTTTTACCTTCATAATATCCTCCTCTTCGCCCTCACTCCTCCACTTTATATCTCTGATCTCTGCAGGAGCCAAAGACTTTCACTCCTTGTTGGTGCGATTAGCTGAAACCCTGCAGATGTTTCCCTCCAGACGCGTCTGCTGTTAAGAAATAAATATGATCTCAAGTTGTGTTTACACGCCAGCTGCAGATCTGTCATCAACATACGTCAATTTAAGACCAGAATCAGAGAATCAGAAAGCTGACAAAAATCATCTGCAGGAGAAATGTGTTTGTGGATTTTAAAATTTTAAAATACATTTTTGTGTTTCCACCGCTCGAGCAGAAAACGTGTGGTACTTCCACTACTACTACTGTTGGCAGTATTTTCCATATTCTACTATTTTTCAGTTGTATGACTCGTGCTTTGCAGGTCTTTTGCACTTCTTTTTGACTTGATGGTTTAGTTTCAGGGATTTGTTAAAGGGCTGACACCCTGTTATTTTTGTGTGTGTTTACTTTTCTTCTTTTTCAGAAATGTTTTTGCATCGTTCACACGTGAAATCGTTACCATGACAGGAGGTTATATGCAAATGCTGCCCAAAAAATATGCTGCCAATCGGTCTGATGGGGACACTATAATTAGGGCCCAAAAATTCCGTTTTTGAAAGGCCACGTCCCTCACACCATAACTCAACTGGAAATTTGACACAGAATCCAGATTAATGTGTTCGACCAAAAAAAACAAAAAACAAAACAAAGGTGCCATGGACAAGATTTTCACCATTTTCAATTTTTAGAAAAACTTCGACTTCTTGGACTTGGTTTGGACTCCTTCCAAACCAAAGGTTAGATTTGTACCAAATTTTCTGTGAATCATACCTGAACCGAGCTTATCAAAAGTTATCAAAAGGTTGGTGATATCTCATTGCTTCTTGAAGATATTTAACAAAACATTTTAGCACATTAACAGACTTAACTCTTCAACCATTCAGCCGATTATCACAAAACTCACAGGAAGTGTCCAAAGCAATATCAGCAGCATATCCCCAAAGTTTCATCAAATCAACCCCTAGGGGGCGCTAATTTCTTATTCAATCATTCCAAAACTTATGTTAAATACTAATGTTGAACCACGTGTCTAAAATTATTTCGAAATCCCTCAGCAGGGGGCGCCAGCAGTTCCAAACTGCTTTGGACTTTCACAAAATGTGTCCGTAAACCAGCGAGCATCAGACTGAGTGAAACGCTTCTGTTTGTCGGGCGACAGATTGAATCAGTTGGTGTGTAAACTCCTGCAGTTCTGTTTGACGTTTCTGCTACATTTCCAAAAAAAAAAACTGAGCGTCGTATGAAGGAGGACGTGACCTGACGTCTATCACGCCACCACGTTAAACAGCCCATATCCCAAACATAAAGGCTCTTATTTTATTGATAAATGTGATGAAGTTGGTTTTAACCAAACATGTAAAGGGTCAACTTTGGTATCACTTCTCTCTCTCTCAAGAGACAACCAAGGACCACGATCCAGGTCCAGAGACCTCATAGACCGTCAACATGATCAGACGCCGAGGACGTCTGCAGGTCTGAGCTTCCTGTTTCACTTCACAGTGACGAAAACCTGCAGCGACATCAGGAGGGACTGTGTGAGCATCCGTCTCAAACACAGTGTCCCACACACTGCTGGATATCCAACATGGACGAACGCGCACACACACACTCAGACAAAGTGTGCATCTGTTCAGAGTGTGTTCTCGGTGTGTATGTGTGTGCGTTCTCCCTGCGTCACGCCGAGCCGAGGCTGTCGAAGCCGCAGAACTTCCACCGTTTCTCAAGAGTCGCTCCGACGCCGCTCAGCTCCTGACGGAACATGCTGGGGAGGCGGACCATGAGACGCTCCAGGTCCCCCGCAGACACCTGAAAGAGACAGACAGACAGATATAAAGACAGACAAACAGAGATATTAGGATGGATAGCCAGACACACAGACAGAGAGAGAGAGTGAAAGGAACCGAAAGCAGCCAGAAAAAAAAACAAAAAAAACCCCAGCATTTTACATTTAAAAAAAAACCAAAACTTTGACTTTTGGATTTAATGTCTCATGACTTGTATGACTGGTGTTGTGGATTTTTGTTACTGATTTTGAATGTTGTGTTTTTTAGGCCTCGGCAGCAGAGGAGAGCAGAGAGCTTGTTCACCTTTGAGTCGAGTCTCTGAATGTACGACCACAGATACTCCAGGTTCGCTCCGAACGGATGGACGTGCAGGAAGGTCGATATGATGCCTGCAGAGAGGAAGACAAAACCCATGACGGTTACTGGAGGGACGTTTCAAACTGTACAAACAGAATGGGATCCAACATGTTTCACTAGGCAGGTTTCAATTAAACCTCAAACTGCGAATATTGCCTCAACTGCACATGATGCTATGAGGTCACATGATGCTGTGAGGTCACATGACGCTCTGAGGTCACATGATGCTGTGAGGTCACATGACGCTCTGAGGTCACATGATGCTGTGTCTATGAACTTGTCAGTAGGAACTGGCTCCCTCATGATACAGCAGGAGCTACAAGAGCTGTTACTGCATCACATAAATCGTGGACTACATCTCCCAGAATTCCCTCATACGTGGCCGCTCCCACGTATAAGGGGCTCGCCTTTCCATCACAGCTCCATAACACGCCTACGTGGCCTCGGATTGGAAATAATGACAACTAGTTTGGTGGCTGCAATAGAAATAAAGCTGCTAATGTTTTGAACATCTGTCACCATGGTTACTGGGATGTTATCAGCAGAAGAGAAGTCACATGACATCACTCAGTGGAAACACAGTCAGCTCCACATTAAGTTTTATTCACTGTATAAACTGAGGCTCTTATGATTGTGCATTTTCACCATCATAGATACATTGTTATTATTTGAGATGCCAAAGTGAACTGCAGCATGTATATATTGTGCTGCTTTGCTGTTGTTCATCAGTATTCACAGTAACAGCGGCGTGGGTTAATAAAGTGAGCAGAGAGCGCGCTGACAGAGTTTCTGCATCCTCACAAAGTGCTGCACAATAAACAAACGGCTCTTTAAAAAACGCTGGCCGAGCAGAAAGAAAACGCTCCTGAGTTGATTACTGCTGAGAGGTCCTGCAGAGGTAGGCAGTCATGCAGAGGGAGTGTGTCTGAGGGGGTGGGGGGTGGGGGGGTTGGCGTCCCCCAGAGGACCCGGCACAGCCAATATTTATTTCCTTGATTTATGTGGCGAAACGCTGGCAATTACAGACAAGCCTAATTCAATTCCTTCCACCAGACCTGCTCACATGGAACAGAGTGTGTGTGTGTGTGTGTGTGTGTGTGTGTGTGTGTGTGTGTGTGTGTGTGTGTGTGTGTGTGTGCACGAGTTTAATTTCCAACTTGAACACTGAAGGGAACAGGAGGGAGAGAAACCCAACCAACATGTTTCAGCAGTGAATTACAGTCTGATGTCTCTTCTCTCGTCGACAGGAACTTTATTTTAGACAAAACGACCGATTCACTAAAAGATTGTGCAGCTTTTGCTGCTGCTAAACGTGCACAAAGAAAAAAAGACACAGCACAATACTCAGTGCACCCATGACATACGCCTCGATCTGCACTGCTAAGAAAGCAGCGTCTCCGTGCCCCCGTGATAGCTGCTCGTATGATTTTCTAAACTTTGCAGGACTGAAACTACTGCTGCCTTATTTATAGGCCGGGTGAATAAATGTTTAAGTCTTACTGTTTGAAAATTTAAATTGTGTACATCCACAGGTTTGATTCTCTGGATGCAAACAGGCTTCACCAGGCAGTCTGTCACCTGACAGTCCAGACTCAGGGAAAAACACGCAAAATCAGCCTGAAAGTATTAAAGACAGGGGGACATGTCCCTCTGTCCTCTGAGGAAATTACCATCCTTTTATGCAGGTATTTAAATCAACATGCTCGTCCTCTGTGTGTGAGAATAAACTGTGTGTGTGTATAAACAGTGTGTGTCCACATGTGGCCTTTAAACTGTGTTTTCGGTGCAGAATGAAAAGCTCCAGCAGCAGATTACAGGCAGTCAGGATGAAGACAGAGCGCCGGCTTCCTCTCTCCTTCATATCTGGATTTTCTGGGTGCCACTAAGAGAGATAAATGTGCTGCTGCTTGCTCAGCTCGGACAAACAGCAGCTTCACTACAAATCAGCAGCCTCTGCAGCAGCAGCAGCAGCAGCCTCAGCAGCAGCAGCCTCTGCAGCAGCAGCCTCAGCAGCAGCAGCAGCACCTGCAGCAGTAGCAGCAGCAGCCTCTGTAGCTGCAGCAGCAGCAGCAGCACCTGCAGCAGTAGCAGCAGCAGCCTCTGTAGCTGCAGCAGCAGCAGCAGCACCTGCAGCAGTAGCAGCCTCTGTAGCAGCAGCAGCCTCTGTAGCAGCAGCAGCCTCTGCTGCAGCAGCAGCAGCAGCAGCAGCAGCAGTGCTGAGGATCAGCAAAGAGATGAATTCAGTGCGGCTGCTGAGAGCCTGCCGCTCGGACAGAGATGCATGATTGTGAGTTTCGAAGATAGAGAGAAAAAAAGGAGACAGTTTGTGTCTCGGTCTGTCTCACTGCTTCAAAGACCTCGTAACCTCCAGAAACCACTCAGAGTCAAATTAGTGCGTCACTGGAGAACGTAGCTGGACAGAACCGATTGCATGCACAGGAAATGCTGAAGGACGGCGTCCTATATAATATTATATATTATAGCACTGCCAGTAACAATGTAATATGAGGCGCGTGAGAGCACTTACAGGACGGGTGGCTCCCATAAAGAACTGGCCCAGAGCCAGTTCTTTAGTGATGCACTTCACTCTGAATCCCAGCTCCTGCTGGACAAATGTGCTGCTGCTTGCTCAGCTCGGACAAACAGCAACTTCACTACAAATCTGTCCAGCTACGTTCTCCAGTGACGCGCTTATTTTTGTTGCATGTGGACGCACCCAATGCTGTCCAGTGGCTTTATAATAACAACGCCACCAGTTCTGACCGAGTGCATTCTCGACTGACAGAGACTGGCTTTAGGATGTCACGCTTGTCCGCCGAAAGAACTGACAGAGTTGACGTATTTGTGAACTAATGACAGTCTGAAAAACACTGATTCTGACTTCCAGGGGTTGTGACATCACAGACCTAAGAAAGCCGAAGTCTTAAAGCACTATGGCAAAAGCAGGAGGAGCAGGCGGAGCTACATAACAGCAACATTTTGCAACTTTAGTTGATGGCTGAGTCTCATTCCCGAGTCGTCAAACACTGACGTCTTGATTTGAGGTTTCGGTCCGGCCATCAGCCATCATCGCTCATAATGAGCTCACTTCTCCCGTGAGCTAAATCTGTGAAAATAAACTTTATTTTTGAGAAGAGGGAGGGAGGGGGACCCGCTGGAAGTCACTGAGTCGTCTGCAGCATCATAACTTTGTGTAATCGTGCACAATACGATTCAACGTAAAAACAAAGAGTAAAGTAATGTGATTAGCTGATGTGTCACAGCTGGACATTTTCATCTCACCTGCAGGTTTAATATGTGGAAACCTGTGTTCTTCACTGGCAGTCTGACGCAGACTGATTATTGGTGATTATTTATGTGATATTGATTATTGGTGATTATTGGTTAATATTTGTGTGATATTTACCGAGCAGCAGAGCCTCCTTCTCTGAGGCCACACCTCCTCTCATGATGATCTCACTCCTCCGCTCTCTGCCGAGGAACCCTGAGGGAACACACCCGTTCAACACCTGCGAAAAAACACACACACACATATATTACACATGTTACAATACATATACACACTGTACACACACACACACACACACACACACACACACACACACACACACACATTGTGTTTAATAAAAGCATCCCAGCTCTCAGGTCACATCAGTGTGACATGCTTTATGTATCTGTGCTCTGCAGTCAGTTTCCACTTCAGCAGCGTCAGGGTTAAAAGTTCACCTCCGTGGATATCTGTGTGTGTGTGTGTGTGTGTGTGTGTGTGTGTGTGTGTGTGTGTGTGTGTGTGTGTGTGTGTGTGGCCAGTTAGGTGCTGTGAATAACAACCTAAATTCTTCTTCAGGTCAGCGCAGCTCTCTGACCTCTGTAAACATGCAGCATGTTTTATCAGCATGAACAGACATCTGCAAAATCTGCAAAAATGTCCAAACAGAATGTATCATATTTAGCATCTGTTTTCTCAGATATATAATATATAATATATAATATATATAACATCATCTCCCTAAACAAATATCTGCTCATAGTGACTAAAGTGTGTTTTAAAGCTTCAGCGAGTCAGATTTCTTGGGTCCAGCAGCAACGATTACAGATTACAACCTGCTGAAACTTCCCCTGGTTAGGATTCCTTCAGTGCTCATTGATCACCAGGTTTTTACCGGGAGCTGAATTATCCACAGAGGTCTCTTCCTCTCAAGAAAAACCAGACCCAGGGATTGGAGAGCAACTGTGGCTGACATTTTGAACTACCGTGGCCAGCAGGTAGCAGACCTGCGGTGGTCGACATGTAGGAGAACTGTGGATGCCAACGTGAAAATGTGAACGTCGCTATGTGTCAGCAGTGTTTGGTTGTAGGCGATGCAAAATTACTATTTTTATTCCATTATTATTATCAGCCGATTTTACACTAACGAAAACACAGAGATTCAATTTAATTCACCTTAAATCCTTCACACTGGCACCCTGGACCTTTAAATCTGCTCTGCCGTGTCAGTTTTTTACCTTTTCATGCAGCTCTCCGTTGGTTCCCTCCACAGCGTCGGCGTTTCCGTTGAGCAGCTGAGGACACACAGAGAGACAACAGGACGTTTGGTCAGACTCAGAGAAACAAAGAGCGGCGTGCAGCAGAGGAGCGTTTGTTTTCTCTGCTGTTGGTTTATAGATGGTGTGTTAGAGCAGAGTCAATAACACACTGCAGCGTGTTTGTCCGTTACATCTCAACACCGGAGGAAAACACAGCTGATGAATGATTCAGGAAGACATCACTAACGTGCATCATACATGAAAACCACTTACGAGACCGTGTGGAGAGGGACAGGCAGGAGGACACAGCCGCAGTGGACTGTCACTCACACATTTTGTTGAGTAGTTGATGTGTATTGACGTGCAGAGCCCTCCATGTAACTGCAATGTGAATTTTTTGACATAATCTTACAGTCTGTTTGGTTCGTTTGGCCCAAAGTGATGAAAAAGTGTTCAGGTGTCTTTTAGTTAAAACTAAGCACGAGGAGCCAGCATGATGTCACCAACTGACAGGCTGCGCCATCGCAGTGACGCCCAGTCACAGCGAAATCACGTCCAGGACCTGATTTTGTTTGTTGATCTTCTCTATTGTTGCAAAGAACAGGGAATGTGCAAAAGTTCACAACAAAAAAACACAGATTCCAGATTTGTATTGACTTTTGCACTGTGGTTATCTTTATGCACCAAAACATGCAGACACATTGCTTATTTGTGCAAAACCATTAGTCAGTAAAACTGTTTTGGATTCTGATTCATGCTGTTATCAATGTGAATTCATATCAAGAGACAAATTCAAAAGTATCAGAACTGAGTCTTAAACCTTCTGCAGCACAATTTATCTCTCTTTGTCTCCCTGAGTTTAGACGTCCAAATCTTTCTCTTCTGTCTGCAGCCTGAAACCATCAATCTGCCTCCCATCGATCAGAACTAACTGACACTGCTTCGACTCTACAGCCTGACACGAATTTATCATCGACAAAACTGTCATTAAAGAGCGCCACAAATACTTTCTCATGAAATCGCTTCTGTCTCCTTAAACCGACCGGCTCGAGTTTCAGTGAAAAAGTCCACATTTAATGTTTCTGTTGTTTAACTCTGTCTCAGAATTTATCACCAGTGGATCACTTTAAACCTCTCTGGATGACAAACATGTTCAGGATGTTTGACTCTGTGAGTCCAACATGACTAACTTTAATATTTATTACATAAAAATAATCTGTTGGGATTTATACCAGACATGGGCAAAGATTCATCTGAACACTGTGACATCCCAAAAAATATACAAAATTAGATTTATATCGTACTCTCTGTGTCCAGTTTAGTAGGTTTGCCTAATGCAGGTTAATTCAACAGTCCTGGACAAGTCTGAAATAAGCACTGTGTCATAATAACAGTGACATTACTATTAAAAAAGACTGCCGCACAAGAGCATCAGTGCACTCGTTTTGTAACATTTGC
Source organism: Plectropomus leopardus (assembly GCF_026936395.1). Taxonomy (NCBI): domain Eukaryota; kingdom Metazoa; phylum Chordata; class Actinopteri; order Perciformes; family Serranidae; genus Plectropomus; species Plectropomus leopardus. The sequence goes on along the minus strand of NC_142185.1, from coordinate 37,127,888 downwards.
ATGCGTGAAAATTCTTCTAATCCAACAAAACACGCCAGATCCTGAACGGCTGCTGCAGCGTGATGTTAGAGCACAAACTTGGATTAGAGATTTCTGCAGATTAATCTGACAAAACTTCATGCTGTGCTTCAAAACTGCCTCACTAAAGGATTGAATCATTATTATTACCAGCCGCTCGGGATCATTAAAAGAAACTCTGCAAAACTCGTCAGAGGCTGAAGGCCTGAACCCTCGACTGAGGACTGACAGACAAAGTTCATCAAATAGTGTGTAAAAATGAACTCACACGCTCAGTGCGACAAGAATAATGCACCAATATGTGGTCAACGCTGACTTTTTGAAACCCCAAAATAGGGCTGGGGAATATAATGCTAATAATATTAATCGCAATATAACTTTTCCTCGATTGAAATATGAGACGAAGTCGACAGAACACATGTTTTGACAGACAACACGAACAGCCAATCGTCAACGCAATGAAAACGAACCTGGTGATATCTTCATATCTCACTGAGGAGTCAAAGGGAACCTTTAAGCTCGACAGAAATAGTGATCTGATGTATATGGTGATACATATCGATATCGACTGATATGAAAAAAAAAATCATGAAAAGACTTTTTTCCTTATCGCCCAGCCGTACCCGAAAAGACTCCACATGAGACATAGTTTTGTTTGGTACCAGCAGTTAGTGTCTGTGAAATACTGCAAAGGAACTTTAAACATTTTCATTTGGAAATGTTATCAGGTTTGTGAAGAAACATTTTTCCATTCACCTGTTATTTAATTTCACTGAAAAAATCAGTCAAATCAGTCAGAGTGGGACTCTGAGAGATTAAAGGAGAAAGATGGAAAATATTCCTAAAAATAACAGACACTGTTGTCTTGATGAGGAATTTCATAGAAATGAAAGTTTTCTTTCTTTTTTTCTAAATGTTGTTTTTTTTAAATCTTTAGATGGTTTTGTTTCTTTGTTCTATCTCCTGAAAACACTTGATTTTGTTGATACAAATAATCACTAAAACAGGTATGAATTCAAGTATTTGTAATGTTTGTTTGTTTTCTTGCCAATGAAAATCAAATTTCAAAAAGAAAAAGGCGTGCGTGTGTGTTTGATCACTGACAACAGCTTCATGTGTTGGCCTGTTTTCTTTCACTGTGACATCACTGTGACATCACTATGACATCACTGTGACATCATTGTGCTGCAGCCTGGTTTC